>NC_135502.1:26217151-26530067 GCF_052857255.1 Amblyomma americanum | reverse complement strand
CTCCATCGAAATTCGACCGCCGCGGCCGGGATCGAACCCGCGTCTTTCGTGTCAGCAGCTGAGCACCATAAACACTGTGCCAACACGGCGGCCCTGGACAGGATGCAATAAATTTTACTAGCAATAGATGATGTGATGGCAGTCACCAAGATAATGAGATATAAAAACACAAGCTCGTCCACAAGACACTAATTGTGTCTGGTCCTGGTTCAAAACGACTGGATTTCGTCGGAGGGAAGGAAGATGGAATGCGAGTGACATCAGAAACCCAGCGGTAAAGTTAAGTGCCTCTATGAGAGGAATGCCATTGTGCAGCCCATTGCCTAGGGACAGAAGCTGCAACGGCGGTCCGGGAACAACGGCGGGAGAACAGAGAGGAGCGGAAAAGTCCGAGGCATGCAGCCGAGCTGCTGCAATGTCCGTGAGTACATTAGCGACAACACCTTGATGATCAGGGAAATAAAAGCCGAGTCGTATACAGCGGTGAAATTTGGAGTAAGAGATGTTTGACGGGAAATAGAACGAGCAAGGACACTCAACGTAGAGAAAAACAGGAAATGATGGATGAAGATGCAAAGTGTATTGAAATGCTTCTGTGAGGGCCAAACACTGAGCCCCGTAAGCGCTCGTGACAGGATGGAGAGAAAATTTGCCAACTTTCGTAATACGGCCTGATGGACCAATGACCACAGGTGCCGCCCCTGATAAGGAAGTGGTGTAGGCGGCTTCTGTAAAAATAGCCAGACACGCTGATTGGCGAGATCAGCGGTCGCGGCAGGAGTAAGGTGCTCATGTGGAAATCATGAAAGAGTAGAGAGATTATGAACCCTCTTGTCGTATGCCACCTGGGCATCAGCAGGGTGAAAAGAACGAGAATCAAAACTGACAGCTTCATTTAAACAGAAAGTGCGGAATTGAGGGCTGGCACTGAAAAATCCTATTTAAAGCGGAGGAGCAGCCGCCAGAACATAACTTGCAACGAAGCCGTCCGTGTAGAGCAATATGCGCCAGTAACAGCTAAGAGAAACTCGCCGGTACGTATTCCAGGAGACGGAGGCCACCAGACATGGGAGGTACATGCAATAGCCGGAGTAAAAATTTGTAAGGTGGCTAGTTTTTATAGCACAATATCCCCAGCGGCCTGCGATAGCTCTCAGCAATAGCTCTGCCTCAAATACAGCTCTACCTAAGCGACAGCTCCATATCAGTGACAGTTATACATTAAGCGCTACCTCAGAGCTAACTCCAGCTCAGCAAAAGATCTATCTTAGCGACAGTTCCACGTCAGCGATAGCTATGTATCTAACTGAGCGACAACTTTACCTCAGCCATATCTCTATATCAGCCACAGCTGTACTTCAGCGATAGCTCCACCTCAGCGATAGCTCAACATAAGTGATAGCTCCACCTCAGAGATAGCTCAACATCAACCTCATCAGCGCTTTACCTTAATATCCGCACGGGTGAGGCGTACTTCCGTCACGAACGCACAAGGTATACATTCTCAAACGCGCCCGCTCCTGGTTACACCTGAATAGCACTTTCAACGACCAGTTGATAAGCACGACAATGTTTGGTTGCCACATACTAGGATGACGACGGCGCTTTCGAAGGAGAAAGTTCAGTATATAACTATCGTTGTATGAAGGGGATAAGCACACAACACAAAGACGAAGGAAACCAAGAGAAATCAATAAAAGGGTAGGCATTCGTGGGCCGAAATCAGTTGTTCAGGCTCTACTTAAGGGGAAGTGTCTGGCTGAAACGCACTTCTCATAGCATAGTCACTAGGTTTCTGCTAAAACATGAGACCCGGGAAGCCCTGGCTGTCAGTTTTTCTGAAAAACAAGAAAAAATAAGATGTTTATTATATAAGGTTTTATAAGATGTTTTAAAATACGCCCCATTTTTCAAACGCCGGCGGAAAGCTAGATAAAACAATCTGAGACGGAAATAGCGCTCTTACAAACTGAATTAGGTACCTTTGCGATCTACCAAAGGGTGCTTCTGAAAATTCCCCGCGAACGCGGAGTTGCATAACACACTACGCCCGGCAACAGAACAACCGTTATTTTTGCTCGTACGCAGGGCTTCGCCGTCTCAAACATAGCAGAGCGGAAAAGCAAGCTTTACAAACACTACAGCGAGGCGAGCAACAGATTTGATGCTATATGTGGAGCCCTTATTCTTTATCTACACGAATAACACGTTCGCATGAAAAAGAGAGCAGGATTTCGGTAAATTGTTACAAAACCATGCAAACAAAAACCTAAACCGAAATAGTGAGATCAATTAGACCAAGTCGAACACGCACAACCCCGATTGCACTCGAAGAAGTACAGGGCATAGCATGAACATGATTTGTTAATTCGTCCGTTTCACAGCCATACCTTTGGATTTTGTCGCTTACAATGTAACGCTCAGTAATCAAGGGCTACGAGCTTGACCGGATGGGAGACTGGTGCGTACAAATGGTACTCATCAGGTCCTATAGTATAAGAACAATTGCGGGATCAGCGTTCATACATTGTTTATTTAACGTGAGTATGCATTCATTTCGGTGCAGTCCGCCTGGCGTAGAAGTCCAGCAAATGACCCAGCACAAAAATTTTGGTATCCTGCAGAACCCCGCGCTCATCAGAGACAGACAACAGATACACCGTTAAAGGTTCTTCAATGCACACATAAATAGCTAAGTGCAGTCAGGATTGGCAAAAAAGCAAATTTTGAAGGGACTCAACGTCCTGACACCAAATTCGAGAAGGGAGGGGTGAACAATGTAATAATGGCTGCGTCAGAGTCTGAACTTTGTGCTAGTGACGGGCACCTGTATATATATGATGTTTTCCCATTCTCCTATAATAAAACTTTTTTCTTCCGTACGCTATAGAAAGCACCCGAGCCCCGTGACGTCAAAAATAAGGAATTAG
This sequence comes from Amblyomma americanum, assembly GCF_052857255.1. NCBI lineage: Eukaryota > Metazoa > Arthropoda > Arachnida > Ixodida > Ixodidae > Amblyomma > Amblyomma americanum. Next base: position 26,527,137 of record NC_135502.1, on the reverse strand, counting down.
TACTCCCAGAAGTAGCTAATAAAAATTAGTTCGAATTCCCCAACGCTTTCGACTGCCATTAATTCTTATTTTAGGGTTTTTATTATGTGTAACTTTATTAACTGCGGTTTGTTAGCTTTTTAAGTAAGCATAGATATAAATCGCTGTCCGAGGAAACGACTCCTTTTCATCAGTTTTCGCTAAATAATTAAACAACCTAGCAATCATATCGCAGCTGCGTCATGGCACGAGATTGAGCGTGCTCTCATGCGCCTGTGAGCCAAGATGCCCAATTCGACGTTTTTTTTTGTAGCTTGCAAGCTTGTTTTACGAAAAATTTTCACAGAATCTCGTTTACTTTCATTCGTAAAAGCCTTGCCGAGTGTGATGAGCGTTTACCTTTATGTACCAGGGTGGAACGTCGTGAGCAGAACAAACTTCAAAAGACCCATTTCTTATTGATGCGAGCACACACACAAATGAATAACTACGAGAAAAATAAAAATGACCAAGTACAGCCTGCTGCGCTCGACGTAATATTAAACGAGTGATGCCTCAACAGCAGGATGCATGCGAAACTTAATGTGCACGCACCACCTATGGTAGAATATAAAGGGCGTGTTGTTGATAATGTCTGCTTTTATTTATGCCGGTGACTGCTGTACTGCATCCCACCTCCGCACCTTAGGTGGAAAGGATATAAGAGAAGGCAGAAAAGAATTTAAGGTAGTTGTGCCCCGAAACCTGAAGCGAGAAATTCTGAATGAGAAAACTGCATTCACGCCCTTTTTTTTCTGGTCAGCTAAGAAAGATAAAGGAATGCATTCCGCAAGTGCCCCCCCCCCCCCCCCCCAAACCACCTCCAAAAGTCGACTTGAACAACATGAGCAAAAATAGCTAGCACGCTGACCATACTGCCAACAGTAAGTGTCAACAGGTGCACATAATTCAGTCGATGAAACTACGGAGACGAAGCCATATCAAACCGATACCTCGATGAAAAAAATCGAATACAAAACTAGAACAAAATTGAAAAATAAGATAGAAACGACAAGATTATATGCCCTTCCCCGGGCTGGACATGCATTTCGAGGAATAGGAATTCTGTCGGGAACATTTTTTTTTTAATGTAACGAGACAGGATTTAGTAAGGTGTTCTGTCGCAACTTTCGCCCGCTCTTCCCTGTATTGCAGGTGCAGTGTAAACCAGAATGAAAAAAAAAATTTTAAATGTGACATCCGCGGCAATGGGATTCTGGTGGAGCCCGGAGCGGGCAAACCTTAGCGACTGGCCACGTGGCATAAGTTGAGCCCCCGCTAACGGTGAAAAAGGTTGCGCCTCAGTGGCGCGATCAGAGAGCAGCGACGCGCTCTTGCGGCAACCCCGTCGTCTCCGGTGCAAAGCCGACTCCATATAAGGCGGTGAGGAAACTGCAGGATGTACGCGTGCGCGTACCTGCATTGGGTCACATCCGCAGTGTTTTGCAAGCGCCGCAGGCAAGACGGCAACGGGAAAGAGGCCGGGGGACGCCGTCTTGCGTAATATGGCAGCTCGTCGTTGTGCAAGCCGCCTCGCTTCGAGTCACCTCGCTCCGTTACCCTGAACTCGCCGAGGGCGAGAAAGCTTTCCCCGAAAATGGATAGCGAAGACGACGTTCGCGCCGAGCACCGGAGACCGCGTGGTGCTCCCCGAATGCGCTTTGTGGGTTGCGTCGAAATAGTGGCACTCCATAGTGCGGGGTATTGCGAAGTCAAAAGCTAGCTCCGTTAAAGAGTGCGCGGGACTCCTTTACCCTGTATTGAGACATGCAGTGCCATTAACGTAGGCGCTACTTGAAATCCATAGTCCCAATGCCCTGCACGCATTAATAATGAAATATTTCATGTCGAGAACTGGTGCAATTCTTGACAAACGATTTCTTTGGATTTTATTTGATTGGATGGCCACGTGTCGTAACTGAGGCATTGTTTTCTTATTATAAATGTTGGCTGGTTTTTGCAGCTGGGTGCTATAAATGCACGAAGCAGTGTCCGTTAGTTTGTTAGCAGGAGAATGACGTGTCGTACGCAAGAGATAATTCTCAGCGCTGTTAATCATGAGAGAAGGGACATGTTAATATCGGGTGCAAATTACAAGGCAGGAAAGGTGCGCATATGAAAGCTTGAACTAATTTGCGTGCGCGCCCGCGAATGTGCTTTTTTCGGTCATTTCATTTTCTCCTAAAAGCGCTCTTGGTGCGAAAGCATGAATTTCCAACATTTTAAATTAACTTTGTGTTAATAAAAGCACCTGCAGCCAATAAGAGTGAAGAACTGTGACATGCTCGCTTTTTCCGTTTGTCGCAAGACTGCAGATTGATCTTTCGATACCGTATAGGAAGGTGAGCCGATGTCACCCTATCAACATGGTCGTGTTGCACCTCTTCCACGCATTGTCTCTCTCTCGAAGATTCCAGCATCGGCACAGAGGACGGCTATACACACTACAAACCAGCTGAGTTGTGGTCGGCTTTGAGATTTGAGCCCAACAACTCTACAATACAGAGCAGATGCTCTGCGACTACAGGTAATTGCTGTCGCATACCTCATTACGCGAGAGGCAAATGCTCTCCTGTACCAATATTTCCATGGGTGGCGCCGGTGATTATGATGTAAAAGTTCAGCTCGGCAGCCAACTGGCGCTCGGTTAGAGGAAGGAATCGCAAGGCCCCTCCCGTATCTGAAGACGTCAGAGCCAACTGGCACGCATTGCCCGTTCAGTACACGGCATTCACTGCTCCACTACGGAGGATGCGCGCTGATTCGGGATGCTGCATGATGATAGTGTACATCGCGCACATATATGCATCAAGTACACAGGATTGGTAAAAAGTATTCAGGCCACAACCTGTTACAGCTAAGGGTTACAACCTTTGCCGCTTTGCTATTCACTGCGCCAGTTGTAATGATTGCTTTCCACTGCTTAACCAAACACGCATCTTGAAGAAATATCTCGATGAGCGCGCGCGCGAAATAAGGGAAGCCTTCATCATTCAGCAAAAAAACCAAGCCAGTGTCAGCACGCCATTCCTCACCTCGTTCCCCCCCAAAAATCACATTTCTTAATCACCAGTTCTTTTACACGCGCTACGTCGCAAGTTAGCCTGTTGTTGTCGCTGTTTGCACAACTTTTTAGTTTACTCTTTTTGTTTTTGTTTGCTTTTTCTACACTTACCGTTGTTAGCAGCCGAGCTGGGCATGTGCCTTCCTTCTCTCCATCGTACGCTGAGTTGCGCCTTTTCCATTTGAGCCTTCCTGTTTTCAAGTCATTCGAAGCCATTAGTTTTTAAGCTTTCTGATATTAAATCGCTAGGTGATAGCGCTCGTGTTGTCCGCCTTTATGGTCCCATCTTTGGCGCTGCTTCTTAAGATGAACTCACATCAATTAGCCCAACTGTCTGCGCATGCATTTCTTCATTCTACTGACCCACCCTACTATTATACAGTTCCGCACAGCCTTCGTCACCATCTGGAATGTCCGTCTATAAACACCTCCGACTGACCGTCATGGTGACGAACAGCTGTCAACACCGCTCAGGTCAATCAAACAGTCTTCACTGTGACAGCTGTGGCTCATTTGAGACGGTTCAGCATGTATAATGCTTAGCTTAAGCAAGCGAGCGAGCATGGAGACCGTCACACAAGTGCCAATATCGATGAACTGCGCTCAGGTTGCTCAGCCTGCCATTTGCAGCAGCTCTGTGCACTTCATTTTCTGATTCTCCTATCTACAGGACGCTGGACTGATTAACAGTTTTTATAAACCTTGTATCCCCTCTCGCTATGTACATATCCTGCGCTGAATTTTCTGTCTCCCCATCAGCAGTACACTGGACTTTATTTTACCAGTTCAAGTTCCATCCTTCTTCATACCCCACTAATATGCACTCACCCCAGTCCAATGACCGCATAATTTTTATTCTTTTATTTAACATTCCTCTGCCCGCCTTCCTGCTTTTACTGCTTCTACTGCTTTTGCAGTCAAATTCACATGGTTTGTACAGAATGAGAACGGAACAAAACCAAGAAATGAAAAAGAACGAGCATTCATGATTGAAAAGCTACAAACTTAGTGAGCCATATATTGCAAAGGCCGCTAATCCTGACGAATTTTCTGCGTGCGCTGTCTCCGGCATAGGAGATATAACACGTCTCCGCAAGAGTGGAAATGCCCTCGTCCTCAACATGACGCATTGCTTGACCAACATGGCGAACTTCGTAGCTTCGCTTTCAATCGATAAATTCCATGGAAAAACCCCCGGAGGTCTCAGCGCACTGGGAAACACGCCACTGTCTTCCTGAAGCATTGTCGGGCTGTTGAATCTCCAAAAACGCGATCACACAAGTCACGGTTTTGGATGCAGAGTTGAACGTAACTGAATAGCGGGAAAGAAGGATGAGCGATCATTTAGGGAGGGCAATGCATTCAGTTTAGAGCAAAAAAAAAAAAAAATTAACGGGCGGTCGGAGGTCATCCTTGAGTATGAAGCTCTTGCACAGTCAGTGAACTCCTTCTTTTTCGCTTAAAAAAGGGAAATAAACTTCAGATTTGACGTTAATTATACAATCAAGCTCAAGAAAGTGCTCTGCACACTTCAAAGCTCTAAATCATTTGCGCGAATACCTCTCGAACAGCCCCCTTACACCACAAAGACTAATCTGCAGCAATCATCAAAAATGTGAAAACTGCTCCTGTGCAAACATTTTCAACAACTGGAGGCCGTAAAGTTCATATAACGTTCTAATATATAAATATGAATGCCAAGAGTGGAATATTGGGCCAGCCCATGGACTATAGGCCATGCAAGCAGACTATTGTAATTTGTTGTTGGTGTATTTGTACTCACGGCACAACGTAGAAGAGGAGGGGTATAGTTTGCTGAGCGAAAATTGCATTACGATAAGGACTGCAGCGTCCAGGTTATTGGGAGTGCATTCGGTGTTACAGGCTTGGTTTATTGCTTTCGTTGGCTACGGGGAATTTTTCTTTGGATGCTGGGTGGAAGAACCCGGAAATAATCAATTTAAAACTGTTAAAGGGGCTCTGAAACACGTTCCGAGGAGGGGACATCAACTTTCTCAATCACTGCATTGTGTTGTCATGAACACCTGTGCCAAATAATACACTTCTACAAGCAGCAGAGGACCCAAAATCACGATCGAAAGTTGGCGAGTCCTTCCCGGCGACTTTTTCATCCTCGCACCCTCCTCCGTCGCCCGCATCTACATATACATGTTGAGAGATGGCTATCGGTTAGATTCTTTCAGACGTCAAGCAGCTACCATGGCCGCGGCCAATAAGCCGCGAAGCTCCTGCGGGCCGGGAAGCTCTCCCCCGCAGGTGGGGCCAGCGGAGGACCGCCGACCATCCAGCGTACAAAAAGTGACGAGAGGAGAGGGAAAGGCGCGAAGACGCTGAAATTCAAAATTTGACCACAGATAACTGTTTCTACAAAGCGCGTTCAAAAAATTCTTCCTGGACAATATTCGTGAAGCGGCGTGCTTTAATATCCTAGGCATCCGCAACTTTATTATAGCCCCTTTCAGAGCCCCTTTAAGTGGGCTTCATATTTCTCTTACGTTTGCAGCGAGACGTTATTAAGTAAACCACCTCAGAGGAAGGATCATAAGAGGCAGCTACATACAGGTCCCTCGGTGTGCGATGATCATTTCGATCATAAGCGCCACGGACGTGAACGATCACGAGGCAAGAAAGTTTTATAGCCGTTAAGGTCACATAATGTGGAATAAATTTTTTCTTGACCACGAGAATGATTTTAAAAACTTCCAAATTTTTCCTTTACAAAGATAAAGACAACACAAGGTGCCCTCATCTCCCTCGAGAGCACCAACTTAGATGGATGACATGACCATGTGTGGCATATTTTCGAAGGCGCATATTCCATAAACCCTTGTATTTATGAGCCAAGCCCCTAAATCTTGGTCCGTATAAGCTAACCCCCCCCCCCCCCCCAAAAAAAAAAAAAAACAGCGTATAAGGCCACTCTCCATCGCTGGTGGCCATTATGGCCGAACCGACCTGACAATATTTCCATTGCCTTGTCGGTCAGAGCAGGCTTTCCGCCACCACTATAGCTACGATAGCCACACGGTGTCCTCTTTGCCAAGAAAAAGTGCCACATGAAGCTATCGCCAACTTTTTTATAACCTTTTTATGACGCATTGGATGTTTCCTTCGATCGCTGTTCATTAGTCGACATCAGCCTGTTTTTCACGCCGTACTTATCAGGAATTTGGAACAGCTCCTAGCTATACCACATCTAAGCCTGGCTTCAGTGGGAGAGGTCGAGTTTTTTGGTATTACTTATCTCACAGATAATCAGGTGGATTTTTACACAGCATACTCTGCACACCTCGAAGGCAGCGGCATCTCGATGCCTCACCTTACATTTCTTCCAGAAGCATTTGAAGTTTAAACAATGGGCGTCCATGAAAACCAGAAAATTCTGGAGATTTTGGGTGACGTAAACAAGATTTTTGACGAATCTGCGGCTTCAGTTGCTTCTCTCAGGGGGCTTCAAATAGATCAGGGACTGGTCTTTCCAATATTAAATACCGTGTTTGTCGAAACAGATAGGAAAATTGTCCGAAATTGCCATTTTCTTAAAACACTTACCCAGTATCACGTTGTAAGGAGCTATAATCCTTACTCACAGGTATGCCGCGACGTATCCGAGTGGTCGGACACTGCACCGCACAGATAAAGAGGTTTTAAGATCGAACCTCTGTTACCGCAGTGCATTTTTTATTCCAGAAGAAATACAGCCGTCAGTTTTTTGTCGTGTGTCACGTGGTGGAAAACTACGTGATAGACAGCTGTCCCGAGTTCTTGGTAACGTGCGGGGCGTATGGCCGCCACAAAAGCCTTATAGACCCGGGCCGTTGGCTCCGGTATAAAAAGTGCAGAAAGTGCGCCTGTGCAATACCTGTCATTTCCCACTCGATGCTTGGCTATTATTTAAAACGTCATTTCGCTCGCACACGTAGCTGGGACCAAGGATCAAACGAACGCGAACGAAATAGGGTTTTCTAGCTAGGTTACCCGAAGTGCACATGCAACCGAGACGTCCCCTTTTCTCACTGCAAACCTCTCACAGTCTCCTCTTTGCCCTCATAGCCTCCTTGGACCCATCACTGGCTCCTCCAGCAAGAGTGGACGTTAACCTCTATATTGAGCTGTCCGGAAGTCACATGGTCGCACTATGACGACTGAGCACCCAGACTGCCTGGACCTACGCCAGTCTATATGGGCACTGACTAATGGTCTATTATCTCTCTTCTCACTCTGCATAAAATCAATTGTGCTACTGAGCAAGGAAAGAAAATATGCCCCAATGAAACCAACTAAACGAAGCTGTTCGCCCCGCTCTGCGGCCAAGAAAACCGTGCCCAGGGCCCCGACTCCACCACAACCCGCTACGGGTGCGCCGCCTCCGGGTCGACCTTAAGATGGCGGACGGCGCGGCGAGGCCGAAGACGACCTGGGCACTCGCCCCCGCGCTGGCGTCGCCAGTGGTGGCGGCACAGTCGTCACCCGGTACCGCTAGCTGGGCTGCGTCGACGCACCACCGCTCAAGCGCGCGCAAAGGACGCGCACGGCGCATGCCCAGTGCGTCGGTGAAATCTGTTGCTTCGCCAGGAGGCGGCCCCGCGTCGCGATCGATGTTGTTCCGCAGTTCGACGCTTGTTCTCGCAATTATTCGACACCCTCGCTCCTCTGCACCTTTCTTTCGAAGCAGCCCCCCTCCCTCCGAAGCCCTTCAACTGCACACGGCCCGCTCCTGTCCGTTCTTTCCACGTCCTCCTGCGTCTGCAGCCCACCTCCCCTCTTTCGTGCAAGATCTCGCACGCGTGGCTGCGACTCTCTCCTCCCAACTCCTCTCTTTTACCTCGTTTTGCGCCTCCAACTTCAGCTCCTTCTCGTGTTCAACCACTATGCGATCGTTTGATCCCTGCCTTACTTTCCTGCCTACTTACGCGCGTGCGTCACATTTCGAACAGCAAACAAACTTGGCAAAACAAGTGGGAGAAACAAAAAAAGGCTTTGCAGAACGGCAGGCAAGACGAAGCGTGGGTGTTGCTCGCCGGCTCCGTGTTTGCTTTGTGCTGAAACTAGGAAAGGGCATAAAGGCACGGCCGCACTAAGCCTACGCGCCTCCTTTTGTCCCTGGCGTCCTTCTTTTCCCTGTCCTCCCTACGCGCCCATCTCCAAGTCGCCTACGCCGCCACCGCTGCGGCCGTCGCTACTTCGGACGGTCGCCAGGGGGCAGCACGGAACGGGCAATATCGATAGCGCGCCTGCTTTCGCTTTTCTTTGTCTGTGACGCAGTCCGGCTGTTGCTAGGGCCTCCCTTCCCCGCCGCAGCAGCTAATGACTCCTTCCCGTTATGGAGATCACGGGAAATGCGGCCTGCGAGGGGAACGAAAGGACGGCGGTGGGCGGGGAGGGGATAAATTTTGCAAACACTGCAGCAGCGGCCTCGCGCGGAGGGAGGCTCGCTTATTTCGACACCGCCATTGCGCATGGCGCAGGCATTTCATCACAACGTGCACGCGCAACGCGACTTGTCCGCAGAACTTTCCTTTGCACTGCCGACTCCTCCTCCATTTTTTCTTCCCGTTCAACTCCCTTCTTCCTTCGTTCCCTTCTTTCCCCCTCATTCGGACGCAGTGATTGTCAGGTATCGATCGGCGAGGAGCTGGCAGCAACAGGCGATCTCCCTGAGCTCCGCGGTTCGTCGGGCCTTTCGCGCTAACTGGGGCGTATATGTAGTTTGCGCTCGCTCGTATAATGTTCCGTGAACTGTCAGCCGCACGAATTCGGCGCCAGGTTCTCAGAACTTCCGAGTATTGGGTCAGTTTTCTCGCGTAGTAATTATGAATTCTCCTGATCTCTGCATCGCAGCGCACCAACTGCGCGTACAGGCCTGGCAACCACGTACCGAGGAAGGGAGCGTGCACTGCATGGAAGAATAGGCTTCAAACGGTGCTTCTTGTTTCGCACTTACTCCAAGAAATGCCACTGTATGTCCTAGGTGAGAGAAGAGATACGCTTGCGAATAAGTGAAACCAGCCTACAATCAAATAAGCCTCATGCATTCCTTGGATACTACTCAGAAATGGCTCGCACAGCAACTCCCATAGCGTTGCATAAACGTACTGAGCACTGAGCAAGGCATGACACATAGCATAGTGAGCAATGAGAGGTTTCCACGGGCATTCCGTACTCAGAATGAGAGACTGTGATGATGGCGACTCATAAATGCTGTTATGTAGCCTGGTAGTGCCCCAAAAAATAGCCCAAAGTAATTGGCTCATGCCCCACAGCGCTTAATCGGCTGACCATGAGCCAGTATAGGAACTTCAGAGCCAATATGGGAAGTCATGGCGTCACTGCTGCTAGCCGCGTATCCTTAATATGAACTTATTGCAAACGTTTGCCTTAGACTCGTTTACACTCGTATAATAGGGCCGAAAACATGACAATTTGGCTGCCGGAACGCTCGCACTGCGGTGAGAGACGTGGGGTCTAAAAGTGACTTATTGCTGTTTATCTTCGGAAACTACGGCACTGAAAGGTTGCTTCTGTTCACCATTCCGTCATAATTCAGAAACCGAACTAAGGTAGAATAAGCAGGACGCAGGCCGTGCCCTATAACTGCATACTATATAAACTATAACTATATAACTGGTTAGTATGTGGTTGTTTTTCTATCTTCTAGTTAATTATATTTGTGGAAATGCTTACACTACTAATTTCCCATTGATCAACACCACAAATAAAAAAAGAATATAGCTATGCTTTACTTGGTTTCAGTGACTGTTGGCCTACTTCATATGTATGTCAATATAAGTTCCTCCCTTCTTTTATACCCTCACCCCTTTACCCCGTGCAGGGTAGCAAACCGGTTATTCTTCCGGTTAACCTCCCTGCCTTTCCTCCTCCTCCTCCTCTCCTTGTCTGCTCAGTAGCTTAGCGAGGGCCTCGATTCTGGCAGTCTTATGGCCACAGGTACCTTGAGAGGGTTCTCACACAGCTGGCGCCCTCACCGTTCGATCAAGTGCCACGTGACACTCGCGGTAATATAGGACGCTCTTTATTCGCCGCTATCAACGAGGGTGGCGCTGGTGAACACTCTCAAGGTTAGATTACACTCAACATAAACATCCCTGAAAGTAGAAGATTGGAGAGACGCCGCCATGGTTCAGTTGGAATAGCACCGTACCCGACAAACGGACGCCGAAGGTTCGGATTCCGCTGGCGACATGCGGTTTTTTTTTTTTTTTTTGCTTCCAATTTCTAATCAGTTATCCTTCAGGCATGAAATTATTACGCTACTAGTTACCAACTGTTCAACAGTCCAAATCGAAAAACAAAACAAAACAAATTCCCTTATGCTTTCCTTGGTGTCGGTGTCCCCGCCTTTCCTCCTCCTCCTCGGCCGCATGGCACACTATATACACTGATTTCCACCCTTCTGCCTTGAATATGCACACCAAGAAAAGCGACCACTGCAGTTTAGGGCATAAGAAGAAGAAAGTACGCTGGCCTCCTTTGTACTTATGCAGATGTGGGTTCGCTGCGACAAACCTTTGTGTATCATGTGGGCAAGTTGAAACAATAGATCATTTTCTCCTCTCTTGCCGGCGGTTGGCAGTTCAAAGAAAACAGTATTTGGAGGTCCCTCTTTCGAGGTTAGGACTCCCACTGTCTCTTCCAGTTATTCTTTCGTTCGGTGCGAGCGCAAAGGGATTCCCGTCAAGCAGTGTCTGCGGCTACCTTCATGATTACATAAGTGCAATTGGTCGACTACCTCGTTAGCTGCATACAAAATTTTGTCGCATGTCCAAAAATTCTCGATTCTATTCCTGGTAATTAATATATCTTTAATTCATTTGACTGTTCCGATTTTTACATTGATTTAGTCTTCTCACGCCTATATTTCCCCGCGCAAATACCTCATTGGGATTATCTACTGAACCTTGGCCAATCCCCCTGCGTGGGTATGTGCCATGCTTACTAAGGAGAAGAAGAAGAAGAAGAAGAAGAACCCCTCTGATGAAGACCTCGCCGCCTAACGACAAAGACAAGCCGGAGACCGCTAGTCATATCTCAGGAACCCTTCCCTGCTCTGCGCAGTCACCGTCTGTTCCGAGGACAGGAGAGATTCGGACAAGCAAGTCCCAGACGTCAAAACTTTCACGTCTACAGCGCGCCTTGAAGCGGATGCACGTTATTACGAGCGGATCCAATGGCGGCACTGAGAAATGCACCCATGGGACCACAGTAACGGTAAGCTGTAGACAAGCTGATTTCTGTTGGGGCCAAGCCAGAGAACCAAGTAGAGTGCGCCACACAGTTGAGAACAGAGCACGAGAGGCGCACTGGCGGAAGACACAGGGGTCGTTTACGAGTGGCCGCGAACTTTAAGCAATCAATGATGCGCCGTGCATGCGTTTTCTTCTGAATTGTGTTTTTGGTAATTCTAGCGCCATAAAAACTCTGTGCAGTACAGGAGGCAGTATCAAATGTCGGCGGGCATTGTAGCACGCCTTTCCAGTTATTTAGAAAAGTGTATGTAACACTGCGCTCGATGTACGCCTAGCGTATGTACACATAATTCAAACGTAGAAGGCATCTCATCTGAAGAAAAAAGTGAACCAGAATATCTCAGCCAGAACCAGGCATGCATGATAGGCTTTCTTCAGATGTGAAGAAAACGAATGTTTCCCTATAGGAATTTGAATAAAATATGCTATGACTGCACATTATATGTGGCGGAAATAACGGAGTCTGGAGCTCACAATTTTTTGCACGGATATAATACAACGCATTTTATGCTGCATTAAAGCTTACTAAGGGAAAAAATAATATCGCAACGGAAAAATGAGCGAATAGCTACTGGGAAGGAGGAAAAAAGTTTGCGTGCGCAGCGCTTTATGACTTATTGATTTACAGCTTGCAACAAGATGCAGTCATTCGTTTCACCTTACCTCCTTCAACGAAGGATTAAAAAATAAATTCCATGGCCACACATCCGTGCTCTAGCTCCCTCTGTTCCTAATAGCCCCGCCAGTGCAGCTTGCAGGTGTCAGAGCAGCAGAAGCAGTTTCTGTCTTGTAGCATGCAGAATGGGTAAAGAATAACTACTGCGACGGGCAGATATTAAGCGCATATATTCCAACCAACAGATTTTCAACTTAATCGCGTAAAGAGCCGTCGTGCTTGCGTGGCACGAAAAATGGCGCTCCGCTGTTTCCCACACGCAGTGCTTCTCTGCTCTCTCGTTCGATGGCTATGCATCACCATCAGATCCGCCCATCTTCATTCACAGGCTCCGGTTGCAGCCACACTTACCGTCACTCCAACAGAGCCCGCTCAGCAGACCAAGCCCGACTCCGATGCCATCACTCAGCAGCTATCACTGTCGGCGGAGTCAACCAGGGCCACCAGTACAGACAGCGAGCGTGGTCGTCAGGAGGACGCCCCGACGGCCGCTGCTGCCGACAGTGACTCCCCGGACAGCCGATTGCCCACCAGAGAAGTAACTCAAGTCTCAGGTAATGGCATACAACACCCTTCCGAGAAGGAGGAGATGGCTTCAAAGGCTGAATACCTGTGGCGGCGCGACTTCGTAGACTACCTATAGCGGAGAAAGCCTCAAGGGAGGGTCTATATGTATACAGCGCAAAAGGAGGCCCGAAGGCGTTGCCGCAGTTATCGCTTTAGAGCATTCGTATCACGCATACGTGATTTGTTTCATTAAAGTGATAACAGTAGGCACTTTTGATAGTCACGGTGGCGTAGCTGCGCCTAACCTAAAACACTGACGCTGACGAGCGGGAATTATTGGTGAAATGGTAAAGAGAAAATAAGTATGAGAGCAGGTAAGTCGCACTGAGAGCGGACGCAGGCAGCGGGCTGCCATCGGAGCAAGGCTTAAGGTTTTATGAGGGCTTAGCGTCCCAAGCTACTCAGGCTATGAGGGACGCCGTAGTGAAGGGCTCCGGAAATTTCGACCACATGACGTTCTTTAACATGCACTGACATCACACAGTACACGGTCTCTAGAATTTCGCCTCCATCGAACCCGCGTCTTTCGGACTAGCAGCCGAGCGCCATGACCAGAGCCCCCGCGGGGGCCATCGGAGCAAGGTGGTGTCAATTATTCAACACATCACAGCGCTTCCGGAAGCTTCTATTAACACACTAAGCGCCGACTGCGGGTGAAGGGTCGGCGCGCCCCAGAAACCCACGCTACGATGGTTGTAGTTCGAGGAAGGACAGATGACCCAAACTGGCTTGCTCAGTTACTCTGAAAGCGACGCCGGGCTACCAGGAACTTGCGTACCGGTGATTGGTACGCCTTACCAATGAAATGCGTCAGGTAGCGAGCTTATAGCACACTTGGCGAGGCTGAGGCGAATGCTAGCTTACCCCAAGCTCTCGGCCGATTGGCGTGGTTCGCTCGGCTCGCTGTAGATACGCTGCATACCTCGGCGCTTGCCACGGAGCGCGACACAAAAGAACGGGAGCATGCCAGTTTTCGACCGTCCACGTGATTTGCATTGCAAACAGAGGGGACAAAGTATTCCGAGAGTTCTAACTGGAAGCTGTCAGAAACCAGTAAGACTGCATGCTTATCAATAGCCACCATGAAACCACTTTTGTTTTCAGAACAGTTACCTCCGCTAGCATGGATTTCGTTAAGGTAAATGGGGAGGCCAAGAGAAAATCTCGACTTACATGCTCAAGTCGGTCGGACGATCTGGATGATAGCATAGACTTTGCAAGTGCCGAGCGCGCGTTCCATGAAGCCCTGCGCAGGTCCCAAAAAAGGGGATCCAGCTTCGACTCCGAGGCAGGGGCGGGCAGAAGGGACTCATACCTTCACAGTTTTTCTCTTTTCATATAGTTAACCACGTCATCAACTATATCCCACGCTTTCTTGTAGGTTGAAACGTCTGAGCGCAAAACCCCGGTCGCAGAACACGGACAAGCAGTGGGACAAGCCCTGCGTCTGATGCATTATTTTGCGCTTCGCCCTTACAGAATACCACAGAGACTGATTCCACTGTCTGAACTGCTAGTTTTCTCTGCAAACAGCTTTATGTTCTTGTTTCGCAGCACCCAGCCCCCAACTGCAAGCCACTGATGCCCAATCAGTGCTGGGCGAGCCGCAGCGCTCACCGTCGTCGCCTACTACCATCGACCTGTCGCCCCGAACCGATGGCTCCGTGTTGTCTCGAACGCGTCGTTCCAGCGTGTGCAGGGTCACACCGGCTGCTATGGCAGCTATGCGCAGAGCTTCCGATCCCAACCGCCGTGCATCGCTGTCCCCCGCGGTCCTCGAGGTTGCCACGGCCTTCGAGACGCCGCTGGCAGCGCGCCGGTCGTCTCAGGACACTCTCAAGATCGGTCGTTCCAGGGAGAGCCAGGTAAGATAATCGGTAAATTGATTGTTGGGGAAAGGAAATGGCGCAGTATCTGTCTCACATCTCGGCGGGCGGACACCTGAACCGCGCCGTAAGGGAAGGGATAAAGGAGGGAGTGAAAGAATAAAGGAAGAAAGAGGTGTCGTAGTCGAGGGCTCCGGAATAATTTCGACCACCCGGGGATCTTCAACGTGCACACACAGACATCGCACAGCACACGGGCGCCTTTGCGTTCCGCCTACATCGAAACGCGGCCGCCGCGGTCGGGTTCGAACCCGGGTACTCCGGCCAGGTAACGCAGCAAAAATGGCGGCGGGGGCCAACGTTACGTCGCATGGTGCCTAAAATCTCGAATGCAGAGTAGTCTGAGAAAGGCCGTGATGTGGCTGAACGTTAAATCGTCCCCTTCATCGCCTTCCATCGGCACTGTCTGTCTTCTTTCATATCCGGTTTTCGAAATTGCCCATGGCTGTCTATCATGCATCGCAAGGTGCATCCTTTCGCAGCGACGGTTCCACGTGGAATTTCCTCCGTGATATTAACAGGTTTAACTCGCGGCGACCTTGTTGATGCTGCTAATTTAACATAATTGAAGCTAGATGAATGTAGACGCCAAAATAGCCTGATGATTTATGCAAACAGATCAAAGGTCGTGTTCTTTCGACGAAAAAAAAAAACAAATACAGTAGTCCATGTACTTCAAACGCAACTCCTATCAAAATTACTTCCTGTATTAAGACATTAGGTGCTATTATTCAGGAGAAAATGTCATGGGATCCTTATTTGGGCAGCATAAGAATCAAGCTGGCACAAGTAAATTGGGTTAGTACATCTCAATCGCAATTTGGAATACATTGGAACTGGAATATATTCCAGAACATTCCCTCTCTAGGTTCTTGTCCCTTTCAATGCTGCAATATGATTAAAGCTGTATGGGCACTTCCCAGCACTACAATCAGTCATTCTCCATGCCTTAAGTATACTCCCCGATCTGGCAACAGCCAGACAATCACAAGACAGTCTGTCATCGTTCCTCTGATTTGTCCACCAATCAAAGGAAAAGAAGCAAACGTTTGATCCGACGTGTACCATTGTGGCAATGCGAAAATCGGCGACAGCTGAGCTCTAGTTAACGTCCCGTGACATCATTGTGTTAGTACTAATAAGTGATTGTTTTTTGTGATCAGCATATAGCGCGCAGTCATGACTTTACGTCACTCGTTTCTGACCAATAAGCGTGACACATTGCTAAACGTCATGCGTGACGTCACCCCATTCTGCCCAATCAGTATGACTCGCTGCACCTTCTGTGGTGTGTTAAACCAACGACACCGACGACACATAAATGGCAGACGCGGCCTAAACATCTGCCGCAGCAAAAAATAAAAATAAAAACTGTCCATTTATTATGATACATGGCCTACATGGGGCACGCCCAGGCGGATCGCACGACTGCAAAAAAAACTAATACTAGCGCGACCACTCTCCGTCCAACCAAGGTACCATTCTCATTGGTCACCCCGTGTGGACATACAGAAGCCGAAGCCATTTACCGCGATGAAGGTTCCACATAGAAACATTGCTGTAGAGGTGGGCATGGAAGAAAATTAGACACCCTGTCTTCTTTTTTCCTTTATGCCTGCTGACAGGGAGAAGAGAACACTGTGGCCCCCCTGTTGTACTTCCTGACGACAATAGCAGGCATGTCGGCGGTGCTCGCCTCATTCGTCTACGTCTTGTCAGCGCTGCTGAGCCGCCGCGAGGCTGGGTCGGTAGCCACCTGCTCCACCATCGCGTGCGACGAATACGCGCTGCGTCTGCACGCCTCTCTCAACCACTCGGTGGACCCGTGCCAGAGCTTCACGCACTTTGTGTGCGACGGCTGGCGGAAGCGGCACCTGTTCGCGGTCAACGAAGAGGCCTTTGGCGTGGATATCGAGCGAATAGCACACATCGCGGCCACCATCGACGTGCCGCCCACCGGACAGAGCATGCTCCAACGGGGGGCCATGATATACAGGTGCGCGCTCTGGGCCTCCCCGTAATCTCGGACGTAAACCTGGGGCCGCAGAGGCTGTGCAGAAATGGCTGTGGTACGGCAGACCAGGCTTGCATGCCTGAGTACGCGCGTCTATTTACACACGCACTTTACGCTGATGTGAAGGCACCCATTTTGTACAACGTGCGCGCTTTCCAGAAGAAATAAAGTCAACGCAATACGACGTTCCTCCTCCAGGCTTGTTCTGTACATTGTAAGCTTTCTTTACCGACTTTCAGAAAACGGTACTATAACTATTCACCACTGTATGCAGGCTCTTGACGAAATTAATTTCTTGAAGCCTTGCGTACCGAATCAAAATTATGAGGTTCGCCGTGCATGACTCAGGGTTAGTTTCCGGCCCCTTGGATTCAGCCGCCGCTACCTCGAGCATAGACGCTGAACGCCGCAGCCCCTGAGCCACCGGCGGCGAGTGCACTCGCAGAAATGCGCCGCGGAAACATCGGAAGGAAAGTCGCCAGGGGAAGGCAGAGGCCTACGATTAGAGGCAGGGGTGGATTTATGGGTAATCTCAAGGGTGGGCTGTCCCATCCGGACGATGCACTTAAGCATGACCTTTTCCAGAGTCTGCTGGATGTGGCATGCTCGGCGTCGCTGGCATCGTACGCGCTCTACCCCCTCGACCCTTCTTTCTCCCTCTTCCACCGTACATGGACGGGTGAACGACCATGCGCCACGCCTTGTGTAAACCGCTACCCACGCATCACGTGCCTGGTTACTGCATCCGGCTGCCCAAACCTCTCAGCAAAATGCATTCATGCAGCTGACACGTGGCGATAGTGCTAGTGAGCAGGATAAACGAAACAACAATCGCACACTGCTACCCTTCCCCCATAGCATCTAACGCTGAACATTCCCGTAAAGGACTCCTAACAACGCTGAGGTGAATCGAAATGCGGTGCTAGCCGGAGTGCTTGGTAACTCTGGGTATGGGTGTAAGCTGTCTGTTGCGTTTATGCAGCTGCACACGCATTAAGCTATATTGGATGCCTCATGTCATTGTGCCATTATGTCATTATGTCCTTGTGCCATTATGTCATTGTGCTCCGACCAATCAGTGATTGGAATTCTCGCCAAACAGCCAAACATATGTGACGTCACTTCGTTCTGACCAATCGCTTTGGCGCGTTGCACAATGTGTGTGACACCAACAACATGGATGTCGCATAAACGGGAAACGGGCATTATAGCTGTCGGTGTAAAAATTGGGGCCAGTGAGGCTTTTTGATAAAAAAAAAGAATCGCTTAAGGGAAGGCGGTCCTGCCCCTCCCCTCCTTTCGAAATATTCTCTGATTAGGGGCAGTGTAACTTAATTAACTTCAGTAGTCCAATGTGCGTAAGAAAAGCGATCCCAGCGCTGGCCACACATTCTCAAAACACTGATATTTGGTTGCAGCTGACTCGTGTTGGCAGCCATACGTAGCCACGTATGTACGTTGCGAGACTCTTCCGTGCAGTGAGACTACATGGAAACGAGACTGCATGGTCAGTGCTCGCTAGTGACCACAGGCCAATATTCCTTTTCGTGCCTGCTTGTAGGACAAGGTGCTGCCAACGGAAATTGCATACCAGCATCGTCACCTTCTCAGCCACTCAAAGTCCGCAGCGGGATAAAGGCCTCCTTCCGCGGTGTTCAATCGTCCCTGTCGTGCTACCGCCGGCACTGCACTATCCAGGCAGCAATTTTCTCTTGCCCTTGAGCATCCCGTGGCCGAAAAAAAATATGTCACACACTCGATCGCGACTGGCGACCCAGCCGCGACCACGAGTGTGGACACATAGTCGCTCGTCTTCGGCCACGGGTGGGTCGCGCGAAATCAACGACTAGCCAGTGAACGTATTCATAGCGTAACTAAGTCGACAACAGATCTCTTGAGTGGCAGCAAAGTTACTGCTTGGTTAGTGTCGCTTAGAAGCTGGACGTTGTTTGCAGATCAGCTTTCAGTGATCAATAACGGGATGCGATGTGTAATTCATTGCTGTGGCTAATAAAATGCCGCTATGGACTAACGAAAGTAGTGGTCAACACTCGTAGGTACATCAGACATGTTAAGCAGTTCAGTTGTCATCAGTGGCCTTTTAATGCATGCAGCCCATATGGAAAAAGCGGTATTCGCGCCGTGACCTGAACACCGCGTCCGTATTTCAAAGCTGTGACTGATTTCTATAGAGCGCAATTTGCTCGAGCTTTCCTTATTCGAGGCCGCACCTCTCACGCTAGCGTGGCCAGAAGAAAAGTCGTTCTGTTCCTTCCAGCATAGGCGCTTCCTTGCGGGGAAAGCACAGCGAAATGTTCGGTGGTAACCGAGTCAACTGAACGACGTAGGACCTGCACCGCCTTGCTGAAGAGGCAGAGAGACGAGCTCGCCGAGGTGAAGGCTGCACTGCGCGAGGCCGGTGTGTTGTGGCCCCACCGCCCGCCTCCGGCTGAACGGCGGGACCTGGTGCGCATGATGCTCCACTGCGACTACAAGCTGGGCTGGAGTGCCATCTTCCGCCTCTCCTACGGCACGTCCAGGACTAAGACGGACGTGTACGTGCTCACTGACTCGGGCTTCAACTTCATTCTGCGCAAGCGCCTTGAGTTTATATCCAAGGGAGACTTCAAGCGCCGGCAGTACTTCGAAGTCCTTCGGGACTCGTTCCAGGACCCGGGCGAAGAGGGGAAATCTGGACAAGCTGATGTGGCCGCCCTGAAGGTAGAACTTCTTTGCCGGATCATCGTTTTCTCCTGGGCCTTCGCTGAGGGTATATGGGACTTACTCGAGATTAAAAGGCATCGTCGCCATGGTGTTGCAACATATAACCGAAAACTCTCGGGTTAACTCGCTGACCAGTAATAGTACTATTCTGCTAGTCTTGAGCGTAATAAGTAATAATGAGAAGCGAGACCGCTGTCAGATTCAAGGCGTGCGGTGTTTGCTACACGGAAAGTTAAGACTCGAAGTGTGTCCTGTCTGAACAGAGCATAATTTATTTCCCCGGTGTACATCCCCCATCATTATGTGTCGTCCCATGGAATAAGCGGATGAACATCGGCTTTAACGACAGCAGCTGGAAAGAAAGCACTTTGGTCAAGTGTCCTGGCTTTCAAACACTCGTTCGAGTGCGTGCTATTGACAAAAGCCGTTAGTGAAGAATGTAATTCTTGGAAGGGACTTAAGCCGAATTTTCGGACTAGCCTTTACAGGACATATTCTTACTGCAGTGCACGTTGACGCACTAAATGAGGAAAGCAGGCTTGTGTAACAATCTTTGTATGACATCCCTTTATTCATGTTGTGATTTTCGACAGCCGTAAAGTGAACTAGCACGAATGTGTGGGAACTAGAATACATTTTAGGTCAATGTAGCATGCTGTATTGAAGATTAGTAGGGGAATGGGCAACGCAGACAGTACACAAAACGACAAAACAACCGCCAGTCCTGTTTCCAGTCTGCGTCAATCATTTCGCTAGTAACAACGTATTTAGGAAGCCAGTCGCAACTTGCGAAATAAACATTTTAACGTTTAATGTAGCACAATCACACCCTTGCTTCTTTGGGGACACGGCTAATGATGCCGTCGTTATCGCTGTCTTCTGGGTTTTGAGACTATCCGTCCACCTGCTCATATCCACCGAAGTCGATGCGAAAGTATAGGGGTGAATAATGAAGAAATGAAACCGCGCTCGTACCAGTCCAAGCTATGGGGCTAGAGCTTACCAGAAGGCCCTCATGAGTGGATTTGTCTCATTTTGGTCCGTGCATCAGCATGATATCGCGCCTATTCGAGATTTGAAATGAGCTGTGCGCGCAGGTTTCGCCGGAGTTACTTGGCTTCTCTCGTTTCGGTAGTTTTTGCAAATGAAAGAAGCATTCATTGGCTTGCCATTACAGCACATTTTAGCTTCGTGTCGGTTTCAAAATTTGGCCCATTTTGAAAAAAAAAATCTCATTTATTTTATTAGATCGCGCGCTTTGTTTAACGGGGAAGCACTTGGGTAGAACTATAAGAAAAAAATTATAGGGTTTTAACGTAGTTAAACCGAGTAGATGAGCCAAAGCATGTGTTTGGCCTGATTGGCTCATGGTTTTGCTTCGCTGGGTCGTCGGCACGTCTGGCGACGGTATTGGACTGAGGTTAAGCTCTCATCGAGGTCAGGCTGATTTGATCTGTTCGCGCCGCGGATGGAAGTTGATGAAAACGTCAATGTGTGCAATACAAAGCGCGAGTGTGCGTTGCAGTTTAGGCGCGATCGACTGCTGCGGTAGCATAGTGCTCTCGTGCAGTAGCCAGCGAAGCTGGCATGTTCGCGCCTGCAGACGATTTCGAATCCCAGTTGCGGCAATGTTTATTTTATGTGTTTATTTATTTGTTCAAGGTCAAGGCTTCAGCGACGGCCCGGCTTTTCTAGCTTTGGTTGTGAAGTAGACGTTTCGCTCTAAAAGGGTCATAACGTAAAGCATAGAGTGCACATAGTCAAGATCGCTTGAGCGGCCTGCTATGACTTGATTAGAGAAAGCTTTCCTCTGTCGTCCCGCTTCCGTTTGTGCTCTACGTTTGGCTCTTAACTATACTAACTATACTTTGTAGTCTGAACTGCGCTCACTTTCCCTGTTTTTATCGCCAACCGGTAACGCTCTGCAGGACGTGCTGGCTCTAGAGGACAGGATGTTCAGTCCTCTTATGGGAACCTTCCATATGAACGCGCCTTGGTTCTTCGTGGTGCCAGACGAGGTGGTATACAACGCGGCAGTCAGCCTGTCGCAGGAAAGATGGACAGCTGCGTTCAGACACGCTGGTGTCAACGTGCAAAAGCACATCGAGTTCCGAACCTGGAACCTGGCGTTCTTCAGCACCTTCGTCCGCCTGTGGAAGCTACATGGGGAGCAGGACATGTACGACTACGTTTCCTGGTGCACGGTTCAGGTGCGCGTCACAATTACTTACGCTAGTACGAAAGCCAACAGGCATTTTAAAACAATGTGGTCTGTCATGTCATGCACCTACAAGGAAGTCGTAAAATTGGAGGGGACACTTAGGCTCCGTCTTAAGGGTACGACGCGATGGCGTAATGGGTTAATTCACATATATGCAGAATTGGCCATTCTCGACTTGACATTCTAGATCCCTGGCAGTCCTCATGCCCCTCCTGGCGCAGTGGTGCAGGTTAAGCGATGCGCCATTGCCCTGCGATGGCAGGTGTTGCCACCACGGTGGGCCTTGTGCGACCCAGGTTGCGCTTCCCGAGCGACCGATCATTATTTAACTGCCACCTGGCACGGTGGGCAGTTTTCTTTTTATCCAGTGAGCAGGTTGTGATGATGACACAAGGTCACGTGACCTAGGTGGCCCACCTGCCCCCTAGGTTGCTTCTCGGGGGTTTTTCGTGGGCTTTTCACTCACGAAAAAAGATGCCGACGCCGGATTTTCTGCGACACGAGCTCCTTAACGCTATCACGTTAAAATGTGTTTTATGTTACGAGGAGACAGCCGTAGCTAAAAGCCACAAATATTTGTCACAGTCCATAGCTTCAAAACCAACCACTTTTGTCTATTGTTATGCAGTAAAATGAGGCACGAAGGAAAAAGGAACTAAGTACTGTAAATGCACCTTCCTCATTTTCCACATCACCGACATGATCTCCTCTGCACACTGCCACCGAATTTCACGCTTGAAGGACCTTGGACCTCCCTGAAAGAAGGGCCTCAACTTTACTGCCCCAGAACTCGTCAAGGACTGCTATCGTTTCCGTTTTCCACTGTATGTGTTTAACGTCGATTTCCGGCGCTTTAAATCATTGCTTTAAGTCGCTGCAGCCTGACGGTGCGCGCGCAGGTTGCGGCACTATTCGCGAACAGCGAGCTGATCGAGAACTTCTACGACCACCCACAGCGGGCCCGTATCTTGCACGGCGCGTTCTGCCTGAGCCGGGCATACATCGGCGCCGGAAAGGACTTGCTGGCCAGCTTCGCCCACGACGTGTTGCCCAAGTCTGTGCGCCCTAGCGCAGAGGCCATCGCGCTGGCCGTGCGAGCTGCCTTTAGGAACCGCCTCTCCAGCTGGGCCGATTATAACGACAATGTGACAGTGATAAGGTGCGCAGCAGCAGGTAGCCAACTGGACTGTTCCTCACGTACATACCTTTCGAAAATTTCTTCAGACAGTTCTATAGACTGTACAAACACTTTTTTCTATAAAGTCTATAAATTCTATATATAGTCTCGATAAAGGCTATAGACTTTATATAGACAAATCCCATAGACTAGTCTATAAGCGATACAAATCCTATAGACAGTCTACTGGAAATCTATATGTTTATGGCCATCCACATTTAGCATATAGACTTTTGTCTGTATATTGCAGGTAGACCAAAGGAAATAGGTATAGGAAGGCAGTAGAGCCTATAAGAAGTCTATGGACAGTCTATGCTCTAAGAGCGCCACTAGACGGCTGAGAAACAAGCCTCGCGGGCTTTTCATTTTTGACAAAAGCTGGAGATGCGTTTGTTCTCTTGAATTAAGCATGCAGATGCAGTTTGGACGCAAGAATGTGACTAATCTTTGCAGGACGCTGACACGCGAAGATGCGGTTTCTTAGCGCAGGATAAATGAAGGGCACTTAACGCGTTTTCCCGTACAGCGTGTGAACGACTGCGCAGGCGCCACACGTGCGGACATATGTGACTATTTCCGCCGTGTTTTCAACTCGACATAAGGAATGCTGTTCAATCACGAGTTGCACAGCATATAAGGCAGCATGACAGCCGCAAAAAAAAAAAATAGGCGGGAGGTTTTGACATTATTAAATGAAGCGCTGGCGCGAATGCAAGCAGAACGCAGCCGGTCTTCTACAAAATGAATGAGTTCAAAGAAAATTATATTCAAATGACCCGACAGATTCATATGTCGACACTCGACAGTGATAGTCGGCGCAAGTTATCGATGCTCAGAACGTCGATATTTGTGGTGCCCTGGGGCAGCATGGTGGCCATAAGAGTAATACTACGCGCATAATGCGCCGAGCATAAATGCCAAAGCCTTGTCCCTCAGCCAGGACAAGCTCCTCATTCCTTCAGAACTTAAGCCGACCCTGTTTCCACGCAGAGTGTGGGAGTCTAAACGGATGGCGTTCAGCATGTTCGAGCCGTGGCCTGAGACTGAGTTCCCTGATGTCATCGTGGGCGAGATGGGCGACTCGTTCCTCGAGAACTGGCGCAACGCGTGGCTGTCGCGCACCTTCTACCGCCCCGTCGACATCAAGGTGGCCATTACGGCAATCGATACCTTGGCCTACACCGCAGATATCGAGTACCGCAAGGACTTCATCTTGCTGCCCTACGCTTTCTCCTTTCCGTTGTACGACCCAGCCGCCCTGCCAGCGATAAACCATGGCGGATTCGGAGCTAAGGTATCTTACTGACCGCACGAATACCCAAATACCCGCGACGTTGGTCTCAACGACGAAGCCAGAGCTATAGCTTGGCATGGTTTCCTAATGCTAGTTATAATGAGCACTCGATTCACACAGCATCTGGGACGCTGAACAACCAAGAGTGTGTTCAACGCCTAAATCTTATCAGAGGGTCGCTTCTTTACTCGAAGACTGCCAATGTTAGTTAATTTGACTACGGATTAATAGCTCGTCGGAAATGGGGGGGGGGGGGGGGCGGAGTTACAAGCATACCACTGTATAAACGCGCCGTCGTGGGCATCATATGTAAAGGACATCCGACGCATTTGCAGAGAAAAGGCGCGGTGAAGTCAGAAATCGGTGAATTCTGGCCTGTTCGCCTAGGGCGAATTTTCTGGCTATGCGAAACTCCCACCGAAACGTGTGCTGACACGGCGAACTTTAAACCACTTACAGACAGTGTGTCTAGTTGTTTGAAATGCCTATATCACTACAGTGGATGACATCCAGACAAGCTACACTAAGTGTTGAGGCACGCTGACACCTTCGCATATACACACGCACGCAGTTTGTCACTAACCTCGTGATTTTGGAGCTAAATAAAACGGGAAATTTTTCTTCGCCCCCTTTCTCGCAAAACTGCGGCTTGCACGCGCACACGTCTGCACAGTAGGACTGACGTAACCCGCACTCGCACTCAGAATGAGTAAACACTTATGTATTTTATGTAAAACACATAAGTTTTATGTTGTGTTTATGTAAAATTTTTCTTCTCTTTCCTGTCTTCCTTTTTAGGGCTTATGTAGCCCTAAAAAGGAAGACAGGAAAGAAAGAAGAAAATTTTTCAAGATTATCAATCAACTTTCACTGGCGATCCTTGGACAGCTTCTTCATTGAATGAACTAGCCAACCGACCAGACTGCACTGTTAAGGATTGCGAAATGTAAATGTAGTCACTTCCAGACATGTTAATAATCAACGCTTATTTACTTAGTTCATCTGAATGCGACCTACGCGCACTAGAACAATATGTAAGGACCCTCCCATAGGTTACTTAAAACCATTTTACAGATAATGTAAGCGGGAGCTGTGCGCGACGCGGTTTCTGCCTTTCCAGTTGGCTGCAGCTGCTGCTAGGCCGGTTTTCCGCCTTTTCTAGGCTGCAGCAAACGCATCACCTTGTGTTCCACTTGGCTGCAGCTGCCGCGCACGGGTTAATAATAATAATAATAATAATAATAATAATAATAATAATAATAATAATAATAATAATAATAATAATAATAATAATAATAATAATAATAATAATAATAATAATAATAATAATAATAATAATATAATAATGATTGGCTTTTGGGGAAAGGAAATGGCGCAGTATCTGTCTCATATATCTTTGGACACCTGAACCGCGCCGTAAGGGAAGGGATAAAGGAGGGAGAGAAAGAAAGGAAGAAGAGGTGCCGTAGTGGAGGGCTCCGGAATAATTTCGACCACCTGGGAATCTTTAACGTGCACTGACATCGCACAGCACACGGGCGCCTTGGCGTTTTTCCTCCATAAAAACGCAGCCGCCGCGGTCGGGTTCGAGCCCGGGAACTCCGGATCAGTAGTCGAGCGCCCTAACCACTGAGCCACCGCGGCGGGTCCCTGCAGCTGCCTCGAAACCGGTTTTCCTCTTTCACCAGGATAACACTAGGTTCTACCAGGACACATAATGGCTTTTTCGCTAGTGATTCGCCTTGTGCAAGTGCATGAAAAGGAAAGGGGGATTTCTCGCTTCACTTCGCCACCCGCAACCCATCGCCTGTCACGGTCTCTTCGTCTTCCGTCTCCCTTTTGCATTTTCCTCTCCTGTGAAAGTGGAGAGGGTGATTTCCTTCTCTCCATTTTTCTACCTGCCAACCGTGGCAGGTGGCAGGTAGAGGCTTCAACCGAAGACAGGACGGTTTTTTCGCTAGCGAGGCATGTAGTGCTAGGGCACTAAAAAGACACCCAGCCTATTCGCCCTTCCTCTCGGCTAAGAGGTGCACGACCACTACAGTACCGCTCTTCATGACCTCTAGCTGACCTTTGCATCATCTTGTAACGGCATTTTTTCCAGGTAGCAGCAGCCGTGGGGGAGAGGTTCTACAACTCGTACTTGGCCGTGGGCGCCGGCGGCTCCTCCTTTGGCGAGTTCCGGTCATGCCTGACAAACGATTCGTTCGGCGATGACCGGACCGACTTGGCCTCTCTAGCGGCAGAGGTGGTATCCTTGGGCGCTCTGGTCGACGCGTACCACAACGCCAGCAACAACCGGCGCCTGGCGTACCTGGAGAACGTGTCGAGCAGGCAGTTGCTATTCATCGCGGCCTGTTACTCGAAGTGCATCGGCAGCCACTACCCTGTCAGCGAGTCGCTGTGCGACGCGGCGCTGCGGCACATTCCAGAGTTCGCCCAGGCCTTCAGATGCGCTCCGGGCACGCCCATGAATCCACACCGCCGGTGCAGGCTATTCTGAGAGGCGCCTGGCGAAGTGCAGCTTGTGCATTGACGCTGAACCACATAGCAGTGTCCTTGCCATACCCCGAGACAATCTCCGAACTTTCCCCTTTGTGGAGGAAGACGACGTGATAGACTCTGTAGCACTGCAAAGCATACATCCGAGTGTCCTTATGCGCCTTAGGGAAACAAATAATTCGTTGAACTCCGCTTGCAGTGTACGTGGCATACGACGGACGTTCATTGACTTTTTAGTGCAAGCGCGTGCTTGCTTATATGTACGCGCTTCAGATGGATTCCATTGTTATCGCAGTTCGATATGAGCCCTTCATTTGAGCACACTGATATTTAAGCTGATCGAATTTTTAAATTTTTATCGCCATATGACAGAAATAGTGCACCCTCAGTATAATCCTCTGTCTCTTGGACTATTTGCAACTCTTTCAGCGAGTACGCGCGTTGATTACCGCATATGACCGGTTGCGCAATGGCGTTGGAGTCATCAACGACAAACGAGCTTCGTCATTTCACATTATATATTGATTTCTTGGAGTGTTTTGGCCAAACATCACCTTTGCACTTCCGGAACGCATTCATCATCGGAGACAAAAGAACTGCGAGCTTGGCACGTACATTCGTGAGCGAGTGAACGTTTTAACATCATGTGTTTGATTATAGGGTAAGCATCTAGTCAGTTTTTCACTATTCAACGGCGTTTCAGCAGTGGCAGCTGACGAAAGTTAAGTCGTGCCCCTTCCGCTGCAAGCGCAGTGAAGGTCACAGCGAAAGTCGCGTGGTTTGGTCACAGCCACATGATTTATCTTTAGTCCCGTAGGGAGTCATTTATGGCACGACAGAAACGCTGAATCACTGTAGAGTGAGGAGAACCGTCATCCTCACTTTTCAAGGCACTTTATTTGTTCGGGGCGCCGTAAGTGCTATACGGATTAAACGCAAACCATGTGGCCTGAAGACTTTTGACTAAAACCGCACATTTTTTTTTGACGTTGTGTGAATGTATGAACTCATATTTTCTAGCGCTTAGTGAACACAAGGGACAAGAACACAAATATACAGGACATACGCTAGTCTTCAACTCTAGAGTCTTCAGCGCTAGAAAATATGAGTTCAAACAATATCCAACTAGCCCAAGTTTCTGCCTTACTAAATGTGCATGTATGTCTGATTCATCTGTCGGACTGCACGCTTTGTAATATAACGCAGACTATTTGCATACGAACTTAGAGCATCAGCTCAAAGGCATACTGAGGGCAATTGAACTTGGCCTGTAGCGAGATATTACCGCCTTTTGACGACAAAGATGCAACTTTTATTTAAAACTGAGATTTTATAAGCTAGAAAAGTACATAAAAAGAAATACAGGTGTCTCCATCACCGGCCGATTTACACTGCGGTTCGTCGACACCGCTTGTTTGCTCGGATCACAGAGGCTAAGCTACGCCATTATTCAGTTCAAAACAGCGAACACTGAGTCCCTTTAGGTGTACACGCCATTAGTTTGAATAGAGTGGCAAGAAAACTTTTAAATGTAGTTTTTTCAGCAATTAGTGGGTCGTTGACTCGGACTACCACAACATAGCCAGAAAGAGTTGCACAATTGACTTTTAATTAGAACAAAAATTCGATGGAGCTGTCTTGAATGTCCCTTTAAGTCCGTTCTCTATAATGAGCCCCGGGGTGGTGGTGGTGGTGGTGAAAACTTTTATTTTGTGGAAATGAGTTTGGAAACCAGAGTGGCCCCGCTACATGGTCGGCGTCCCTAGTCGAGGACACCGCATGACGAGGCCCCGTCTTGCACCCGTTTCACCAGAGCCCTTTGGGACTCAAGTAAGGAGCAGTTGAGGAGGGCAGTCTCTCATGCCTCTCGGAAACGGGTAGGGGAAGGGGGGAGGTGGGGATTTTGAGCACATGCTCACACCATGTGGAAGATATCACAGGTCTCCCCACAGTGCTGGCATCGCCCATCCGAGTCAGGATCGTAATGTTTCGTGATTGCAGGACGGAGTAGAGTACCTGTCTGCTGGCGCCTTAAAGTTCGCTCCTCCGTCTTACTCAGCCCCTTTGCAGGGGCCGGGAAAAGGCGGTGGTTGTCGTTATAATGCGTTATAATTTCCCTGAACCGCAGCAGCGTCTGGTTTGTCTCCGAGCCAGAAGAGCGGCACAACTGCATAATGTGTTGAACCGCACAACAAAAGAGGGAAAAGTGTGCGCGGCAGGTTAACCGTCGACCGAATAGCATCGTTGCGTCGCCCAGCATCCGGCTTCTGGAAAGCTCGTAATTTGTCGCTCGACAGTATCCGCGCAGCGGTTTACCACCCATTGAGTTTGATGCGGGAAGTGGCTCACTGACTACGCACCACACCCGCCACGGTGGCTCAGTGGTTAGCCCGTTCAGCTGTAGAGCCGGAGTTCCCGCGTTCGAACCCGGCAGCAGCGGCCGCGTTTCGATGAAGGCGAATATAATAATAATAATTGGTTTTTTGGGGAAAGGAAATGGCGCAGTATCTGTCTCATATATCTTTGGACACCTGAACCGCGCCGTAAGGGAAGGGATAAAGGTGGGAGTGAAAGAAGAAAGGAAGAAGAGGTGCCGTAGTGGAGGGCTCCGGAATAATTTCGACCACCTGGGGATCTTTAACGTGCACTGACATCGCACAGAAGGCGAAGCGCAAAATGCGCCCGTGCGCTGAGCGACGTCAGTGTACGTTAACAATCCCAACGTGGTCGAAATTAATGCCGCACACCTCCACTACGGCACCTCTTTTTTTTTTTCTTCTTTCGCTCCCTCCTTTATCTTTTCCCTTACGGCGCTGTTCGGGTGTCGGCCGAGATATGCGAGAGAGTTACTGCGTCATTTCCTTTCCTCAAAACAAATGTTCAATTTTCGCTTTTTTCTTTAAGCCCGCCGCGGTGGCTCAGTGGTTAGAGTGCTCGGCTACTGACCGCAGCGGCTGAGTTTTTATGGAGGGAAAACGCTAAGGCGCCCGTGTGCTCTGCGATGTCAGTGCACGTTAAAGATACCCAGGTGGTCGAAATTAATCCGGAGCCCTCCCCTACGGCACCTCTTTCTTCCTTTCTTCTTTCACTCCCTCCTTTATCCCTACCCTTACGGCGCGGCTCAGGTGTCCAATGATAGATAGATTGTTGCCAGGAAGAAAGAAAAGGAAAGTGCACAGGCCTGCTCACTGACTGAAGACGAGCCACAATCGCTACCACGTGCAGATAGTAGGAGAGTTAAAAGATGGGATAGAAAGACAGGATAGTAAAGACGCGCTAAAGACAAGGCCGATCCCGGAGGTAGTGCAATACCGGGCCAACCGGTGCGGGAACAGATATTGTGCCATTTCCTTTCCCCAAAAACCAATTATTATTATTATATTTTTCTTTAATAAAATCCCGATGGGGAACCTCAAAACTGACCTTTCTAGCAGTACCAAAAGTGAAATCAATTTTTTCCAAAGCGATCAATAAACTTTTTTATTTCCAACCATACGATGAGTAATGTGCGCGACGAGACGCGACAACTCAGTCGCCTAAAATGTCATGTACTTCAACAGAACTGTCATAATCCCGACCGTTTATTCATCTGTGACCAGCACATTCGTGAAAAATACTTCGCTGTCAAGTTTGCGATCAATCCGCTATAGGAAAAGCGTCATAATAAAGGGCGAAGTAAGGCCACATTGACGACTGGCTCGTGACATGTGATCACGCGTCGCGTGTGAGAAAGAAGAAGACGAAGAAGAGCGCACAGCTGTGGCATTCCTCGGCAGGAAGAAAACCCGACGCTCTCGGATACGGCTCTCCAAAACCGACGCTGAGCGGTTTTCCCCTCAACTTGCGCACTCGCCTAGTCGCTGGGCGCAAAAAAGGCCGTGGGGAGACAGCGCAAGGCAGCCGGGCAGCTATCGTCAACGCCCAGCCTCACCTGGGTTGGCGACAGCGGGGCTTCCAAAACTCAACGTCCCGAGCGGTAAGCCTAACCAAGACCAGTTGCTGATCATGACTGCGAGTCATATGCACTGGTGCGTGTCTAGACTCATATGGCGCTAGACAGCACACAAAAGTAACCCCTCTACGCGAAAAAGGTTCATGCGGCCGCATTACTGCTCTGCAGGCGAACCTCGGAGTCTTCGCCATACTGTTGCCACCAGCACGAGCTGCAGCGACGAACAGAGGCGAGACGGCATCCTCACGCCACTGCGAGAGTGCCATCACTGCTAGGAGGCTGCAATGCCTGCCCCCGCCAAGAGCGACACATCGGCCGAACATCCCCGAGCATCGGCCGATGAACGGATCCAACCCGCAGGTTGGGATTTTTCCGAAAAGTATATTTATTAGAATGTTCATATCTTATGTAGCATTGGGTTAATGAAATGGTTCATTTCGTCTGCTCTTGAGTGCGATGCGCCCTCGCATCAAAATGCATATGGAACGGAAGCAACGGCATTGCATAGCTTTGTGAACTCGCTGTCTTTAAACAAGATCACAATCGCAATCTTTGCGTCTGATGAATGAAGCGTAGTCGCTTAAATCAGCAGAGGTCAAGCAGACATCTTGAAGCTAGTTATTTTCCAATCAATGTTTCTGTTGCACGTGCCAGGAAATTATGTAAACCTCACTATAAAGCTAATTAATGTGTTTCGATATAAAAGCCAAAGTAAACTGCCCCACCTTGCCGCATTTTCTCGCATGTCCAATCTCGCATATTTACATGCAGATCATGAATATAGGCACGTACACTGTCTACGATTTCACGAATATTTGTCCATCTTCCACAGACCCCATTCAGGCGCGAATTAGGACCCGTAAGGGGGGGGGGGGCGGCATTTTGAAATGGTTCAAAAATATAATATTAGGCATTTTGCATGCATGGAGCTGCGGATAGCGCGCGGCAGGGCTGATTGACGGTTACGAGTAGATGCATTCGTCCTGCAGCTGATGTGATACAGCTGCTGATGATTGCGATGAGATAAAATTATACAAGAGGCCTAAAGGCCTAAGCCGTATATAATCTACAAACAGACGTTACGACGGTCGCGCCCAACCGATGCAGATGCATCAGCAAAGAGCTACTGCTACAGCCGTTTATTCTCCCCACAGGGAACGCTGTGCCTGGCCACCAGCCACAGCTCCATGGCGTCCGCCGGTCATCTGATCAGCTGCACCAGCCGCAGCACCATGGTGCCGAACAAAACTTCGATCAGCTTCAGCAGCCCTCCCACCACGGTGCCCGAAGAGCGCCCGAGCAACACGGTGCTCGGGGAGAATCAGACAAGACTCAGCATTCCTCCCGCCACAGTTCCCGAAGAATGTCTGAGCAACACGGTGGCCGGAGAGATTCAAATCAGCTTCAGCAGCCCTCCCATCACGGTGCCCGAAGAGTGCCCGAGCGACATGGTGTCGGGCGAGAATCCGATCAGCTTCAGCAGCCCCTCCAGCCCGGTGCCCGAGGAGTTCCTGAGCAGCAGCCACAGCTCATCCAACTCGGTGTCCAGCGAGTGTCACACGAGGAGCACCAGCCGTCCTACCATGGCGCACGTCAGATGCCCGAAGATCCCCAGAGGTCCTTACACCACGGCGTCCGGCGAGTGTCCAGCGAGGCTTGTCAGCATCAGCCGCAACGCTCCCGCTCCTTGCCGACCGCGCTGGACTCGTCGGCTCGTTCCGGCGCCGTAAACGACTCGCACGCGCGCCGTAGCAGCGTGGCTGCTTTCACGCCACTGGAGGCTGCGCGCAGGGTTTCACACTTGCGCCCAGCCGCTATAGAGCCTGAGCGTCGCCTACCGGTAGCGCCCGCGGTAGCCGCCGCAGCTATGGCCGTCCAGACACCGATGTCCAAGCGTCGGCTATCGGAGCACAGTAGCGTGGTACGCTCGCAAGTTCTGGGTCGGCAGCCTAGTCATATTGCCGCGTAAATATGCACGATGCGTTGCAGGTTGCACGTTACAAGGCCTCAAAAAATGCCAAAGTACAAACATGGTCTAGCGGACGCGATGAGGTCAGCTAGGGTGGCGTGTTTTGCGGCAAGCTTATCGAATGGATGCTCAGGGTGCGCCAAGTTCCCAGGTCATATGGTCCACTTTTCAATAGTATATTCCGGCATTTAAGACTGCTATGAAGCTACGAAAGTTTTCAGAGATGAGCATTTATGCTTCTCCTATCCCTTATAGAGATTTTTGAGATTCGGGAGGGTTGTAAATGTCGCATTGCACAACTCTAAAGCACACTGCGGCCTGGGAACTTTTGACACGCCCTGTACCTCCGCATCACGCGCTTCGACAGATAGCCCACAGTTGTTGCGCTTGTGTTCTAAAGGCAAGATTCACAAAGCTAGATTTACTTGTCATGATACTCCACTATTAAATAGTGTACCTGAGCTGGCCAATAATGACATGCGGTATATAAGAGTTTCAGGATGTACCATCAATGGCAGCAGAGCCAACGGACAGTCAGGAACTGCCATTACGTGAGAAACTTCTGGAATATCGACATGAGAAAAACGCGTCCTTCGTAATGAGGTGGCTGCTCAGGCCCAAGTAGAAGCGTGTATGTGCCCGTTATTTCCACAAACAGGCACTGTGGAATCTACGCCATCAATATCACCCTTAACTCATTCTTGTCGTGAACAACGGCGATATTGCTTAGATGGGCTCACAAAAAGATCATGAGTGTCTATGTGATGTGTACACTTCGCCCTAAGAAGATAATCGCCATCAAGGCAGCCACTCTCAGAAACAAGGCGTATTCTTATGGTGTCTCAAATAATTGTTAGGGACATATTTTTCTTCAGGTCACGTCGACGCCATCGCGAGTCAAAATACAGGTGTAGCCATCACCGGCCAATCTAGTAAGTAAAATGCGTGCGTCAATACCGATTGTTGAGCGCGGAACCCATATGCTACGCTACAACGTTACACCGCGACTCACTTCAAAACGGGGGCCACCTGTCATTTTCCGTAAGGACGTCACTGGTGGGAAGATTGTGCAACCGATTTCCTCGCCGATAATTGCATACGTTGCTGCAGGACAAATGTCAGCATAGCTGGAAAGAGGCAGATAATCGATTTTTGCTGAGAAAATAAACTGGTGGAGCTGTCTTCAGTGCCCCTTTAATATACCGTCTTTGCCTAAAGTAACCGGGCAACGGTGGTTTGTTTCTTAGCCGCGTAGCGAAGCACTAATGGCAGCCCTTAAACTCTAAATCTGTACTAAGTAAAGTGAACCCTTGTCCTCACGTTCTGACATTTTTCGGTTCTTAGAAGTGCCGTAAAGGCTCCGTTATGCGGTTGAGAAGCAAACACCTGTTGCTCGGTTACTTTTGGCAAGGGGCCCGGTACGTGCATTATCTTCGTGGTTCCAGCTTGCTACAAGTTTTTTCGACTGGTTGAACTAGGTTTCAGAAGTGCTTTTGCTGTGCAACACAGCGCATTTCACTTTAATTATTTTACCGTATATTGGGGCAAGCGAAATTGTCCGCAGAGCTGAGATAACTCTGCCTCCCCGAAGCTCACGTGCGGTTCCCGTTGAAGGTCGGGAATCGCCGCTCATGTGCCATGCTCTTTCGCAGCCGCAGCACCCTCTGGTTCCCCTGTGCAACTTCCTGGTGTCCGCGATGTGCGTGACGGCAGTGGTGGCCGTGCTCTTCTGGATTCTGGTCGCGTACCTGGACCGGCACAGTAAACACCCAACGGCCACGTGCACGAGCCACGCGTGCCGCGAGTACGCACATCACCTGCTCGCCTCGCTCAACCGCTCGGTGGACCCGTGCCACAGCTTCACGCACTTCGTGTGCGACGGCTGGCGGAAGCGACACATGTTCGGCGTCCACGAGAGGACGTTCGGCGCTGCCACCGAGCGAATAACGCGCATCGTGCGCACCATCGATGTGCCCCGCTCGGGGCAGAACACCCTCGAGAGGGCAGCCATGTTGTTCAGGTAGGTACACACACACACAGACACAAAAAAATGGCGGACTGTTCAGCGTCGTTGGGAGAAATGCGAATCAGGTGCGTTAGCACTTCGGTTTTCACTTCTGTTCCCGTTCAAGGCTCGGTTTTCAAGGTCAAGCAGGTTCCAGACAAAGATCAGCGAAATCAGACGAGCTCCGCCTTGAGGGCATGATGCGATGGGATTAATTGGTTAATGCCCACATATGCGGAATCGGTCATTCTCTACATATCATTAATAGATTGCTGGGAATCCTCGTACTACTCCTGGCGCAGTGGTGCAGCGGTTAAGCGATGCAACACTGCCCTGCGATCACAGGTGCTGCCACCGGTGGGGCTTGTGAGAACCCGGTTCTTCCCGGGCAACCTCGAGATTACAAAGAGAGGCTTCGGACAGACAAACATCGGCAAAATCTGAGATTGTGGGTTTTAGAGCTGCGAAAAGCTAGCGGCAGTGCCGTCCACCACCCAAGGCCACGCGTGTTTTGCATATTGTAGATAGGGCGCGCGGTAATGGCCTAGCTTTAATTGATGACCCACATCTGACAGCGTTCTGTGTGGTCGATACGAGGCGTCCCCGAGACAAATGCCGCGCACTGAAAACGATTCAGTCTCTCGCTGGCGTACTCCGGAGACATGCTACGGCGTTGGGCTGCGAACGTTTAGGATCGCATAGATCACACAGCAGGAAAAAACTCATGCGTGAGGGAGTGGGCTATGAGTTAAATAATTGCATACTCCAACTAGCAGCTTTTTTTATATATATATTAAGGCTCAATTCGTGCTGTTAACCGATTATCATTTCCGCCATTGAAACAGGCGGCAGCTTCGAAAGCTATGAAGTTTTCAAAATATCACTGTAGTAAAAAAGGGAGTGCTGGAAATTTTCGCGGCAATTTTGCTTCCCGCACAGAAAGGTGACTCCATGGGCTTTAACCAAGCCAGTTGCAATAAAAAGAAATATTCGGCACAGTCTTTTTAGTTGCATGGACGCTAGATTGATAATAATATTAATTGGTTTTTGAGGAAAGGAAATGGCACAGTATCTGTCTCATATATCGTTGGACACCTGAACCACGCCGTAAGGGAAGGGATAAAGAAGGGAGTGAAAGAAGAAAGGAAGAAAGAGTTGCCGTAGTGGAGGGCTCCGGAATAATGTCGACCACCTGGGGATCTTTAACGTGCACTGACATCGCACAGCACACGGGCGCCTTACCGTTTTGCCTCCATAAAAACGCAGCCGCCGATTCCCAATCCTCAAAATAATCGCAGGAGGGCTCGTTGCTGCAGGACTATCCGCTGGTCCTTTCAGCACCCCAAAGACCCGCGCGTTCTTAAGCCTACTCTCGGACAGACGCGGAGGCATTCGCTGTATGTCAAATTTTCTTCAAGATTAAGTCCTTACGTAAACGCAGCTCCAAGGGTTCCCAAGCGGCCGCAGGAATATGTGATGCGCACATGCATGACCACCATGACAAGTGTTACCGCTACTCCTCTATTCTCTCCGCGAAACTGAACACCGAAGCGGAGTTTCTTCAGAACTACCATTATTAGCGCCAGCACTGACTGTCGATATTAGTAAATAAACGAACGCGGCAAACGATACAGGGCTGAGTTTTAATTCGCCACATATGAAAACACCTGGGTTTATACCTGGGTAAACTGGCCCCTGCCTAAACTGCAGCTGCTCGCCTGTCAATTACTCTAAGAAACAACTCGAAAACTCTGTCATTACATACGCTTTAGTGACATATACGTGTTGGAGCACTGAGCGGAAGATAAGTCAACATGTATAGAACTCCATGACATATCACGGCGGCGGGCATCGCGTTGCACTGAACACATGACCGTCCATACAGTGACATCATTCAACAATGCGTGCAGGAATTGCTAAACATAAAGATAGCGCCCACTTTGTCAGTTATTTCTTGCACTACACCAGACATGATCTTTAGGCATGAGGCGGCTGCAAACGCTAAAGCAAACTATGCTGCCTCTGGTCCGTCGTTGACGCTGTAAATGGCATGGCATACAACTTCTTTGGCGAAAAAATTGAACGCCGCGAAGGCTTAGTGCTATGAAGTTCGGTTGCTGAGACCAAGGTCTTGGGATCGAATCCTGGCCCCGGCAGCCGTATTTATATGGGGGGCGAAATGCAAAAGCACCCGCCGCGGTGGCTCAGTGGTTAAGGCGCTCGGCTACTGATGCGGAGTACCCGGATTCGAACCCGACCGCGGCGGCAGCGTTTCGATGGAGGCGAAACACAAAGGCGCCCGTGTGCTGAGTTCCTCGTGTTCAGGTATCGGGCTACTAAGCAAAAAGAGGGCAATTTTGGTTGTGCACTTTGGATTGGGAATATTGGGACTACATACTGCAGGAACCGCAAGCTTGAGGCCACGCTGAAAAAGCTCCGCAAGGTGGGGGATCAGGTTGGCCGTATGGTCCGCCGGGTATCAAATGTTAACAGGTGAGGGGGAGGGGGTGCGATGCAAAGACGCCCTGCGGCTGGCCAATGCATTTGTAACCAGCCGAATCCTGTATTCGGCACCGTACCTCCACCTGCGCAAATGCGATAACACTCCCGAAGTGGTTCTCCGCAAAATCTGTAATAGAGCTCTCGACCTCCCCATTGCAACATCCAACCAAAGTCTCCTCGGTCTGGGGATGACGCACACCTTTGGGGAGCTGCACGAGGCTCATCTCAACAATCAATGTTTGCGGTTAAGCAATACACGTGCGGGTAGCCGCCTTCTGACCCGTTTCCACATAAATTACACAACCCAAGAGGAGAAGCGGGTATCACTGCTCGAGGCCTGGCGCTTCGCCCTGCAGATTGGCCCCATCTTCATTAACATTACAAAGGATGCCCATGCCGGCCGCCGCCTCGCGCGAGCGGAGGCCATTTCCGAGCAGTATGGTGCTCGACCAGGGGTATTTTACACGGACGCGGCCGGTTCACACCATTGGGGTTGGCACACGGCGGCCATCGTCCGCCAAAACACCCCAGTTCAGGGCCTCACCGTCCGTGCCCCCAACATTGCATCTGAGGAGGAAGTTGCTATCGCACTTGCATCTTTAATGTGCATTGACATCGCACAGCGCACGGGCGCCTTTGCGTTTTGCCACCATCGAAACGCTGCCGCCGCGGCTAAAATACCCGGACACAACGCAGGACCTGCACTGCCTTGCTGAGGAGTCGGAAAGGCGAGTCCGCCGGGGTAAAGGCCGCGCTACGCGATGCCGGAGTGACGTGGCCCCACCGCCCGCCTCCAACCGACCGGCGGGACCTGGTGCGCATGATGCTCCACTGTGACTACGCTCTGGGCTGGAGCGCCGTGTTCCGCGTCGACTACGAGGAGCACGGCAACGAGACCAAGGCGTACGTGCTCACCGACTCGGCCTTCAACTTCATCGTGCGCAAGCACCACGAGAGGGGATCGCAGCCGCGGCGCCTCCACTACTTCACCGTGCTTCGGGACTCGTTTCGGGACACGGACGAAAGCGGAGCGGCGGGAGACGACAACTTGGTCACCTTCGAGGTACACCGCATGAACAAAAAATTCACGAACGATCGACGCGACTCATATGGCATAGTATCCGTTACCATTAGTGTACCTCTCGGACGGAGGAGCCACTGCCGCTGACGGGTTCTGACCGTGCAAGCGGTTGGAGTGATCAGTACATCGATCACCGCGTGACTCGCCGCTCCACTCTCCCGATCCAATCCAGTAATCGCAGTGTAACACGCCGGACCCGCTCTCCACATTCCTTACCCCCTCTACTCTGGTGACCATGGTGTCACTCTCGTCACGCGTCGCCTCCCACCCTCTCTTCATCCTCCCACTCTTCCTCTCCTAGAAAAGTGGAGAGGAGGATTTTCCTCTATCCACTACGCCTCCTACCAACTGAGGCTCCACACGCCAAAGCCAAGGGCGTTCTAATGCTAACGCAATAAAAAACCTAAGAGCCGGAGCCTTCCAGGGTTTTTTGAAGAGAATATATGCTCTAGGACCTACTCTAGCTTTTCGACAGCCTCTTATGCCACTTGACAAGTCTTGGAATTAAAAAAAAAACATACGGCAGAAAGTTTTCGCGGGGGAGGCGCGATGAAGGTGCTCATGGATGTTCTGCTACGACATAAATTAAGCGCCAGAGGCGACGCCCCTTGCCCAGGATAAAGTTCCTCACGCAACTATCGTTACAAAAAACGTGGCTGCGGAAGTACCATAGAGTGTCCTCATTAGGATGCAGCGCGCACACGTGGAAGTCGTCGCTTGGCGAGGCGACCGCAGCTTCATTCTTTGGGATAGAGCGACAGCAAATGCTGCTGGCCCGAGGCATGCCAGGACGTCCCGTGCAGTGCGTCGTTGCAGCGCCTAGCAAACTCTGCGGGATCTGTTCTCGCAGGACACGCTGGCGCTGGAGAGCAAGATGCTCGAGCCGCTTCTGGCCGAACTGCTCACGACGGCGCCCCGGCCTTCCACAGTGCCAGCCGAGGTGGTGTACAACGCTGCGGCCAACCTGTCCATGCGCCGCTGGACGGATGCGCTCGAGCGCGAGGGCGTCAAGGTGCAACAGCGTCTTAGCTTCCACACGTTGCACCTGCCGTTCTTCGCCACTTTCGTCGACCTGTGGGTGCTCCATGGCGAGCAGGAAATGTTCGCCTTTGTGTCGTGGTGCATGGTTCAGGTACGCGGCCAGCGTCATGTGCAACATGATTCGGTCTGCTGTTCGCAACGGCGACGAAAGGACCTTTTGAAGATGGCCTTACCTTTCGGTTTATAAATGCATGAGAGGCAAGCTCCACTCATCTGGAGTTGTTTACGCACCTGCACCTCTTAATGAGGTAAATGCATTTGGCATGTCAGTCCTTGTTGAAGAATGAACATGTGGTCTATAGATGAAGTTAACAACACTGGTCACAGCTGCCTTGATACTGAGCCGTACGTCCTTCGTGAATGCACGCTGGTAGCTGCAGATCCCCAGGAAATTCAGCCAGCAGCGAGGTCCGATGGAGCGCCCGCTATTTTTCTGTGCTTCCAATGGAACGCGTAGAAGTGCATACGACGGATATATTCAATAATAAAGCACAAGGCTGCGACGCTCGACTTTTGGCAGTTCGCGTTCGTCTAGAAAAAATCCTCGCCTATCCCTTTGCCTATCGCATCAGCATCCTTGCAGCCAGGAACTTATTGTGTCGCGATAGTACGCAACAAGGGCGTCAAGTATAGCTAATCGCATTTGCCACCGTAACATAAATGACCAGTATAAGGCAGTTACTTTTACCCTGTGTCCATTTCATTCTTATTCGCGGCTGGGGCCGAGCAGGCTGAGTGGGCTCAGCGACGGTTACTGAGCGTTTTTCACTGGCGAAAGCGGAAATAAACAGTATTAGGTGGAATTTCATATGCGGGAGGTGCGGGGTTTGATCCCCAGTGGCGCTTTGTACGCACTGGTTTTCAATGAATGCAGGCTTTCCCTTGTCCTAGTGCTCGGCTTATCTGGGGTGAAGTGCTTGGAAAAGTGTCTTTAACCGCACCTTGTGGAGTAAAAAACACCCTGTCCCATGGATCTATTTAGTCCAAGATGCCCTTAAGCCATTAAATTAACCATCGTCATCAACAGAAACTAAGCGGAATTATGCGATTCTAAACTATGCGTTCGCGGTTCCCTCTGTGCCTCTCTGTCTGTGCTTGGCATCAGATTTTCGGATTCCTGATGCTGGACACAAGGTTATCGTCAGACTGCATGAACGAACTGTTAGGAAGGCGAACAAGGTCGCACAGACTGCATGAACGAACTGTTAGGAAGGCGAACAAGGTCACACCTTTTATGGTTAAAATTAACCCAATAAGCACTGGAACTCCATGGACATCCTGCTGACGTCCTAAACATCCGCAGGACGTCCAAGGAAATTTTAATGTCCGTTAAGTCGCAAATAACTCCAATTTAACTTCCTTCAAGCACTAAAACTAACGAGACATGCAAGGTGTTTCTACCCTTCGGACTGTGGACGACTACAGATCCGTATCCGAATACGACGCGCAGGTAGCAGCGCTATTCGCGAACGCCGACCTCATCGAGAACTTCTACGGCCACAAGCAGCGGGCGACGATCTTCCACAACGCTTTCTGCCTGGGCCGTGCCTACATCGGCGCTGGCAAGCCGCTGCTGACCAGCTATGCCCACGAGGTGCTGCCCAAATCGACACGCTTCCGCGCCGAGTCCCTCACGCTGGCGGTGCGCGCCGCCTTCCATAGACGCCTATCCAACTGGCCCGACTACAATGACAGCGTCGGCGTGTTTCGGTGAGCATCATGCAGATTGTCCTTTGGAACTCATGCACTTCGGCACAGGTTGCCTGAAGTGATATGAGGATATCTGCCGAGTCATAGAAATGCTCTTCCTAGCAGCTGACACGATTATCATTGGCACCCCTATGAAGCTGACAATGCAGCGTGAGGGAACTGAAAATCGAGCTATAGTGAAGTATTTCTGTAGCCTTCTCGACGGAATACAGGTGTGCTAGGCCAAAAGCGACTACTCTCATATCGCTTCATGGAGCTCGTTTTGGTCAGTAGCGCATGAACCGGGAAAGTGCTGTCACGAGGCAGGGATCACGTTAAAACAAGACGCACAAGAGAACAACAATTGAATCCCATGCGGAACAGAGCACACGCCTAATCGAGACGCTTTGTTTATATCGTCTTTATTCGCACTATTCTTTGCACGGCCGCCTGGTGCAAAAACGCTGTCTATGTGTAGATTAAGGCGTTTCGGGGCACGAAAAGTGGTAGGGCTTCATGCGCATGACTTGTAATATGTCACGTTGAGCTGGAAGGGGGGTTAGGATAGGATAGGAAACCTTTTATTGAATCATAAGTATTTAGGCGATCAGAAGTCTTCTTGCTTGCTTCGCGTGTCGCTGTCT
Organism: Amblyomma americanum; assembly: GCF_052857255.1. Lineage (NCBI taxonomy): Eukaryota > Metazoa > Arthropoda > Arachnida > Ixodida > Ixodidae > Amblyomma > Amblyomma americanum. The sequence continues at coordinate 26,485,823 of NC_135502.1, read as the reverse complement.
TCACGCTGCGCTGCAGGGAAGGCTTCTTCAGCAAAGGGTGGTCCCTCAGTCCAGGGCTCCACTGAGTTTGGCTGCATCCCTTGCGTGCTCTACCATCCTCTTTTGGACGGCGAGCTCGCAGCTGACGAGCCGGCTCTCCCAGTGCTCCGCACTCGGGGGTTTGTGTTCTCGGAATGCGTTGTTTCGTTCGCATTCCCATGTTATGTGAAATAGTGTGGGTGTGGCCCCGCACCACGGGCATGTGCCCCTATATTGCGTTGGGAACATCTTGTTGTATATAAAGATGGTTTATGGGGGTTTAACGTCCCAAAGCGACTCAGGCTATGTTGTATATAAAGAGGTTGGGGAAGGAACCTGTTTGTAATCTACGCCAATCTGTTGCCTCCTCCTTTGTTAGTGCTTTATGCGGGGGCGGATATTTATATCTCACCCCTCTGTGATGTTGGAGTAGTTCTGAATAGGGGGGTGGTTTCTGGGAATGTCAGAACGATCTCACATAGGTCCTCACGGTGTCCTGGCGGAGCACACGGTACGGGTCAGCATGCACTGTTGAAGGCTAAGCGGGCTCGTGTAGCCGTGTCTTTCTTGAGCCGCTTATCGAGACCGCTTAGCGCGCTCTTGCTCGGTTTCTTCGGCTCGCTGCTTCCTCTTGGTTTCATTCCAACGGCGAAGCATGGCTTCTTCCAGTCTCCCTGCCATCTCTACCGACGGCTCCACTGAGCCGAGTTCTATACATACAGCTGCGCCAACCCCTCTTCCTCCTACGGCGCATGCGCACGGCTGTCGCAACTCGGTTTCGGAGGCGGCACCTGCTATGACGTCACGCGCATGCGCACAGCTGGCGGAGCGAGCGGCGGCTGTCAGCTGTTGCGGTTGCAAGGCAATGGCTCAAAGCCACGGTGCGACCACGGCTCAAGTACAGCCACGCTGACCTCGCGAAGCGGCTGCCGTATTGTAGCTCTCGCTATAAAAGCATAGGCCGCACCGCGGCAGATTTAAGCGAATGCTTAAATTCAATTCAAATTACTTAAATTTATTTTAAGCGGCTGCTTAAACCAATATAAACAACACGGCTGGACAAAAAACAATGAAGTTCTTGTAGACCTCGCAGGTCTCGATACACTGCGCGTTAAAGAACAGAAGCATGCGTGAGGCAGAAGAACATGAAAACCGAGCTGTAAACGAGTGCCCGCTTTTCGCCATGGAGATTTTTTCGTGCTGCAACATCGTAAACAGTTGACCCGTAAAAACCATACAATTATCTTTCCCTCTCTGGGCCTTTGCCCTATCATTTTGCACGGGAATGCTAATCTCATGGCTTTCACAGGACATTCAGCACAGGTGCTGTGATGCGAAGACCTAGAGTTGCTCTGAACTTTGACCACTCCCGTATTTTAATACTGCGGTTCACGTTGCCTTTCGTGCAGGCTGTGGGATTCGAACTGGATGGCGTTCAGCATCTTCGAGCCGACTCCCAAGACCAAGTTCGACGTCATCGTGGGCGAGATGGGCGGCTCGTTCCTGCAGAACTGGCGCAACGCGTGGCTGTCGCGTACTGGCTTCCGCAACGTTGACATCAAGGTAGCCATCACGGCCATCGAGACCCTGGCCTTCAGCGCAGACGTCGACTACCGCAAGGACTTTGTCCTGCTGCCCTACGCCTTTACTTTTCCGTACTACGACGCGGACGCCCTGCCGGCCATCAACTACGGGGGCTTTGGATCGAAGGTCTCTGGGCCCTTTAGCTTATTTTAGAGCAGCTTTTAGCGCGATAGCGCTAAAGGCCCCGTTTACCAGAAAATCCGGGTGTCGGCGTTGTGAGCGAAAAATCACGGGCATGAAACTGGCAGGTGGTCCCCAGAGAGCAACATAGGAAGCAGGTGGCCCACCTAGGTCACGTGACCTTGCGGCGTCATCACAATTTGCCCACCGGACAGTGAGCAAACTGTCCACCATGGTTAAATGAATGATTAAATTTCTCGGTCGGGAAGAGCAATCTGGGGCGCACAAGGTGCACCGCTGGGAGCACGTGAGGGATATGAGGACTCCCAGAGATCTATGAATGTAGACAATGACTTTTGCATATATGGGAACCCACTACGCTGTCGCTTCATGCTCTTCAAGCGGAGCTTAAGTGCACCCTCCAATCTTTCTTCCATTTTAGCGTGAACAGACTGCATTGCATGCAATTGGGCGAGTTGCATGGCTATTCATGTTCTAACAAATAACTAGCGAAAACCGAGACACAGGGAACTGTGCCACCGAGCGAGAACTGATTTGAATACCTTTAAAGAAAAAAGAATGAGCGGTCCTGCATAAGCGACCCGTCTGTCCTTATCACAGAAAACAGTGACGCTTTTTATCGAAGATGGAATGACGACCAGCCTTCATCTTATTTCATTTGCGTGTGCTTATGCGCGAGAAAATTGCTTTACGTACGTGGAGGAGCTAAAAGTAAATCAGTTGTAAGTCCGGCAACAGTTTGTGTACGTAACCCTCTGGTCTTGTGTCCCGGTATTCGCTGGCTTTTTGCTAGAACAGTCTTGTATCGGGCCTTTTTTGTGCGCCTAGCCAGTACACCGCTGATCCCATCGGAGTTAAGCAGCAACAAGCTCATTTACAACGAGCACAACGGAAGCCCGACCACGAGCTTTGCAGTTAGGCCCTACCTCTATTTGAGTTGATGACGTATGCAGGTGCATTTAAGCAGTAGGTGCCAGGATCTGTATTCCATAGGCGTACTTCGAACCGATCTGAAACCTAATGTCATCCTTCACATTCTGCTGTGCACAGCAAAACTGGACGCGGCGATGAAATCGTTTGCCTTTGTTTTGTGCACTTGTCCAGTTTTGAGTATAGCACCAAACATATTCATAGCAACTAGCCCATGTACCTACCCCCGTGTAAGACCTTTGTTATGTTACGTTCGATACCCACAGCCTAGACACCACAGGAAGCTCTTTAGACTGTTCAAGCCAACATTCTAGTGCGCGTCCAGAAGCCGCTGCTTATCTTCATGACACTCTTAAAAGCAGCATGCAATATTGAAGGATGTCCGACTCACGGGTTAAAGTCTGTTCACTCCTTTGGCGCCTAGGTGGCTCTGGCAGCGGCAGAGAGGTTCTACAGCTCGTACGTCAGCTCGGGCGCCGGTGGCGCTTCCATCGGCGAGTTCCGTTTGTGCCTGATGAACGATTCGTTCGGCGCCGATCGGGACGACGAGGCCTCCTTCGCCGCCGAGGTGGTCTCGCTGGGCTCCCTGGTCGACGCGTACCGCAACACCAGCGACAACCGGCGTCTGGAAATCCTCGAGCGCCTGACGGGCGAGCAGCTCCTGTTCATCGCGAGCTGCTACACCAAGTGCACTGGCAGCTACTACCCTGTCAGCGAGTCGGCGTGCGACGCGGCGTTGCGACACGTGCCAGAATTCGCCCAAGCCTTCAGCTGTGCGCCGGGAACACCTATGAACCCGGATCGCCGGTGCAAGCTCTTCTGAGTGGCGCGTGACGAAGTGCGTCGTACACGGTGGCGTGCCCGCTGCTGTTTCCGGCCACATATCTCAGCTCGACTTGGCTAAAAGACTATTGCGTCAAATATGCGAACGTGGACCCTTATTAATGAGAAACAGTGGGGAATATGTGTTTGTTCGGACTGCGATGCGTACAACGTAGGGCATTCACAAACGTTGAGTGTGAAATGTGGCACGTAACCACGTGCGTATATTGTTGCAGGCTTCTTTCCAAAAAGCGAGTGATGTTAACGCTTTTGCTTTCTGTGGTACACATACGCTCCCCAATATTCAGCCTTCACAGTAGACGCGTCATGCCGAAATTTTGATTCTTTATGAACGAAACTGGCGATAGGGCGCCAGAACTAGTTTTTGCAGTGAAGTATGCGTGCTCCAGCGACAGCGAAATGGAGGCGTAAACTGTGCCCGATTTCGGATCACTGACACTCAACGGCTGTCTGAAACGCGACGTCAGTGTTAACAGAGCGGGCAAAAGGCCCTGGACCTTTTACGTCGGAAATGCGCGTGGCTGATCTGACGGCAGTTACGCAGTCGTTAGTAAAACGTTTTCGTCCTTGCGGCACTAACTATACAAACCCTTGTTGTGATCGGCAGTAAGATGTCAGCTACCACGTTCCCATGTCAACATCTGATTCTACTTGCACGTAAATAGCGACCTTATAATAAACCCTGACACATCTCCAAACAAAAAAACGTTTCGGAGCCGGCTCGGCTCCCTCTTCAGGGGTGACGTCGTCGGACTGCGAACTCCCGACATCGTGACTCGCAGCCTTAAAGGGAACGTGAAATGGTTTTTTGACAATCCTAGATTATTCGATAATTTGAATATATAAAGCTTCTAGGTAAAGCATGCAAAGCAGTTTTGCGCTAGCATTTAAAATGGTGACGTAATTACCGATTAAAATCGCGACGATGTTCAGGCTTCTTGCAGCGCTGGAGCAGTGCGCGCAAACTCGTGGTGACGACATTGTTGGCGAAATTTCAGGTGAGCGCTGCCTACGCTATATACATGCTGCCGTGCATCACCGATGCCGCCAAACAATGCTTCGTGCGCTTCACCTTCGGCGGCATTCGTTTTATTCCTTGAAACAACCGTTTCTCCGCAGGGAACTTCGCGACGCCGCATGTCATCACTGCGGCCTCTGCCCGCCGCCGTGCACTGCAGAGAAGCCTGAACGCCGACGCCGCTTTACTTGGCGCTTACGTCACCATTTCAAATATTAGCTCAAAAATATTTTGTCTACCTTACCTGCAAGTTTCGCACATTCGCCTTCTTTAAGCTCGTCTAATTCTAAAACCTATTGAGTTGCCCTTTAAAGGGACAATGAGGAGAAATTGAAGTTGGCTTGTATCGATAGAATAGCAGCTCCTGATCACAAAAACGCCACTCTTACTGAAAACAAAGCTCTTGTAAGGTAGAAAATGGCTGGAACCAAAATACAGGTGTCGCCGCCACAGGCCAATCTCGCAAGTACAAGCGTGATGACTTCCTAATGACAAGAGGCGCCACCTTGGAAGAATTTTCCGTACTTCATGGAAGCCACGAATCTCTGAGGCGGGCAAAGGAAGGTTGCGCACCGCACCGCTAGCTGTCAGAAATCACGGAGTCTGCGTTTACGTCACGTATCACGTCACTCCGTTCTGAGACGCCATAAGAGTTGCCGTGGCGTCATAAGAGTTCCCCGAGTTTGAATCAGAGCGGCGGGAAAAACTTTTTCATCTTCGAATCTAAATTTCTTTGAAATAAATGCATCTTTCGCACCCGGACAAGCGGCAACAAAGCCATGAAATGCCGAACTATCAGATTTTGCTAACAAAAAAAATGATAGAGTTCTCCTCAGTGTCCCTTTAACCCCCCCCCCCCCCCCCCCAAAAAAAAACCTATCCCCCTCCCCCCGCGTATTTCGCGTCACTGCTTATGTTCTATCCCTACTTCTAAGAATGAGTAGATGGCTTCCCTAAAACACCTGGTATATACGAGGCTTACATCATTCGAAACTGTGGCGTCACGTGCGTCAGGAGCCCTTCCATCGACTTGCCTGGAAAAAGTAACCGCGTCTTCCATTGAGGAACTTTTCAGTATCTTTACGTAGTTATAATGCGAAAGCATTACTAGTCCCATTACGAAAAAGGCTGGCGGCGTGTGTGCACTCGCAGATGGCATAGAAAATCCCAGCGATGGCAAGAAAAAAGGGCCACGTCATCAAATGGCCGCAAGCCGAGCACCGCCACTTCAGACAATCCTATACATGTCGTTCATCTATATATACTCGCCACAGGCCGACCTCCATGTGGCGCCAGTTTTCTCGAAAACAATCGTACCAAAATTATGACGCATCCGTTTGTCGCAGTATTCCGGGTGGTGTCATATTTCTCGCTGAACATAGGTTACATGTGCTAGTAAGGTTGGAGGGGTTTGTCGTAGTATTCCGGGTGGTGTCGTTTCTCGCTGCACATAGGTTACATGTGCTAGTTAGGGGCTAGCGTTCGACAGGGATTCGAACTGACGACATACGCACCTTGAATTGTATGCCTTCCCAGACTCGTATCAAAACTGTGATGCAACTGTTCGCCGTACAGCGTCCCGGATGGCGTCATACGCGCGTATGTAGATGGGTGTCAATGCACCCGCAGTCAGTATAATGCTTTCGCATTCCCACGCGTAAACAGTACTAAGTGTATATGCCGAATTTTATTTTACAGCGCAGCTCTTGCGCGCCCGTTCGTGGGCTGAGCCGCGTCGCAGTCGGTGTAACCGAGAGCGAGGGGGAGCGCGCTCCCCACGTGACCGGCCGTGCCGAGCGAACTAAAGTACCGCCTCCGTTCGCTCATAGATGGCGCCAGAGTGATGCGCTGCTTAGGGGCTTTAGCGCTACTGAACGAGGTGCCCAGCCTAAGGCAAAAAATACAGGAGGCCGAGCAGAGACTCGGCGCCAGCACCGAGTACCGTACCGTTCGCGTCACAGAAGCACAAGCTCATCGCCGCCGCCGAGAAGACCCAGAAATTCGTGGTGCCGAAGTAGAGGCCAGGGCGTTGCCTTCGAGAGGTCCCTGTCATTCGCGCCGCCGAAGCCGACAGAGCTGCGCTTGACTTTGGCATTAGAGAGTATTGTAATCGTCTTTAGAATTTTTTTAGCCACCATTTTTCTTTTTGCCAGTTTTCAAGACAATTTTAAGATTCGCTGCCCATTTTTGCTTTATACCTTGTAGTTACCTCGCGTCTTATTTGAATTTTATCGCTTTTATCGGCCCTTACACCGCGATTGATGTTGATTCTGCTTAAGTGAGTTCCCTCATGACTACCACATATTGTGTGTGCACCTTCAAAAAGTATAGACACGAAATTTATGCTTGCTTGTTTTCTTCTCTCAAAATGTGTTAGGTATTAGTGGAGTTTCTCCATCGCGGCATTTCCCCAGTGCGGAGTTCTATACATGGATCACCTCAAGGTATTCCCTTCCTACCGCTGAATAATTTATAACTGAGTTTTTCCTGGAAGCTAATTCAGTCTCAATTAAACAATGGCTGTGACATGTAAGAAGTGTTTAGGTCATGTGACGCATGAAAGAAACTACAATATAATCGCTGATAAGTTTTAATTCACCAGATCGCTTTAGACAGGCCGCTTCACAAGATGGAATGACAACATACGACGCATTAGCGGTTATATTACAGTTTCTTGCCTCACGTGACCTAACACTTCTTACACATCACAGTTGTCGTTCAGTTGAAGAAACTGAAACGGCATGAGAAGAAATTCAATTTTAAATTATTTAGCAGTCGCAGGCAAATACCACACAGTGATCTATGCATTCTAATGCCTTATGCATCTTTACGGAGAAGAAAATGTGAAAATAAAATTAAGTGTTTATAATCCTTTCAAACTAAGCTAGTCAGCACTTGTGTCATTTCTCTTCACTGACCTGTCTTCACGCTATTCCTTCCTGTTACTTGTTACTGCGAGGACCACACGCACAGGCAATAAATTTCTCCTGCCTCTGTAGCCGACGAGGAGCTCAGAATAGCAAGTAGTGCACTCAGTACATGAGATACTTCTGAGTATAAATTCTAACCTCAAACTTTTACCAGCTGCTATGCTAGTGTTCTCTGAGTGATCTATTCCCCACATTTTCATTGACCAGTTCAGCAGAAATGCATGGCTGATGCCACTGCCTTTGCGCTGCCTGTAGACTAACATGTGAAAATACCAACCCAAAGAATGCATGAGCGGATAGTTGAAGTGCCCTACTTGAAAAATTGCACACAGACAAATGCCGAGCCACAATGTTCTTAAAAACTGCAGTGTGTCATGGGCCAAGCTGGGTGCAACTCTTGAGGCCTAGGGTACCACGCGAGTATGGCTTGCCAATATGAAGACAACAATTCGCATAAAAGCAACCTTACTTGAAGTGATGCAGCACAATAACAAAATATAACAAGAAGGCCAAAAATTCATAACAGTACTGATGTGGCGTGGTTGGAGCGTTTCCTGGGAATTATTCAGTTCCTTTGTCCCTGTACCACTTCGTCGTCAAACTGAGTGCAGACTTTAGTGGCTACTCTTTGACAAGTGTTGTCAAAAAAAACAAAAAAAACAGCTAGCTCATTCATGGCCTTGTACTAAGAGAAATTCCTATCACTACCATTGAGAGAGGCAGGGATGAACACCCTAGAAGATATAAGCACAGCTCACACTAGCAAAAAAAAAGTCGTTTCCATGATTATCTGACAGTCTTCATGACATGGGTGCCGTCGGCTGAAAATGCTAGATCGTAACTAATAACAATATTCAAAGCAAACAAATCTAATAGACAGTGTTTATTTACAAGACAAAGTTCTTAATTTAAGTTTGTCCTATACATTCATTAGCTTTGCAAAACGCTTCATTTACCCAAATGACATTCATTCATTTTGGTGTACGCTCTCCGCTGAGGGACTAGCGACCAAAGCCTCAGGGATGGCACGAAGAACCTCTGCAGCAGCAGTCTCCACAGCGCTGGTTGTCACAGGTGAGGCCAGTGCTGCCTCCTCTTCTTCACTCACTGTGCTGGTCTCAAGCATTACTTCCTCTACTGTGGAATGCTTCTCTGTTGTGGCTCCATCAGAATGCTGCTGCTCTTCTCCTACAGCAACCTCTGGTAGTTTTTCACCAATACCATCTGCCTCATCCAGCTCCGTGCTTGCAGGCACAGAGAAGTCCTCCTCAAAATCCGAAACCAGGTGTTTCATGGGCTGCACAATGTCCTCGCATTTCAGGTGGCCCATGTTCTCCTAGAAATCGAGCAGGTTGGTGCTGCGTTAGTTTTATGCTCTCACTTGCATACTCTGCCTTCAAAAGCAAATGAACTGATAGGCCAGCTACTGCACTTTAACGTATTTCAGTGACAGCTGTTGGGAGATGTTGTGACTAAGTATGCATAGAGCAGCAAGCTGTACTAATGTTAATTGCTACGAGCAACCAACGAGCTACTTTGCAGCTGCACTACAATGCCTTCACTTCCATAGGCTCGTCGGGGTTCATCTACACTTTCAACATACATAAGATCAGAAGTCAACCGGATGATGCAGTTGAGGTGAATGTAGTGCACTTGTGAGCCCAATGACTTGACACTGAGCACTGTCACAGACAGGGAATCGGACTGACATAGTTGCTGCATACACGGTGACATGATGGTAGAGTTTTAGCTTAGCAGAGATGTAGCATCAACGTACACCGGACGGCTGCTTCACCTCACCTGGCCGCACAGCTGCCACTGCATGTGCACAGCAGGTAGGTAACTTGTAATGCAGTATACATTTAGGCGAGTATGAATCTACTATTAAAACTCTCTATTGGTGCTGAGGTGGCGCACTGTCGTTGTCGAAGAGAGAAGTCCAGCATACTGGCATCGATGAACACAAAGGAGCTTGTGCCGCGCAAACTGAAATAGCTGCTCTCTCGACCCTCTGCCAAACTCTGCTTCCAGACCTGCTCACAGCATGAGGCAGAGAATGAATGTGTATTCCCCTTCCATCTTACCATCTCCACACCACCACTGAAGCCGCTCTCACAGCTTGCACAACATGACAAACAACTACAAGCGCTTGTCCTATGGGCACCATAGCCACACTTGCTTTCCTTGCGCGCGCCATCCTTCCCCAATTCTACTCCCTTCTCCGGAATGGGAGCCCTCCTCAGCATCACCTCAGCCATGGCAGATCAGACAGCATCCGCTGCCGCAGTTGCGTTAACAACGCGGTCGCGCGCTCTAGACAGTTGACTTTCTTGCACTGCTGCGCCGGTACAAGGAACTCCTATACATTAAGAGAGCTTTAGCACAGCGTTTTTTTTCCGCCCCCAACAGTGCATAAGAAAATGGACATCAGGTACCAGGTGCACTTGCACCTGGCTCCTTGGGCCATCTGTATATGTGCACTTGGTGACTGTGGATTGGCATACGACAGCGATACATGGTAACACTATGCTAAAACACTCTTTTAAGTATACTCAGTTTGTTTTGTTGAGTTTGTAGAATAAACCTATGTTGAAGGCTCGAATTTTCACAACACACTCAAACCTGAACACAAAATTTATGTAAGCTTCACTTATATCAAATTTCTCTCTAGAATTTTTAATGCTTTTATGGCTAAAAGTTAAAAAAGGTTTGCTGGACATGTGAAACGTGTAACTGCATGTTGGTGGCAGGTAGTAATAGATTCTAAACAAACGAGGCAGTGGCATGTTAATGCTAAGGACTGTTATGTGTCTTGAATAATGAATGCAGTGGATTGCATAGCACCAACTCGAGGCAACAAACACATGTGGCCACCAGAACCTCCTTGCTCTGTCTCTTTGGACCACGGTGTAAGAATAACATACCGAGGTGTTGACACTCCCCTCCCGCTGCGCGCGAGGAAGCGCCGCCCGCTCGCGGCCACAATACGTTCGGGGGGAGGGGGAAGGGTTGCCAAGGGAACCAGTCGCTAACTTAGAGGGTGCTGCGAAAGGCGGGCCCTCGCTGGGCGGCTCGGTCCCGGCGTAGCGCAGCACTGCGCACGTGTTTTTGGCACATTTCAGAGTGTGTGGCTGTGCTGCTGTGCTGTTTTTTAACAAGTTCTTTTATTTTGCACCAAGACCTTGTGTTTGGCTATCGTCAGCAGAGTAGCCCACAGCAGGTTGAGTGCTGTGTGTTGAGTGCTGCGCAATGGGAAGAAAGTGCTACGTGCCGAACTGCAATTCAGACTACCGGACATGTGCGGAGCGTGCGCCATTATTCAAAGCTCCGTCCGACAGTGTTCTTTTGGAGAAGTGGCGCCATGCGATTCCTAGGGCAGACCGGACATTAATGCCCACTGACCATGTCTGCACCCAGCATTTTGCAGAGGACACGATATCCATGGCATATTACACGGAGCTCAATGGAAGAGTGCTACTTCACACGGAAAAGAGGCCCGTGCTTTCCAGAGATGCAGTTCCTACATTATTTCCGAATTGTCCCAAGTATCTCACACGGCCAGAGAGACAACAGAAAGGCACTCCAGAAAGAGGAAACCTCCTGCACAAGCATCCAAGCTACGTCGGCCGAAAGTCAACGACAACGGTGCCGATGCAGCCTCTCCAAGCTTCCTTGCTTGCTGTGGTGCCTGCAGATCCGCAGCCTGATTGTGCTTCAACAAATACACCGCATCGCCATTTAGCCTCCAGTGGAAAGGAGCTTATTGAAAATTATGCCCATTCTATGACAATTTGCATCGGAATAAAAATGCCGTTTTTCGCAAGCTTTCGTGTTGGGTTATGGTCTATGATCCGACGCGCCTTTCATCCCGTCTAATACATTTCCAGCGTGAGAAAGTTTTTACCTAAAACTTGAGTCGTAAATAGCCGTGCTATACTAGTGCTCTGCATCTTGAAAATTAGCCCACTCAACGAAACAATATTGGAACGGTCTTCATATAGAGTGAAGAAGCAACGATAAGCGTGAAGCAAAAACTTTCCGGTGCAATAATTTTCTGCCCTTGTGAGCGGAAAAGGGCACGAGGACCCCCACTTATGTTTATTATGCTTAGATCTATGATAAGGTCGAATGAAACATGAATTGAGCAAGGAAGCAAAACGTGAATGAGCTTCGAGTGTTGCTCGACCGAGTCCATATCATTAACTGCTTTACGCAAGATAATTTCACGCAAACAAAATTTTAAGACTACCCACACTACTGATTTTAATTTTGAAGCAACGAATTTCTTTTTGCGTATTGAATTCGATTCACGCCACCCCAAAGCGAAAATCGAGCTTGGGCAGCGGAACCTCAAGGCGCCAGAACCGCTCAACAGGGCCTGCTGACATCGGCGCCATCTGTCGGCTTGCAGCCGAACTGCAAGGCACGCTCCGCCGCGGCACATAATCGGGACGCTTCAGAGGGCGCAGTGTCAACACCTCAGTATTCTTGTACCGTGCTTTGGACAAAGCAAGAGCAAGCATTCAAAAACAAAAAAAGACAGAAGGAGAAAACGCAACAAACCAGCTTGATAACATAAGCGGCCGGTACCCCCAGCACCTTTCCAATCTCGGCAGCAGGGAACAGCAGCGAGAGGCATGTGTTCAGAAATGGCACCAACTCATTAGCGAAGGCCCCACAGAAACGTGAAAATGTTTCCACCTCCTTCTCTGTCAACGTTGGCTCCTCTGCCCTGCAATCATGAAGAGAAAGAGAGGATCCCTCATGCAGGCATGCCCCCTGACCGATATAGCAGGTTGCTTCATGGTCACTAAAACTGCAATTCTCCTTTGCTTGAAAAAAAAAAAAAAAGTGTTCACACAGCAATTTTAGCCCACAATGTGACTTTTTTTTTCTTTTTGGGGGGGGGGGGGGGGGGGGGGGGGGGGTTTAGTTGGAAAGAGAGAGGGCAGCAGAAAGTTTTTGAAATTTTTCCAGAGCCTGTTTAGAGATCTGCCTTAGTGTTATCATACATACGCTTAAATACCTGTGAGCTACTCCTTAAGGGGACCCCTAAAACAACCAGAACCTATTGTATACAGACAAACTATACTATGAGAATACAGTGAAAGCTCATTAATCCAAACCACACTAATTCAAAAATTTGGTTGCCAGTCTCTGCCAACGCCCATGTAAAATCTACGGCATAGCACGATAATTCGGATACTACGGGTCTTGAATCAGTTAATTCAAACGGCCCATTCCATGTTGCAGAGTCGCTCGCATAGCTCTGATGTGTGTGTGCAATGGCAGGTGTGACGACGAATGTACGGCCCCGTCTCCGAGCAGTAACAGAGCACAGTTTCGCTTTCGCTTTTTGGAATGCCCACATCAGTAACTGAGCACAGCTGCGTGCTGTTCGGATGCTCTGACTGAGATGTCTCACTAGTCATTTCTATCTCCCCCCACCCCCCCGCCCTTTTTTCTTCTTGCCGCTTCGCTGCCGCTAGGCATTTCCGTTCTCGTGGTTCTTCCACTCTTCCCAGTGCGCTGAAACTGCGCATTCGTCACGTGCAGTTTGCACTTTGTGCAGTGCAGCCTCCTCACATGTGATGCTACCACTTGTGAGGTGTCTGTGTGACACACTAGTGGTGCTGCTTCATAGCTAAAAAACAGTTGTCGTCACGCCGTTCTCACCTCAAAAGCAAGCAACCATTGCCCCAGGTCTTTCATTTAGTAAATTTACAGTGAAGCAAGCGGTTCTTGTTAGATTTTTTTGGGTCATTAATTCGAACTTTTGGATAATTTGCACATTTTTTTTCGGTCCCTTGAACTTTAAGTTAACAAGCTTTTACTGTACTACTAGTGTTTTTTCTAAATGAAAAGGGGTGACATCTTTGGTGAGAAAATTGTAAAGAAGTCCCCCAATTTCTCCTCCATTTATGCTCCCACATGACTTGGTAAATATTCGGTCATTTTTATAACGAGCAACCTTGCAAGCTTTTGGTGAATCAGAGAAATGAGTAAAACAAAACTGCCTGACCCGGGCGATCAGATGGCCCGAATTACTACCAATATCAATAGATGCCACCAGTGTACTGTGCCCCCCTTTATGCTGTGACGCCATCCTTTAAATACATGGTGGCCACATTGCTCGGAAAGAGCGCAAGCGGGCACATGAACTTGTGCTTGGCATGTGAAATGAGTGCTTAGCATTCTCATATCTCAGAGCACTTGCAGCACTTTTTTTCTACTTTGGTGGCACTTGTCCACCGCAACAGTTATGCATGTGAAAAGAATTAACCAGACCCTATGCGTTCTGCGCATGCGCACTGGTCACACATAAGAGCTCTAGGTATGTATAACTAAAACGGTCTAATAACAGGTCACAAAAAATAACACAAATAAAGTACATAAAAATAAATTGCTGTCAGAAGTTGAGACAGTTCTTCACACCATGAGATGTGGAAATGAAGCACGGCAATAAACAGGTAATAAGAGGGCATACAACAGGAACTATGATGAAAAATAGTCCAACAATAACTGTTTAAATTTTGTACAGTTTCTTTCATTGACCACATCATCGGTTTCTTACAATAACCACATCATCGGGAAGTCTATTGAAACATTGCCAGTGTGGCAATGAATTCAACCCACAAAATTGCAAAAGATTAAAAAAAAAAAGATGTTATTGATACAGCTGCGAGGATGTTTCAATAATTAAAATCACCGATTAAAGATGTAGATGTACCCCAAATTAGTTAACTACATGTGTACGCAACCCTTTGCACTTAGTGGAGTTATTCACAAACGGGATCACCATCCAAAAAGCTGTCTGGGTGAACCCACCTTATTTTCTCTTCCTTTTTTGTTTACCAAACCAATTTTTTTCAGTGTTACTACGGTTTGAGTGCATTCGCTGGCCATATCTTTACTCATGTAGTAGCTGTACACTTGCACACAGTGAGAAATTTATCGCTAGAGCTTCTGCCTGAACAGGCATGGGCCGGGCCTTACGGTGAGCTTAGTGGGCTGGACCCGAGCTCAGTGGAGTGATAATGTAGCAGGCCTGGGCCATGACAGAGGCCCGTGCAGTGCTCTAAGGTGTACTACCATGTCCTTTAAATTTTACACAATTTTCCACCTAATCCAAGCTCTGTTCCCAGTAAAAATGACAAAATCTCTTAATCTAGGCAAAAGCTTTGAACAAGGTAATAGCTGCTTGCTCACGTGTGATAGTCGACAATGGTGGCAACGGCAGCCCTCAGGGAGCCATCCAGCACCAGTGTTGTCTCCCGCACAAGCGACAGGCAGGCGCACAATCGGAGCTCATTGAAAGCACTGAGTATTGCATTGCAGTACTGAGACAGTGGCTCAAACTCGAGCAGTGAGAAGGGCGGCTGCACATTTTCCTGTGTAGAGGAAACAAGGCAAATGGCTGTCACTCAGGACAAAACCCAAACACTGCCACCTCAACTACCATAAATGCTGAGACACGATACGAGTCAAATAATAACAAACGCTCCGGCCACACAGTCAAGACAGCATTAAATTAATTAAAAGAGCTGATGAATGCTGTTGTCTTAGAACAGCTTCAATAGTGCAAGAGTATTCATATGGCAGTCCAATTATTTCTTCAATTAACAATGCTGCCAATCGCATGGGAGACAACTGCAAAGGACTAAGAAAGAGATAACTGCAGTTTGAGATTACGCTGTAATCGCAGATATTTCTTTCAAAATTCTTCTGTGGTCTTATATTCCCCTTTCACGTTATATTGATGCAAATAAAATAAATTAGTATTTTCCCGTCGTACTGTCATTCCTTCCAATGCCCATATCAAAATAGCGCCCAAAAAAAGAAAATGTTGCTGCTAACATACAATTTTGCAAAAAATACTTCACTCCACGATTTTTTGAAGAATCCCAGGAAACTAGGGGCTTGAGTCCTAACATCATGGTCAGTCGCCTTGCACCTGCTGCATACTGTGGGCATCGCAAATGGTTGGCATATGGATGACCACAACGTTGTCGTGACTGGTTGGGAGGCCTCCTTTGAGGGACACTGACTAGTTCGTTCTTGAGTTGTATCCCACTATACTAAACAACATGCACAAAGCCAGAGCAAGGACTCCTTGGCTATCTCCAACTGACCTGTGTTGTCAGGGTGGACATCAGCATGGCAGCAGGGGCCATGGACGGCAGCGTGGTCAATGTAAATGAGTGCATCATCTCGCCAAACCTGCCAGACAGAATAGAGTGCATCCCCGCAGATGTGCACACATAAAGCAAGACACGACTGACTACAAAAATGAGACTACTTCTTTATCGTTACCACCACCACAAGTTATAATTTTCAAATTATAATTGTGTCATCTTTGTCAATGTTCAGCATTTCATTTGAATCTGTTTAGAGAGTGAGGTGGCCAGAACAGCCCTGTATGTCTGAGCTACACCGAAATGACATAGTAAACTCTTCTGTATGTATTTGCAGACTGATACTTGCACAATATTACGTCTTTTTTGTGTCCTTGCTAGGTCCCACTGTCACAAAACAGAACAAGACAGAAACCTTCTCAAATATGCATTTAAAATATACTTGTTAGCTGTCCTCAAAGGGACTCACCATGTGCATTCTTTTTCAAGGCACTTGAAACTCATGAAAGATTACACACAACGGGAGCCAACAAGATACCAAACACCCAGTAAAGTTACTGAATAAATACTGTTGAAGCATAAGTTCACTTTAGCAGTCTTGAATAAAACAAAATTTGAAGGACAGGACAATTTCAATGTAAATACAAATTATGTTTTTGGCCCCTGAGTACAAACTAGGAGAGGTTTGTGAAAAGTACTTTATCAAAGCTTTATCAGTATTTTAGCTTTTAGCAAAATCGAATGCAAATAGTGCGGCTTTGTTGATGAATTGAACACGAACAGTGCAGGAAACAAAATAATTGAATATTGAATGAACCAAATCAAAATTCCAATGGAATATCCTTACAAATATTCAATTTGACGTGTGAGCGAAAACAGCAAAGCACTAGGAGTGGCTCTACAGTTTAGTGTCATGGAATCCCTTGAATCAAGTAACCTATCTAGGGCACAACATGGGTTTTGCAAAGTGTTTGGTACTGTAACTCAGTTAACTGAATTTGCACGATATTTTTCTTAATCGATGCCATAGCCATTGATAACTCAAAAGTGTAGACATGGTCCTTCACTTTAAACTATTGTACAAACTAAACATAATTCTGAATTCTCAACTCGTTAACTGAATTTCTGATTTTCTCTTAGATTGCTATCAGTTTGTTTCATTAACTTTGGCGATTCTTCTGTAGCTGATGAAACTTCAGGAGCTACGCAAGGTTCTGTCCTTGATCCGTTATTATTTTTACTCAACACTCTTAATAATGATTTGCCTGACCATATCACGCCTGAGATTCGTCTCTAGGCCGATGACTGTGCCTTGTACTGCACACAACACTACCAACGATCACTGCCTGCTGAGTGAGTCTGGTCCTAAGTTCTGCACTTGCAGTAACACCTGGTAGATGGACAGCGATTTCAGCAAAACAGTTCTGTCCTTTACTGATCGCTCCATCAAAAAGCGGCCGCTAGGGTCAGGATTAAACCTGGGTCCTCTGGCTCAGTTGCTGAGCGCTCTAACTATGGAGCCACCGTGGCAGGTCTATGCTGCATGGTGATTCATCAATGTACTCAACATCCTATGTTAAATAAAAACAATAAAAGCTCTTGAATTTGACACCGCCTCCCCCCCCCCCCCCCCCCACCCCCCACCCCCCCCATTTTGGAAATCCAGATAATTCAAACTGTCGGCGCGGCCCTGCCCAACACCCATTTAAGTCTATGGCGTCGGACGCTGCACCGGTTAATTCAAACGGGCTCCTGAAGGGTGGCCACATCCATGAATGACCAGCAGCAAGCCCTTATCAGCAAGGCAGTCAAAGTAGCCCTTATCAAACCTGAATTGCATGCTGCAGTTGTCTGTGCACCACTGATGTGCATGCAGCGACAAGCATGATGAAAAACGCACGGCCCTGCCTCCGAGATAAGTGCAACCACATAGTTTCGGTTTCGATTTTCAGAGCTTTGAGCCAGCTCGCGGGGATGGCGGCTATCGACCGCATGTCAGCCAGCCAACCGAGCTCGGCTGTGCGGTTCCCTCGCTTCCATCCATGTGGTTCTCGTCATGTGTCATTCGATGTTTGTACTTCACCGGTGAAGCTTCCTCACACGCGATGCAGTCTCACTCCCCTGCTACCGCTTCAGACCATGAAGGATGCCGAGGAGACCATTACCATTTTGGAACAGTTCTGCTTTGACGCCCTTGGCCTCCCAAGAGTGCACACGCAATAAGGCATCAAGAGAAATGTAAAAACATAGTCACTGTTGCGCTGTTCTCCTCTCAAAAGCAGGCAACCACTGTCCGGTCTTTCATCAAATAAATTTGCTGCGATGCAAGCGGTTCTTGACAATTTATTCAAGGTCATTTAATAACTCAAATAATGACTTCAAATAACTTGGACATTTTTTCCTGTTCCCTTGAAGTTAGAATGAACAAGCTTTTACTGTAATGAGTGCCAGCTGTATGTTAATTAAAACAGCACACAGACACAACAACATATGCTGCCTTTATAACCCCGACAAATGGGCAAGTTTTGAATCAATTTGAGTGAGCGCTGCTCCAATATCCACACCAGAAACCCGTGCAGTGGCAGATATGCCAAACAGACTTCACTTCACTTTGCTTAAGCAAGTTCTTTTGACAACGGCACTCCAAAGTAAAAGCAAAAAACACAATAGAATGCAACAATTCTCGTACTCTTAGAGCAGTACTATACTTATAATGCGAGAACATGTTTCTGGGGTTCACAATTAATTTGACATGCAGTCTATTGCTCAGCCTACTGGATAAGGTTTTTGCTTGCCTCATTTTCTGATATTCGACTAAATCAATTTACCTGCAGTAGCACAATGAGCATGCGAGAATAACTGCCTCAAACATTTGGGGCAGACGAATACGTAGATATAGGCACCGGTTTATTAATCGTATTGTAACCTATTTCAAGCAGTAGTCTTATTTTTGGTGTGTAACAGTGTGCAGATAAAGTGATGCTTGTTTACATAAATAATGCAATACTACTACAAATAATAATAAAGGTGCAAGCATTAGTTTTGTTCCTGTCTCTTTTTTATTTTTTTATTTGAGTCTACTATTGAGCAACAGTGGAGCCTCACTAATTAAGTAACTTGACTCAAATTTCTGGTTTACTTGAACTGAAATGTTGGTTTCATTAATACACCGTATAAACATGAGTAAGGGCCGCACCCGTGCATGGGCTTTGAAGGTGCACTTGATTGCGGAGGTGCCACCCACGAACGGCGCCAAAGGCCACGGCTCATCATCACCATCGCCAACTTTATCCTGCGCCGTGAGCTCCTGCTATCCATACCGGCATCAGTATCACCAGCTCCAGCTTTTTGTAGCTGTCAAAGGCACGGGAGCTGTGGTAACGTGTTCACCATAGTTGTGGCTTTCGCGTGCTGCCACTGAGCGTTGCACATTTAGCACGATGGTCAAGCACCTTACTAGCTACATGGCTAGGAGTTTGCTGCCAAACACGGCAAACGTGTAGCGGGCAGGAATTTGACGTGGCCGAGAAGTACCGTATTTACGCGCATAATTTGCGCACCCTTAACTTATCACCCGGGTTTACAAAAACACATTCTTTACTCGCATATTTTACGCACCGCGCTGTGCTAGACCACCATCATGCATGCGGGCTCTACCTTATGGCTCTACCCAGTAGCATTCGGCTATTCCGCGTGTTTGTTCAGAAGGCTTTTTGAATCTTTTGTGCCCTGGGCGTTCATGGTGGTGTCAGAGGCTGCTGTTACAGTCGCGGCGGCACCAGCGGCATCGCCACTCGGAACGGCCAGCAGCGCTTCCGAGGAGGATCGGCAACTGTTAGAAGAGGCAACACCGCTGTTTGTTTGGCTGATGCATGTGACTCGACTGCCGGCTCCGCTTTTCTTGGTCGCTCTGACTGCTTGTGTTTGGTTGTTCGCTCGTGTCTTGCGAAGGGATATCACAACTATACAGCAAGTTTCAAACTGCTTTTCAGCGCCTTATCACGGCGCGGAGCGGCGAAGCCAGCGAGAATAACCGCGTGTGCACAAGTTTGCTCATGGATGACAATCGTTGTGTCGGCAAACTTGTGCGCACGTGGCTATTCTGGCTGGCATCGCAGCTCCGCGCCGTGATAAGGTGCCGACAAGCAGTTTGGTTGACGCTCGCGTGGTACTGTTAAAGAATTGTGAGGTGTGATAATTGATTTATTGATTTGCACTTGCTATCCCGGACGAAGTTGCGAAAGCAAATTTACGGAATCCGGAACTACCGAACAATTGGCTGGGCCGCAAGCGATGACGCTGTTTTAGCGTCTTATTCAGCTTCATGCATGCACCTTCATGCCATCCCGCAGTTGGGGGGGGGGATGTGCGGCTTTTCATTTAGAGTGAACTTTTTTCGGGGGGCGGCCAGCGTGGGGTGCGTGTCCGGGTGCTGACGTATACGCAGCAACATACACTATACCTATATTGCACGTTATGACCTTTGTGGAGTTTTTTAAGTCGTGCTCGCGAAATCCCCGCATAATTTGTGCACCCCCTTCTTCGAGCCCTAATTTCAGAATAAAAAGTGCGCAAATTATGCGCGTAAATACGGTACATCCGACAATTGTGCGACCAGAGGTATGCATTGAGGGACACACGCTGCAAAAAGCGTGCTTTCCGAGGAAACCCGCGCAAGTTTCGTGAACTGGAAGAAGAGCTACTCTGCTAAGTGATGGAAGAGAGGAACAACAGCTACGTGTTGATAGCGGACATGCTGCACGACTTCTTGTGGGATGAGTGTGCACCAGAGCACAGCACCAGCTCGGAGTCTGAATACTGCACGAGTGACGACTGAACGTAGAATAAATGCCGTTCATTCCATGATTGGTGTTCATTGGTTTATTGGAGTTTAACGTCCCAAAGTGACTCAGGCTATGAGGGACGCCATAGTGAAGGGCTCAGGAAATTTAGACCACCTGGGGTTCTTCAACGTGCACTGACATAGCATAGTACACAGCCCCCAAGAATTTCGCCTCCATTCAAATTCAACCGCCGTGGCTGGGATCGAACCTGCATCCTTCAGGTCAGCAGCGGAGCGCCATAACCAATGAGCCACCGCGGCGGCGGCTATGACTGGTGTGTTTTTACTTAAATTTTTTTTTCCGCACATCATGTGTATGGGCCGCACCCAGAAAATTGGCCCTCAAATCTGGAAAAAAAAGTGCGGCCCTTACACGCGTTTATGCGGTAAGTACATTAAAAAGGTACACCTTAATTCAAAATCCATGCAACTCGATCAAATCCGCTGTCAACTTCATATCAGTATAACTTTAATACAACCCCATGCCTGTCCATGAGATTTAGTCACAAGAGTCAAGACTGCTTGGACGCACAAACACACCTATCAGTGGCCCGGCTGACAGCGGAGCGAAAGCGGGTGGCTGCGGCTGCCTGGAACTTCCGTGCCAGGAGGGGTCGGAAGTCGGCACCAACACGGCTGAAGGAAAGCCCAAAGTACATGCACTGCGACAGCACCGAGTCCAGCCGACCGGACAGCTCTGACGACAGGTCACGCTCCACAATCTCAAGAAATCTGGTCACCTGGGTTCAAACAATGTCAATAATGCATCACAGAAAACAACATACAATGATGAACACAACAAAGGGAGCTTCTCGGGATGGCTGTAATCTACAACAGTGATTTGTTTGCTTTTGTTCAGTACCATCTGGACGGAAAAGTGCAAAGATATGGTGAAATAAATCTGTGCGTAGGGACACAATGTGTCATCATTATGAGGAAGCGTAGTCAGCAGAATGCATTCTGTGATTTAAGGCAAACTGATTTTGAAGGAATAGAGATAACATGCCAACCCTTTATCGTGATACCAAAGCCTTGCCCCGGTAACGCGGCTCTCAAACTTCCTCCTTTATGGGTAATGTGCTAAGAAGTGGCTCCTTGACTGACTAACTGGTTGTGACATATGGCTGGTTGAAAGATATTAATTTGCATAAAGAAACACAACGGACAGCTTGTTTAACAGGAATTGAATGAAAGGACAGGGAAAGATACTGAATGCCTTTACTTCCACTCTGAATGTAATTTCCTGTCATTCCATTCCATAAGAGGATGCTGCACTGAGCAAGTTACACATATTCTTGACGCAACAAACACCAGGCCAGAAAAAGGTCAAGACAGCCACACAGCAAAGGTCAACTCAGTGGCTCATATCATTAATAGTGAGTTCCACTGCTGACCCCTGTTTATGATGTGAAGAGATGGCACTTTGCACCTATTCAGTTTGAGCAAGTCCCAGAAATTTGGAAACACCAATTTCGCACAGAGTGGCCCAAGTCTTACCTGGCTCGTGATCCAGCTGTAGAAGATGGCGGCATCGAGGGTGTCGGGGTCCCTGCTGCCCAGACCAGCCAAGGGGTCATCGTCCGAGAAGATAGCCCGGTACTGGGTCACGATGTCAAACAGGTGCACACGGCAGGCCTCCACCACTCGTGTGAGGTGCGTGTAAGCTGTGACCACAGTGGAAAAAATTTTTTTTTAATACTGCTCTATCCCACTACAAAAAGTGTAAACCCCAAGATTCTTTCAAGGTTAGTTGCTTTGCCACCTGGTACTGCATAATAAAGAAACCTCACTGCTGTCTAAGCTTCCCTACTGTCTCTACTTCCAATGTACAATAAAGTCGGTAAAGCTGAAACAGCATGTTCAAGCATGCGAAATATCTGACATCACCGCTATGTCATAGTTAACCTGCATAATGTGTTGAGTTTCGTACAATACAACGTCTTGGTTCAATGTTGCTACTTGGAACTTCCTTCACAACAACTCCAACAGGTCCTCAGAGTGAACAGATTTGTGTTTAGATAAATGAACAGGAAGGGGCACTAGCCCTGAGAAAGAGCAAAGTGCTTTGAAATGCCAAGATATAAGAGGATATATACCAGAGGAGATGATTCATGTGGTGTGTGAAAATCCTGAAGAGACAAACATGTTTTGTTTAAATGATGGAACTTCCATCCAGGTGTGCAGTCATTATCAGACTTCCTGAAGTCCTGGATTTCAGAGATAACACTGAAAACGCGATCATCTCCCCGGCAAATGTAAGTAAAATATGGCTGAAGGACTGGCGGCAGAAAGCAGGGAAGCAGAGAAGTGTGTGGTCTCGTTGGTACATATCACTACAGCTTTAAAGTTACAGCACTTGTTTTCACAGAAATAAACTCGTAAAAGTAATATTTTACTGAGTTATCTATTGCATTGTATGAAGTGAGCTAAGCAATGAAGCAGGGCACGAGGGTAGTGGAGGCTGTGTGTTAAAGTGGGACAGAGGTGGATGATGTGCCAATGAGCCCAATAGTACCGCTGACAGAACTCCAAGCAGACTGCCATAAAGCTAGCAAGATGTAGAGCAATCCCTTTTCTCTCAATGCTGGGGAAGTCTTCCTTTTACTACTACCACCAATAAAACACAACAGTGTAAAGCAAATGCAAGTGGGAAGAATAAAAACTCCCTGATTTTCTATGATCCTCTGAGACAAAGAAATGGCAGCGATAAGTGCACTGTGTTCTTGAAAGTTGTTCTAAAAGCTTCGTTGCTAAAAACAATTGACAGCTGTTGTCACAACTGCCACTCCATTGAGTGCCTGGATGACATTCTTGTAAACCCTGAGATGAATACCGGAGTTCTCGGATACAACATAGTAGTACTACGATGACAGCATTGGTGCAACAGTGCCATCTACAATGCCATCGACAGAGTCCCACATACAGCTATCCCCAGAAAACACAGGGCCAGTTACCGTCTTTCGTGGGAATGTTGTTCAGGACACTATCAAACCAGGAACCTCTGGCCTGCAAGTAAAGGGAGAGAATAGAAGCGATAAAAATGCATATGTCAGTATAGCCTGCTATACACTTTTCATAGCAACACAGCCATAGGGGCCAGTGCTCAAGGCATTTTTGTGCAATTGACTAAATGACATCAAAGAGCCCCCTTATCACACATAGATGATTTAAGGGAAAAACAAAGCGCATGCATGGCATGTAATAATGAGCATGTTGAGCAAATAGCAGAGCTCGACAGAGTCAACACCATACAGGAAGTTGAGATATCCAAAGTAAAATCCTACATAATCAATCTACTCTTACTAAGTAGCCAGCATTTCATGGCTGCCAGATGACATGCCACTGCCATACCTTGCAAGAAAATTATAAGTGGATGATGGTTCCAGTGGTTAGACAATGCACGATGACATCACAGCCCGGAGCAAGGAGACCACCCCGTTTCATACCCAGCGTAAAATAGTAGCTACAAAAACAGTGCCCTCACAAAAGTGTATCACTCCTCTGTAGTGGTTTGGTGGAAGATAAATGTCAAAAACCATACAGTGTGTGAAACAAAGTGTGAAATCTTACAGTAACTGGTTCCTTAAATGACATCGCAGCAGATAATACCTGCTCTGTCAATGTTATAAGCTAGATTCATTATCGTCTTGTCTGAATCAACAGTGTTTCAAGCGCACACTAAGAGGAACAGGAACACCAACACAGCTAAAATGGTGTGCAGCTATTGTTGCTGCCATGGCAGCCACTCATCGTACAAATAGCAAAATTGCAGAGTGCACAATCGCAGCTGTCAGAAACAAGTTTTTCTCATTGTGCTCTGGTGCTCATCGGTTGTCCGTGTCTGCCCAGCAACCTGCCTATTCAGCGGCTGCAATAGGTGCCGGTGCACAGCCTCGTCGCCTTGCCCATTAGCAGGATGACAGAGGGAACTGGTGATCAGTGCTGCCAGCCAAAAGATATGGAGAAGGACAAAGCACTAACACACGCTCATACTGGAGAGGGAAATAAGCAGAAGCAAAGAGCATGCAGAATTCTGTGAACACAATATGCTTGGATTCACTCTGATGCTAAAGAAGTACAGCAAGCATATAGGTGACCGGTAGAGCCAGTGCATCTGTCTAACTCTGTGGTCCAGAGTTTTTTCTTTGGACAGGTGATGAACTATTCTTTATGTACAACTTAGCCACACTAATTTTGACAGCACTGCATGCAAAATTAGTATGAAACCGGGTACATAAACATTTTGTGCATAAAATCAGGTTGGTGCCACTAACAGCGCTCCGTCCTAGGTCTGCAAACTTGAGCACTTACCTGCAGGAAGCGGACGCGCAGCTCCGCCTCCGAGTACACGTCCATACGGCGCAGGTAGCCAATGACCTTGAGGCACGCAGGAAGCTGGATGTTCGAGCGCAGCTGGCCCACCAGCTGGCTCAGCATCAGTTGCTGGGACTCACGAACTTCAGCACCAAGGCTCTGTAGTGACAAATGCATCCCCACCATAATCATGCCCCTTGCCATCACCAGCATCATTATAGGCAGCACAAAAGCCAGGTAGTTGCTTTGTGGCACGGACTTCTCAAAAAGATCACCCAATGGAGTATGACAACAAGACGCATCGATCTAAACTTACATGTTCAGCTGCTACATTACAGATGGAGAGCCCCATGGCCTTTGTCTTGAAGGGGCTTGAATGTTAAGGCTGTAGTGAGAACCTCTGGCACTCAGATGAGCAACTATTTCGAAAGGTTGCTGATCTCTGAATCACACCTGCTGCTTGCTGAACGAATTTCTGAAAACTTCTGTCTCATTCTGTCACTTTTGCGTTCAGCCAATGAAGTGAGAGAATGGTGTAGTATCATACCATACGATTGAGGCTAGAGAGACACCATAGTGGAGGGCTCTGGATTAATTTCGATTAGCAGGGATTCCTGAATGTGCGCCGATGCTGCACAGCACATGGTTGTTTTTGCATTCCACCTCCATCAAAATGCAGCTGCCGTGGCCGAGATTAGTCACAGAATAATGTTGCAGTCCGCCAGAGCAACACGAAAAAAGCTCTAAGAAATATCTGCTGCCCAGCAATGAGACTTACCGCAATAAGGGGAATGGCAGCAGCATGTTTCTTCTCAAGTCGTCGCACGTAGGCTGACAGCTCCAAGGCCTCATCGTAACAGCCATTGCGCACGCATGTTTCCATCAGTTGTGACAGCTCTAGTACCTCCAGCAGCTGTGGATGCTTAGAGAGCATTTGTGACATCTGCCGCCACCTGCAAAAAAAGAATGAGGATGAGGACATAGAAATATGACAACGCCTCAGCATGTGTAAAGGAAGAGCTTGAACAAGTTTTGGGTGTGGGTGGGTCGGCAATCCACTGGACAGTGCAGGAAAGCTATTGGCTTGAAAGGAGAAAGTACAGGAAGCAATTTGCTGCACACAAATTGCAGCCTGATCCAAGTCAGACACTATGCGCTGTAAACTATTTATTTTCCTCGGGTCAACACTCCACAGAAAAACATGAATTTTACATCACATTCTATTATCTGCAGTTGTGTCTTAGAATTTGAAGCAAAAAAGAAAATAGCAGGTAAAATTTTGGTGCCTGCATTCCTTGGGCTGTTAAGACATGTAATGTCTATGCCAGCAAGGGAAAAAAACAGGAGCAATAAATAAAACATTCACCTACCTTGTGGTAATCTGTTGCGACTGCTGGCTAAACTGCTGGCATTTCTTGGCGAATTCCGGCAGTTTCTCTTGAAGAGCATCTAGCCTCCCCTCCACAACGCTGAACTACATAGAAAGTTATCAAAAAAACAAAAGCGGTACCATCATCAATATCAGCTCAGCTTTAGGCAAGCATCATGTAACAGATTTTTAAACCACTGACGCCAATATAATGGACAGCCAAAACGCTATGCACAAACTTAAATTGCCAGCATGACTGCTGTCTTGCAAAGACCCACAGTGTCAATCTTGATTTGCAGGAAAATTGGGAAGGTGGTAAATACATGGGGTGCCTAGCAAAGATCTTTACAATTACCACATCTGTTACTCACTGATGCTTGAAGTGTTTGCTTTAAGTGTGAGACTGTCTTGGTGTTCCACAGATATCAAAGTGCAAATTTAGGCAAAACCGAAGCAAGCTTTGAAGGAAAACTTAAAATGAATCTATATCTAAGGCTCTCAAAAGAGAAGTTTAAGAGCCATGCTGTCAAACCAACAGCATGTGAGAGCCGATAATGGGCACAAACTTTATGAATGGCTGAACATAATAAAATGCAGCTGCAAAAGCTAGAAAGGCCACACAGCAGTACTGTGATATAAAAGGTGGAGAAATTTAATCTGAATTCGAACACACCACTTGTTGTTTTGCTTTATAACAATCACTCACCTCCTTGAAGATGTCTTTAGAGCACTGTGCTGTTTTTATGAAGGTTTTGTAGTTCTCAAAAGCCAACTTCTGCGTCTGCTCCAGGACAAGTGCTTTCTCTTCAGCTAGCCGCTCTGGTTCCTGGGCTGCTCGAAGCAAAATATTTTTGAAGGACAAGTTTTGGCAATACAATGAAAACAGGAAGGAGAAAGACTCATCACGCAGTTGTAATGAAGTGCCAACAGCCTCTGACATAAAAGCAAAGGAGAATTAACTGTCAATATGCGCACACAGTGCTCTACTGAGTGGGCTATGCTTGCGGCTGTTCTTCCACCTGTGATTATGCGTACTGAGGCGAATGCCCGTCATAACCCAATTCTGGGAGCGCCAAGCAGTGCCATTTCTGCGTGTGGTCACGAACCTGAAGGGGCTCGCAAATGTTCTCCTCTAATGTTTACGCGCATCTAACGATACCCTTACTTGCACATTCGGATCTCGCTGCTCTTTCCGTGCTGTTGATAATCAGTGTGGGTTGCTAACAAAACCAGCAGTGAATGAAAGATAGAGAAAAATAGCACCTGCGTTGCAATTAAGGGAAATAATAAAGGTGAAAATAATCATGCATCCATACTCAGCCTTGGGACATCGTAAGAGCTCAGCTCTTGCACGTAAGTGGTGATGTCCGCGTTCTCCCTCCATGCGTCAGCTGAAAGTAAACAAAAATATGATACTGACAATTCAATCACCCTGGTTTCGGTTTGTGCATATGCAGCAACCAACAAGCACAGCTATGGCACAAATGTGTTCAACGCGCCACAAGATCAGCTTTACTACTGATTTTTTTTCCCTTCAGGTCGTCCAGCAGCATGGAAAGCTTAAAGAATTAGAGATTTTCTCTGACACTGTTCTGTATGAGCAGCTACCCGATCATTCAGCACAACGAAATAGAGCGCGGCAAGCAAACACACGCTTAAAACTTATTTCCCTGATGCCCTAACTCATCTCATCAAGTGTAACACTCATCCAGTTAATTAGGATGTGTTTTTAGCATGATATTCTCTGCATTCACTCAAACTGCGACAGGTCGACGTGGAATAAAAAGAGCGGTCACACTGCGAAATGACAGCGCTTTCGTGTCTTTGAAGCTAAGTGCAAAAGAGCGGATGTCCGTTCAAGAACTTCACATTCCTTACCTTCGCCTGGCGGGGCTATTACAGAAAAGAGGTCTCGATTAGAATAATCACTGTCACCGAAGTCAACTTCGAGGTTCGCACCGGCTGCCATTTCCACAACGCTGCCGTTTGACTTGCAATGGATTGAAACGCCCTCCAGCCGAGCCAACAACCGAAAATACGAGGGCAGGGGCAGCGACTGCTATAACTCAGTTGCCACCGCGCGGTGCGAATTAAATAGATGCCGTAATGATTCATTCGGCAGCAACTGTAAACGGACTTGAACGGATGTGGCAAATTAGCATCTTCTCTGCCACAGCATTGTTCCACGAACGCGTTTCTGGTTTCCGTTTTGCCAGCATGCGGTATTTACTTACTAATCGCGCACGCTTAGTTTCTGGCATCGAAATGCACAAAACAAGACTGTCGGCTGCCCAGTTAATTCTTCACAATATTTCACTCTTACTGCAGAACTGCAGCAGGGTGGAACGCTTTCTCTGTACACTAAGCGGCTAAAAAGGAGAGGTCCCGGAATACCCGTACTCGCTTACACTGCATGCACTAGAACGACATACTACAGTGGCAACTTACCTTTCCAGTAAAAGCGTTGCTGTGGCTTATGGGAACATCATAACGAAGTTCTGCGCAGAAATTATGCGTTCATTTTAAATTAATACAGACACCCTCAAAAAGTCATGTTCCTCCCATCCATCACCTCACTAATGTTTTAATGTTTTTCGAGAGCAGCAGCTGAAGCTCAGCCCTTGCAGACCAGCAATAGCTGCTCATCTGAGTAGGCAATTAACATGCAGTTAAGGTGGCAGCAGACATCGGGGCCCCCAACTTGGGGCCCTGACCCTAGTCTGTGGAGGCTTAAACAATCTCGCATCAAATGTTTATTCACTCACTTTAAATGATCAGCTGTGAAAGGATCTTGAAAGCAACTGTCAAACACATAGCACACAGCTGCGCTACCAAATAATTAAGTTCGGAGATACCTTGATGGCTTATCTATGCCCCTTCCTGCGTTCAAGGAGACAGCTAAGCACAGAAAACTTAACCAAGCTAGCAACAAGCTTAACAAAACGAATACTAAGCATATCTAAATGCAAGAACAAAGAAAAACCATGCCAAGAAGCCCTCCAAAATAAGTTGCTTTTATTTCTTCTGACACATTAACTAACTCATCTGGGTTGACACTGCCAAGAAAAAAAAAATATCAAGGAAGGAATGAAGAAAGCTTGTCCTCTTGTACATGGTGCCAAGACTTGCGCTGTGGGTATGCACGGCCATTGCTAGTACATCTTTCTCTCAACATTGCCTCATGGTGACCAATGTACTGCTTCCCTCAGATGACTTCGTACTTGTCCACTATGAGGTACGTGTTGAGAGAATGCTTCACGGGTGTCTCATCATCCACAGAAACAACGCTGACAACCTGCAAAGAATGAGTGCAGTAAAAGGAGCGCTGGTTAGATGAGTTACTGCTACTCTTGATCAGAACCATTTCTTCAAACAATCACTTTCTGAAAAATGTTTTCTAAATGCACCTACTCAATGCAACACGAACTGAATCCAGCAAAGGAGATTTGTGAACAGGCACACTTCAAGTCATCATTTATAACATGTTCCACAGTTTGAGTGTGCTGATAGGCTCCAAAGAAAGAAACTATCTCCTGTATGTCTAGATACTCAGACTTGTCTAAATCATGCAATCTCAAATTTGCTCTGTGGAACTCCGGGGTTCTGCAGGCTGCCTTTGTGGGTTCCCTGAGCCCTCACACTAGCCGGCCACCCCTTTCCGGTACACTTCGTGCAGGCGCATGCAGACCAGACAAAGTACTACCTACAGTGGTTTGTTAAAACTTATTTTTACATTTGCTCAACTTTGAAATGCTAAACTCTCTCTCATGTTGCACCAGCAGCATAGCGCCAAGCGTCAGCAGTGGTAGCATTACACCTAATGTTGTTTACCAACCAAGCTCTCTCTCATCATTAGCAGCCCGCATTTGCACTTCTGCTCCTAGTTGGCAAACGGCACCGCATGTGAGTGCGCGCATGTGGACCGAGGGCATCGGCCGCACTGCAAGGCTAGCTGAGCCGAGCCACGGACAGAATGAAGCGGCGGCGTGCGCTACAAGACACACACACACACACACACACACACACACACACACACACACACACACACACACACACACACACACACACACACACACAAAATTCGGTGCGCCTCCGTCAGAGCTCTTAAGAGCGGGCCGCATGGGAAGTTCTTCCGGATGATTCAGGGGCATCGGCAACTCCAGGGCACAGTTTTGCCACCGATGAGCACATTTGTGCTGTAAAGCCAGTATCTGTTGCCAACAGAATAAATGATGCCGCAATGCCGCACGAGCAGGGAACGGCTGACAGCCTATTAAAGTCGAGCAATTCGTCACAAGATTCAGTGCGCAGCCCAACTAGTCGAGCACGTAAATGCAGTGTGTAAAAACGTTTGTCTTGTGACTATAGTTTTCTGTACTTTCGTCTTGAAGCGAAGGTATAAGCATAAATCAGAGATGGGCATTTAATGAAAAACTGACTGCTGAAAGCAAGAAAACAAACAAATGCTTACAAAAGAGAATGAAATGGTAAAAAAGCACTAAGAGTTCATTCACAGATGTGAAGAATAGGGAGGGGTTTCCTTGAGGCAAGAAAGTTTGAGAACCCCTGGCCTAAACAGTACTTGTTAAGGCGTTTCTCTAAATACACCGCGCTGAACACTCAGGTGGCCACCTTTCACTAAACTATGAATGCTCCTACGCCAGGCATGTAAATGAAAATGACATTTACCCTGTTTCACACCGAAAGTAGAATCAGTCCATTTTTCAGCTCCATATACAGAACGCCTATTATGCATGTTCCATTTACGTGAAGACCAGAATTTTGACTACCTAATTAGTCTAGGCCTGCCAAACTCTTCATAGAACTAATGCATTAAAAATCTGTACTATGCAACAGGAGATTACACCCCCCACTTGTACGATGACCAGCTTGAACAATCTGGTACAGCACTTTATTGGCAGACACTGAGTAATACTGCAGTATTCAAAACTGTAATTAATGCGGAGGGATGTGCACATAACTAAGTGGTACTGCACAATGATAGTATGGCCAATAGTTAAGAACAGCCCGTGAATGTGATCCAGGACCATCAGTGCAAGGCAGCTCTCCCCTTGCCTCCTTATCCGCTCAGTTTGCTATGGAAAGCACTGCTGAAATGAACTGTACCTTGCTTTCAACATAAAAATACTGCCTGGATGGTAAACAGGTGACAAGTCCAGACAATTTATGATAAGCAGTTCACGTGTTTGTCCTTTCTGGTGGTAATGCTTGTACAGGAACTGCTCCAAATCATGAAGCTTCGATGAGGTAGTGCCTCCAAGAGGAGTCTGAATTGTAGAACAGCACTTCGCCAGCATGGGCATACCATGTGTGGTGAAAGCTTCGGTTAGTTGGGGCAGTCATATTTTGGGATGCGTAATCATCCGAAGCATCGATTTTAATGCGTAGTGCTCCCTACCCACGCGCGCCTCATCGACATTGAGGTGCCTCCTGGCAGCGCAATCTCAGTATCTCAGTATGAATTCTCCCAAGATGAAATAAGGTGCTTTCATTATGCAAGAAAAAAAAATTTTGAAAGCCGAACAGTGGGTGCATTTATAACAGGAGAAAGTCCATTATGCAGAACTTCCGATTATGTGACATATTGATGGATTAAACAATAGTTTCATCCAGTCCCTTAAAAGCCATACAAACATAAAGTAAAGCACGCATTCACTACAAGATGATTTTGCAGTTGGCAGGGAGGCCTTAAGGCAGCGCATTTGGCTGCACCCAATGACTGAGGTAAGAATAATACAGTAGACGGCCTTTATGATGAAGCTGAAGGGGTTAAACATTATTTGCTTATCTCATCAGAAGTGTTTTCAAAAAGAATATGTGGGCATGCTAGATGTGTGCAAATATATGTTACACGAAAACAATGAATAAAATGGCTTTGTGAAAAATAACTGCAAAAATAACATTTACTGCACTATGCTAGAAGAGAGCTGAAGAGTGAGAGCTTATGAAATAAGCTTGTGCCACCCTGTTTGAGAACTGTACTGGTCTAGATATTTTTTTCGTATCTTTCTCCCGCCTATGCAGCTATTTGTGTTCTTTTCCTATTTTCATGCCTCCCCTTCAGCTCTAAGCACTCTGAACATGCCCAGATGGCTATCCACATGGTGCAGGCTCCGAAATTCCATGACTGCCTTTCCTCTCTATATACTGTCGATGACCAATTTTTTGGACCCTCTAGGTACCACGAAAACGACCGAAATATCAGGCAGTCCGGAAAATCAAATTTTACTGAAAAAATCACAAACTTATTGCCATTAGGCTGGAGGAAGAGGTCAGTTGTGTCACACAAATTCTAAAGCTCCTAATGACTAAATTTCGCCGTGCGACATGTGCACGGACGACGGGCGGTGACCGCTTTCCCGAGCTCGGCCTGGCTGTGCTGCCCCGGGCATGTCGCCGATGAATGCACGGGTTGGGACAAAGTCTAAACGGGAAAGCGAACACGCCGCTGCGGGAACTGCATTGTGCCCGCAGTACGATGGGCCCAGAACGAGAGCGCGAAGATGACGAAACAATAAGAACCGAGAAACGGCCGAAGCAAGTGCACCGTCAGCATTAGCCTCCGTCATTAGGCCTAGCGATTAGAGCCAAAATCGGCATCATATTCGCCGATATGCACTCTGTGGTGGCTTGCGTATAATGAGGGGCGCCTTGCCTGCCATC
The DNA here is from genome assembly GCF_052857255.1 of Amblyomma americanum. NCBI lineage: Eukaryota > Metazoa > Arthropoda > Arachnida > Ixodida > Ixodidae > Amblyomma > Amblyomma americanum. Next base: position 26,453,014 of record NC_135502.1, on the reverse strand, counting down.
GAAACACCAGCTATTTACGGTTTTACGATAGAAAAGTCAGGGTTGCAGTGCGTTTTGCCGCGGGTATGCTGACCTCGCTTTGAAATGCACCATTCCCTCTCGCGCTCGCCGTCTCCGTGAAGCCGTATGCCTCTCACGTGCTTCGCTGCTACCTCTTTCCGTATTTGAAACGAAAGACTCGGCATAGATGAGTTCCGCGAACTCTGACTGCTTTTCAAGTTCGTGCAGCGGAAGGCGTTCGAGAACCGTACAAATTCGAAACTGCATGGGCGCAATGTGTCGACTCGCACAGAATTTCGCTTTATTTGATCAAGTTTTCGATCTCTCCTGCAGTCTGAAGTAATGAGGTTCCACTGTACACATTATATGGTGGCTTTGGGTATTGGCGGCGAGTGCGAATGAGGTACGAAAAATCGAGCAGTAAGTTGCGGTGCGTCCGAAATTTCAGGCGCTCTTATACATTGGCTCTATGGGCCATGCCGCGGTGCCGCGAAAAAGTCCGAATAATCAAGCATGTCCAAAAAATCAGGCGTCCGAATTTTCGTCGACTGTAGCACTCTTTTTGCAGTGCGGCTGTTATCAACTCTATTAGCACGTGCGCCGTGCATCTTTCTATCCTACCCATGCGATGGGCATTCAGCGCTGACATCTGGCCATGTCAGATTTCTGAGCTGCAAAAACGTGTTGAAATGCTGCGTTAGATGAAAATTTGGAGACGATCTAACTGCTTGAGGCACAAATCTATGAGCAGGTACACTCCGTGCTTATACGCCCTGTTGTTTGTCAGAGGCAACACAGTGAGGCGCATGTGACAGTGACATATGGCCATATCAGATCTCTGCGCTGAGCACAGGACTGGCAGGTGCAGGGAAGCCTGCTTATGAATGTGCGCCCTATGGTTTGCAGTCACTGCTAAAGGTCGTCTCAGCCGAGAAACACGCAATAGTTTGTCTCAAGGGTTTTTTTTTTAACAATGAGTCTCCAGGAAATCAACCTAATGCTCTCGCAGTGTTTGCCATATCTGAGAATTCATGTTAACCGAGTCTGTCTTAACGAGTCTTCTATTTATAATGCATGCTTTTTAGGATACACAAATGATGCAGGTGTTAAAAAATAAAACAATAACTGAAGGTTTGCATCAATAACAAAAATTTGGATACTAGCAAGAATGATGCAGGTGTTAAAAAATAAAACAATAACTGAAGGTTTGCATCAATAACAAAAATTTGGATACTAGCAAGAATGACGAAATACTTCTATCAGAGTAACTTGCCAAAATTTCCAAGTTCCTTTGTGCTTTCCTACTGCAGAAAGCAGCAAACATGTGAGAAAACCAAGAAGCAAGAGGTCCCATAGTATGACAGTACGGTGGAGTGGAGTAACAAGATGCAAAAGTACACACCCGCATGTCACAGTAGAGTGTCTTTGAGACAAACTGGACCTGGACTGGGTAGAAGTCGTTAGGGCGGCCGGGTGCCGAGAACTCCATGCTACCCGACTTATTAGAGGCGTCAATGAGAGGCAGCTGCCACTCAAGGACCCCCCGCCTGCTATCGTGGTGGTAGTCACCATCACACTCGTTCACGACCACCGATCCACTCCCATGGCTGCTGCTTGGAAAGTAAGAGACAACAACAACAAAAAAAATCGTTACTCTGTTTTGCCTAAAGACAGCATGGAAGGTTGCATCCAGAAAATGAGCAGCTTGAAGAGAAATAGAGCATTTTCAAAGGTTCGTTAGCAATATATATGCCAACATATCTCACAGCCCGAAGAATCACAGTCGACTGTAGACTTTCACCCCTTGAATATTTCAGTCCTCTTCGAGGACTGAAAATTAAGGACGTCTAAATTAAGTGAGTTTGAAGGAATAAAAGTCTGCTGCATTCGAGGGTGACGTCGACAGTTATGGTACGCAGATAAATGAATTTCAGTGAGAAGTTTGCTTGAAGTAGATCCAGCCCTGGAAACTCACAGGGCATTGTTTTACTGAGCATATCAACCCTAAAGGACAGGTGCCTTTCTTTGAAGCTTTGAAGTGTTCAAACCTGTCAACGACACACGGTGCTGGTGCTGATGAAAGTGCTAAAAGAAGATGAAGCCTTACCTCAGTGGAATGCTGATGACCACATTGTTCAGCTCCAACTGCTCCTGTTCCAGCTCGTACTCAATGTTGACATCGCAGTTGCTTCCACCAGCTTCGGATACCCAGCAGTTGACTGCACAGTCACGCATAGAATGACAGAAGAGGTGAGCTCAGCAGGACAACTTCTGCAGTCAAGACTATGCTTTTGAACCTACCCAATCTGTCGATGTACATCACTAAAATGAGCGTAACATATCACAGTATAGGTAGAACCGAGCATGCTACAGTTGGATAAGCAGAGTGCAAGAGTACACAGCGAAGCGCCACTTGGTGTTGCTTTCATTTTTTTGCAGCTGCTTAGGAAACAGACGGTATTAGCTTTACCTTTGCCGATGCACGGCATTCAACCAGTTGCAATTATGTGCCTCATTATGTGCCTCAGTTATAGCAATTAACACGCTCATGAAATGAAAAATACTCCTTACACTTTGAAACTCTTGCAATATGGTCTGCAATTATAAGGAGAAAAAAATTTCCATTATGCTGAGTGAAACAAGTGAAGCCTAAAATTATGGCATGCATAACTGCTGAGAACTGGGTCGATATAAAAGCATGTGGGCCACTAGGAAAGGCAGTAGCACGCACTGGAGAGGGGCACCATCTTCTCATCTTGGGTCTGGAAACGCCACTTGAGCACGCCCACATCTGAGTTGATTGGGAACGGCTTGGCAGGGTTCTTGAGAGCGACCTGCTGGGCGCTCTTGAACAGTTCCTTGTCGATGTTCGGGTGGGTCTGCGCATTGCATGCAATAAGAATGAAGGCGGTTAAAAGGCCCCACCGCTTATAGATCAACAGAACTATTGTTCTCCCAGGCCTCAGCGAGCAGAAGGGAACTTCTGCACAATTGAACCGCCTCAGAATAAGCTACAGTGGAGACCACTTATAACGTAACCGCTTTTAGTGCGGAACCGGATATAACGTGGGTCTCTCTGACCACCGGTGTTTCCGCCATAGAACTCGATGCATAGGCAGACCGCTTAATACGCAGACGCGCGAACCAGAATACCAGCTATAGCGTGGTTTCTCGAAGGTTGAAGGTCGCAGCGCAACCATGAAATTCGGGCACGGAGCACAGCTTCGCTCCCCGTTTTACCAGCGGAGTATATATGCGCGGAGGAACGGGCAGCGGCGAAAGAGCGTGGCGGACGCGCGCCACGAAACGAGAGAGAGAGAAGGAGCAGGCGGCCCCAATGCGATGCACGAGGGAAGGCAAGCGCATACGTCACGGTACCAGCGCCCAATCCGGGCGTGCGCTGCACAGAGTGCAGGGTAGAACCAGCAACGCAGCAGAGCGCAGCCATCGTCGTTTCTTTTCACTGCAGTCTCTTTGTCTTCTGTGCGCGTACACCGTGCATTCAGGCCGAAACAAGCCAAACAATAAGTAAGTGCTTTCGAAAGGCTGGATTTGTACGTGATGAGGCTCTTGAAGCCGATGAGCAGAGCGACGTTGCCGTCGATGGGGCAGTCAACGCCGACGACGTATGGTCCGGCCCTGTTGAGAGTAACTTTGTTTCTGCAGGCGGACACTTTTTAAGAATATGTCGATGCTGATGAAAATGAGTTGGCTGTCTGCGCGGAAGCAAGCACGGACGATGCGATTGTCGCAGTGGTGCGCAGTGGTGTGGAGCTTGCGATCGAAGATGAGTCGGACAGCGAGGACGATGTAGACCCGATGCCAGATGTGCCGTGCAAAGATGTGCTCGAATACCTGAGCAGAGTGAAAATGTACTGTGCGAATAACAGTTTGAGTGACAAAGTGCTTCAATGTTTAAGCCTTGTTGAGAGCAAAATCATTCAAAGTGCAGTGAAAAAACACCGCCAGACAAAAATCACCGCATTCTTCCGCTGATGCACTTTTGATGCAAACATTGTTCGTGTTCAGTTGCGATTATTTTGTATGTGTGTACGTGTGTAATAAATTGTGTTTGAAAGGTAGGTTGCCCGTTTGGCACGAGTAAGAGCCTAAAAACGCGATTTTTTGTTTATAACGCAGTATCGCTTATAGCGCTAATTTTCGTGACTCCCGCGACTTACAGTATAAATGGTCTGCACTGTACCATTTGTTGCGTCAATAATGGAGCCTGCTATAACTACTTTTCATGCCCAAGAAACTGCCCTGCACTAGAAAGCATATTCACAATGCGCTACCATATTCACAATGAGCAATCATATTCAGAGAATGCCTCCGAATGCCACCCCTCATCCCCTACACACTACGGGCAGCATTGTGTGAGCCGCAGGCTGTCTCCAGGCTCGCGCGCTTAAATTTGCGGGCTTTATGTGGTATTCTTTGTAGCCCATCTCAATGGGAATGAACTTGAGTGGTAACAATGAGGAACAGAAATCGCCAAGTCTCTCTAAGCCAATTTGTCTGCTTGAATCCAAGATGGCACTTCTCAAGCATCCAAGCTTGATACATACCGTATAAACGCGTGTAAGGGCTGCACTTTTTTTCCCAGATTCGGGGGGCAAATTTCGGGGTGCGGCCCATACACGCGATTTTCGAAAAAAAATTTTTTTTTTTCAAGTGAAAGCAAACCAATCTGGAATGCGCGGCATTTATTTACTGTTCAGGCATCACTCACGGAGTCTTCAGACTCCGAGCTGGTGCTGTGTTCAGGTAAATGTTCAGCCCACAGAAAGTAGTCTTCGGTCCAGTCTAAACTGTTTGAAATTCCAGTCACTTTGAAACTCCGGGTTACAATGTCGGTCGACACGGAATTCCACGCGGACAAAATCCATCCAAGCACAGTCGCGAGCGGTGCCCTATTAAGCCGCCCTGTCGGCGTCTCGTCGTGATTGCCATTGGCCATCCATTCCGAATACTGCCTTCGAAATTCAACCTTAAAAGGCCGATTGACGCTTACATCCAGGGGTTGCAGCATGTCGGTGAGGCTGCCCGGTATCACGGCCATGTCTGTGCAGATACCGCGCAGGCGTTCCTTAACCCTACCCGTCAAGTGACTGCGGAAGCTGTCCAAGACGAGGAGCGATCGTATGGCCAGCATGGCGCCTGGGAGCTTCTCCCAAACGCTTTTTACCCAGTCGAGCACAAGCTCATCATCCATCCAGCCCTTTTCTTGGGCGCGAACTACAATTCCCTTGGGGAAAACGCCTTTAGGAATCGTTTTTCTTTTCAGGATGACATAGGGGGGCAGCTTCCGCCCGTCCGCGATGACGCACAGCATAACGGTACACCGTTGGCGCTCTGCGCCGATTGCCCGCACGAAAACACTCTTCTTTCCTTTCAGTTTAACTGTGCAGCTCTCCGGATAGTCGAACCACACGGGGGTCTGGTCGGCGTTCGCTATCTGCGAAAATATATAGTTGTGCTCACAACGCAGACCGATGACATACTTCTGAAAGCTGAGCACCTTGTCGGTGTAGTCGGGGGGGGGCAGCCGCTGGCACAGCGTGGTCCTTCGCCGAAATGATAGGCCCTTCCTCTTCAGAAATCTTCGTACCCAGCCGGCACTAGCCTTAAGTCCTCGTGCGGTATGCTTTTAGCATGCGCCAAGGCTTGTGCCCTCACGCGCAGCATGTCCGTTGTCAACGCGTAGCCGTTGTTCCGCACTTCCATTGAATAGCATAGCAAATTTGCATGGCTTGCCTTGGAAAGCGCGCTTTTTGGAGCTGGTATTCTTCAACGCATCCCTTTGTCCGCACCACCGTCGGACACACTTCTCGTCCACGTCAAATTTTCTGCCCGCGGCACGCTTGCAGTGTTCGAGAGCGAACTCCCCTACTTTCAGTTTAAAGCCCGCCATGTAGCTGTTGAGGTGCTTGCCCATCGTGCAACAGTGACAATGCTCGGAGGCAGTTCATGAAAAAGTGAAGAACGACAGCCAGCGCACGAGAGCAACAACGATGCCGAGCGACCACGCTAACACAACCACCAAAAAACGCATGCTTTGACAGCCAGAACAGAACAAAGTTAGACCTGGTGATACCGATGCTGATACGGATAACGGAAGTACAGTAGCAGAAGCTCGCGGCAGAAGAAAAGATGTTGATGATGACCCGTGGCCTCGGGCGCCATCCATGGGCGGCACCTCGAAGCTCCTGTGCGCATGTATTTCGAAGGCTATTCTTGCGTGTTTCCTGGAAAGTTTGGGTGCGGCCCTAACACGGATTTTTTTTTTTCAAATATTTCCTTTGGAAATACGGGGTGCGGCCCTTACACGGGTGCGGCCCTTACACGCGTTTATACGGTACAAGCCAGCACTGTAGTTGATGCAAGTATTCTGCTTACTTAGGCCTTGATTCAGTGGAACTGAGAGAGTATGCTGTTCACCTGGATCTGGACACCCTTGTCATCATGGTTCTCGAAGATGAGCTTGATACGCCCATACTGCTCATCTGTGATGCGAAGCGTTACCAGGCCGTGTACTTCCAAGTTCTGGAGGCCACCATCGCGAAGTGCCGTCAGCGTCACCTTCTCCTCCACATTGAGGCTCACACTGGAAGAAAGAAGACAAAAAATTCACGGCCGAACGTCAACGCTAAGACTAGGATTAACATTCTGTGGTTGACAATCTGATACCTACTGGCACCTTAGAAATGCTGTTCCAGCCATATGTTGCACAGTGCCCGCAAAGACCTTACGCATCTATTCAAACTATAAACTCTTGGCTCTTCTTGCATGAGATGCAGTGCTATCTTTTGAAAGACCTCGTTACAATAGTTTTGCAGTTTTACTTTTCTCTCTAGCAGCTAGAACGAAGCACTGAGTTCAATGATAAAAGCTGCACTGCTTTGGCAAATTAACAAATGTAGTGGTTGCATTTCAAAGAACAAGCACAGATTCCGAGACAGTGAAGATGTTTCTGTGAGGACAAAAATCATGTTCCTTTCTGAGAAAGCAGAGAAAGATGACCTGATGAACACCAGAAGTTAGGCTGAGAGAAAAAAAACGATTCTATTGCAGGACACATACCAAACATGAGAGCTTACATCAGAGAACATGCTTAGAGCACTTGCGGAGTCAAGGTATGGATGGAGGAGTAATATACTGAGAAGCCTAGCCCACATAAATGTTCTTCACGTGTTTGGGTGCAGCTGTGGTGTTTGATTGCAGCTAGAAATAATTAAGCACAAAATACTAAGGTGTGCTCTGAACCGGATATCGTACGCCTAACTGCAACCTGATGAAGGCCCAGTGCACTTAAATGTGTGTGCTGGATGGCACACACTGCAATTTTTGCTGCAATTCACATGAAGACACCTTTATTTGGGTCACTAATTGGTAATGCATTATCATGAGCACCACTGAATACTATCATCAAATGCTGATGCTCCTAAGAAAATGCAACTGTACACATACCCCGAGTCTTTCTTAGCCCAGACTCCAATTCATCATCATCCGACCTACATCCACGACAGGACAAAAGCCTCTCCCATTGATGATTTCCAATCAACTTTGGTCTGTGTCAGCCAACTGCTCCCACCTTATCAAGGAAAACTACCTTGCAAAGTTTGCTGGCAAATGCTTTGCTCAACTGCTCTCTGTATTAACAAACGGAGTTTCCAGGCAGAAAAGAAAAACGCATTTGAAATATCTCCTTACTTAAACAGAGAATAAAAAGCTGAAAAATCAAGATGAGGCAGGCCAGACAGAAATCAGGCTGTAGCTCAGAATCTATACAGTCTAACCGCATACCAGCCCCACCTAGGTCAACTCTGACAGTAGTAGGAAAAGGGCATATTTTTTCAAGTTACACAGCACTGTGTGGCCATGTCCGTGGCTGATGTAAAATAGGGGTAACTAAGGATTAGTGGATGAGAACTCTGTCTTGGTATGGAATTTAACTCAGCTGTAGATGACAACAACAATCAAATTTCACTACATTTTATCATATCTCAAAGGCTTTGTTTTCAATAGCTACAGAATGCTGCATCCGGGTATTTCAAGATTTAAAACACCTGTGAGCATTCCATTGCACTCCAGGGCAATTTGCAAGAATGAGTGCTCACGCTTCGACGGCAGCTGGCTGTGGAATGTTTCGGGCAGCTGCTGATGAAGACGCCGACTTGGCCGATGTTGGGCTGGCGATGGCTGCAAAGAGAGGAAGCAAAAAAACTAAGACTACAAAGGCACCTGTTTGGGAACAATGGTAGCAGGCAGGAAGAATGACTGCAATCCATCAGCATCAGGAAAAGAAGATGAAAAGATAACCAAAGCAAACAATTTGAAAAGTGAAAATCCATCACAAACTAAAAAATCGTTCCACTTGTTAACAAATGACTACATAGTTGGTGGCAAGTTAAACAGAAAATAAATAAATGAACGAATAATCAAGCAATCAATAGAGTGAAAAACCAATCAACAACACATTTAGTCAGTTAGTTACTTTATCAATCAGACAGCCAATGTCACTGATCAAAAAACCAGTTTGTCAAGTGAGTGGACAATCAGCCATTAAGTCAACAACCACTCACTCTCGCCCTCCTGCTTCAGCTGATCGGCAAAGGTATCCCACTCGCGATGTTTGCTGCCCAGCTTGAGTGCCTTGGTGGGCCCACCACTGCCAGCTGATCGACTGGGCGGCAGGTAAGTGCTTGGCTGCTTGGGAGACGATGGCTCACTGAGCGTGTCTGGCGACACGGCCGTTGGCGTAAAGCCCGCAGAGCCTGAGCCAAAGCCTGAGCCAAAGCCGCCGGGACGCACACCGCCCCCCTTGCGTGCTTCCTGCCGGGCCCGCTGTAGCTCCTTGGCTTTCTCTTTCATCTTCTGCTTGGCCTCACGCTCTTGTGTCTGCGCAAAATACATAATGGAACATGTTACACTATAGGAGTAGCTTTTCAAAGTTTATAAATCAAGAATTGGTTTAATTTATTCATGAAAAGCAATGTGAAGCATTAGATCAGACACTGAAACACGTAAGAAATGTCGTCTCCAATGACGGTAGAGACCATGATCTACATGGTTAGCGTAAAAACCAGACTATAGGCCAGACCGGAATATAGGTAGACCCCCAACTAACCAATTCTAAAAATAAAAAAATCTTTTTCAATGAAAAAAGTACCAAAAGTCACCCTTGCCTTGAAACGAATGCGACTCAACAGGTTGCACAATGGTGACAGTATTTATTCCCATTTAAGTGCTGCTCATATGTATACCCGGACAATTTTTTAACAGTATCGCACGCCCATCGACCCCCATCGACCCGCGTGTTTGTCAGCACCTTATCACGGCACGGAGCGGCGAAAACAAACGAGGTATGCGCATGTGTACACATGCGCTTACTCTCGTTTCTCTCGCCGTTCCGTGCCGTTATCTCTACCGCTTTCAAGCAAATGCATTCAGCAGTCACAGGACGCGATCTTGCACGCAGCTCGCAGATGAACTCCGCAACCCTTCCTTCCAATTCTGGATACGCTGCGGTCCGCCCACGGAATGTTTTCTTCTGGTTGCTGCAAGTTGTAATACGCAGCTTCTGCCTCCGCCAGTACCGAATGCTCTTTTCGGATACTCCAAATTTGTGCTGTGCCGCCAGGTAGCCACGAGCTTCCGCATACCCAGTCGCATTTATCTTGAAGTTTGAAATAAAATGTGAAAAAGCAGCCTTTAACCAAAATAGCTTTGCAACAATGGAAACGCTAAATGGAGGTGCGACAACGTCGCCACACCGCACTGCTGCTGGTGGCAATGGTGATGGAGGCTGTTGACTTCAGCCGCTTATTGTTGCAAGACATCAGTAGTTTTCCGCCAATGACAGGTATATAAGACGGGGTCTACTTTTTGCCATGGTTTTTTGAAAAAAAATTCGACCTATATTCCGGTTTTTACGGTACTAACGTGCCCGTCACTCACTTCCTTGCTTGAGTGAAAAACATCAGCCTCTTGTCTGCATTCCTCAAGACACTTGCCCTTCATTTCAAACGAATGATGTTCTAGAAATATTCAGCAAATACTGCTATGTGCTAATGGTGATGCTTCACAACTACAGACGGCTCAGGACAAATTGAATTTGAAAGAGATAAAAATTTGTCCGAATTATGGGGAGTTCGAATTAAGGTGAGCATTTAGTACAGTCCATGCTGTTAGGACCAGAGCGTGAGTTTGAATAAACAGGCAGTTCAAAATTAAGTAAGTCTTAATTAAGAGGTGTCCACTGTATGACAACATGTTTGCAAGGATGACTGTGCACCAAAACCATAATGGAATATGTTCCACTGAGAAGCGCCCTTGCCCTCACTCACTTGACGCACGGCTTGGTACACCTTCTCTTCGTGAGAGTCCATCTCAACGAAGGTGCGGATCTGGGCCAGGTTCACGCTCTCTCTGTAGCCCAGGGCGACGATTTCATCGAAGGCGAAGATGAGGTTGAACGCCTGGTCTGCTACCTCCTGCTCGTCCAGGCCCCGGCAGTACTCGGGCAGCACGCGTGAGAAAAGCCGCAGAGTCTCAAGGTCCTGGTGTCGTCAAACGCACCACAGTTACCACATCATGAAAGCATGAGTGCATGTCGACAGCAGATAGACATTTGACGACCATACAATATGAACTCTGTGTTCTCCCCAAATGAAACTAAATGAAATTGTTTCTCTCAAGTTGGAGCAATCTGTGTTCTGTTCCATGATTACTGGGTTAATAGCTACTGAGTCAAACCATTAAACATGACTAAAATTATGCAATAGTGCTCTTCACATAAGTGATGTGCATTGCCCCATAGATTCGCATGAGGCCCAGATTCCCTCGTGTCACATTCACACCTTGATTCATTTGAATGTATATGAGCCTACAGCCGCCCAGGTAAACACTAACGAGGGAGGTAGTTTACATGCACATAAATTGTTCGTCAGGTTTGTCACAGTCAACTTCACAACTAAGAAAAGCTCAGGAGTGCTGGAGGATTGACCACTGAAAGAAGCTTGGGTGCAGGATGGTTATGTACATAACGAAGTTAACCTGATATTAAAATCAGATCGTAGTTCAGTGACTGTCTGTTTGCTTCTTCCACTTAGTCATCCCAGCTGCATTTCAAACTAGGTTACTCCACGTATGATCCAGCCTAGCCTAAACAAAACCTTGATGATGCAGATAGTGTGAAACATCTGTATTTTGCATTAGAAGAAGCAGTGGAGACAGAACAGATCCATCAGTTTAACCGAAATTTTCATCATTATACTTCTGCATTGAAAACAACAAGGGCTGATTATTGCCACCGAAATCCTGACTCATTACACACTTTTTCCTGGAATGTGATGCAGTTATTTATGGAAAAAGGGGTCTTAAATGAAACCAGTTGTGAATAAACACTCTGAAAATCGGCCACCTACGCCAAGCCCATTTTGGAAGTTAACTTCTTGTTGCCCCCATGTATGGGTCTACATCGACTATGGTACAAGCCCTACAGCATATGGGCAGTTAGATAACCATGCAAAACATGCAACCATGCAACGAACGTGCCGACCGCTTACAACAGAGGTAATCAGCATACCAATTCTAACATGAAATGCTTACAATCACCACTTCAACTGAAGTACAGCACAAAATGACATGTGAAAAAATGTTACTTCAATTGAAGTGCAGCACAAAATGGCACCTGAACAAATGTTAGACAAAGAATAACAAAGTACAAGCGGAATTTGAAGCCATCAAAACAGCAAGTTGGTGTGCTAGACATTCAAAATTTAAAGGGATGCAAGTGCACCGGTTGTAGCAGAAGCATATAAGTGGCAAAAAATGTCTATTGGGCGCTTTGCAAGTAATAAGACTAAAAAAAATACTGTTTCAACAGGTGCAAGGGTGTCACTAAGGCCGGCAGCACATCACCCAAACCCATCCCAATTATGTAAAAATGACCACTATTTTCAGCGCTACCTGTGCTATTTCAAACACAATGGCTCGAGTGACAAGCGCAGCGTCGCCACTGTGGTCACCCCCACTCGGTGCTGTCCCAGGTGCAGTCTGCATGCCCCACACGCCTCTATAATGCCTCTGAACAGGTTTGAGAGAAACGTATTCTATGGGGGTTGGTTTACCTCAAGGATATTGCTGGCACGGGTGGTGAGCAGCAGAACATAGAGCTTGTCGTGCGGTTGGTACACATAGCGCACGCTCTCCGTCTCCACAAACGTATGCTGGCGGCCGGCGCCCAGCAGCTTGGGGAAGGCCAGCAGGAGGCCCTCAACACGTGCACGGCTCATCTCCACAAACTGCCGGGACACGATGACTGCACAAAAGACAGCAACTATGTGAGGCAGCAGCTACAGTTCCTTCGCAATCTCAGTGCAGAACATGCTCAGTGGGCAGCTGTACAATGTCCCTGCTCTGAGCTGGCAGAGGACGAACACCACATTACAAGAGACATTGAGAACAACTCTATCCAAATTTCGTAGTTATACAGTTATAACTGTTCGGCTTCTTGAAGCTTGTTTAGTGTTTGTTTGGGAGAAAAAAAAAACGTAGTTATTGCCACAAAATCAAGATTTCAAAGTGGAATAGTTTTTCTCGTCACTTGGTTCAATCTCATGATGTTGGTGATGAAGAGAATTAGGGAGTCCATGATTGCTGTCTAGAAAAAGATGGTAATGTGTTCGTGGCTCGGACATCCACAAACAAAAAGTACTTGACGTCATCGCAGTTGTCAAAACAAACTGTGGCAGTGAAAACAGTATATTACATTTTGGCACTTTCTGGCATGTAAAAGCTCAGTTTATAGTGACAGCATCCTCTTTGTCATTACAATGGAGTAATCAACATAAGCCACCTTCAATTTTTCCTCACTTTCACTTAAAACTGGCAGCAGAGAAGAACCAGACACAAGGAAGAAACACACAGACGTGGACGAAGCTGCACTGACAACTGAAGTTCTATTAGGAACACCTAATGAAATAAACTGGAATAGTCAACATATCAGATGAGTTCATATCATTAACTGTTTGCACCAACTTGCTCAAAAATCTACCTTAACGTTCCTCAGTGTCCATTTAAAACTCGCTGATTATATTTTGTGCTCATCTAAACAGCTGAAACGATGCTTTTCTGATGATTTTTCTGACGCTTGCTTTTCTAATGCACTTATTGCCACCTGCTCTGACCTACACTGGGGACGATATGCTATCCTGGTGCCTGTGATGGCACATGCTAACATCTTTCTGAACTTCTGTCAATAACGTGAGCCACTGTGAGTCGCTTCTTTTTCTTTCACAATGCACTCAAGAACGCTTTTCCCTCCCCAGTGGACCAAGAAGCTGGACGATGGCCGCATATTTTTGTAATGTTGCAAAAGGGCACGACACTGACATGAAGGATGATGATTGCTGCAACATAGAGAAGTTGAAAAAAAAAAAAAACGATTTGGGACCCTTCAAACTCCGCTGGTGCGCAATACGATCCCTAATGACTACAATATAAAGCGTAACGCTCTACATAAACGACTGTCTCGCAGTTACAGAGGCTCAAATCCTTACCCTTCCCGGCTTTTGTCATCACGGCGGCTGCCAGGAGGACCTGAAATCGCAAGTGACACATTACAACGGCGTTCACTGCAAGACACCGCGCAGCGATAAACCAGCTGGCATGCTCGCGTCAACTCAGCTTTGTAACTTTCAGTAAAAATTTGCTGCTGCGAAAGCGATTGCTGCAGGTGTATCGAAGTATCGCTAACAATCTTCATTACAAAAGACATTTTCCTGTTTCACTAAATGCACAAATCGCGACGTTCAGCTCTCGCCATCCATTCGCTGACAGCTTATGCCGGTCTACGCTTTCATGTGCAGAGATTTAGTATGAACGTGTTGAGGATGCTAGTAATGCCTTGTATGATACAATAACTACGAAAATTGCTATGTTAACATTTCAAGATTCGCAAGACCCCCAAGATATACGCTTTGTTGGAAGCAGTGTGAACCAAAACTGCACGCAACTTTCGAAACATGTAATAGACACCCACTATAACGAACAGCACAGTTCGCACCCATTACTGAACGGCAGCTGACAGTTGACGACAAAGCACTTGCACAAAAATTACCAATGAGAACTGCCTCACCATTTTGTTTTCCTTTTCTGCTGGTGTTTCGTAGGGGATCACTGACACCAGGCTTTTCAGCGGAAGCTTCGAAGTATGTCTACCTCAGAGCTCCCTTCTGCGAGCACGCTGCGAAGGCGAGAACAAGTCAGCGGCATATACAGGTATTCCGAAAACTCAGTCACTTCACACAGAATGTCATATAAACGTCGTTACAAGGATACTTGGACAGATACACCACCTGCATTTGCGGCCAGCCCAAAATATTACACGTTTGCAGAGCGAGCGATCGCTTCCGGAACCGGAAAACAGCAGACGTAGTTGACTGGTTGCCAGACGGAAATTTCTTGGTACTTCTAAATACGGCGCCGATAATAAATATTAAGATCGGCGTGCGAATGGGAACTTATTTGTTTTACTATACAAAAATATTAAATAAATGATCAATTTTTTTAAGAACACATAAATAAAAAGAAAACTTAAGCGCTGTCAACGTCTTTTTATTTTTTCATCACTTAAGCGGGAAATTTGATTGTCATAAGTGGTGAAATTTACTAATCGGTGACGCCACGCAAATTTAGTGATAAAATACTCACTAACAATTAAAAGAAACTACGAAAGGTAGCGTGGCGCTATTTATGTTGCTTATTTCTGTGTTTGCACACATTTCTGAGGCGGTTACACACTTTCATTCCATTCCTGTGCGCACGACCTGCCCGTCTATACTAAGGATCTAGGATGGCATTACCTTTCCTTGTTTTTACTCTTAGCTTCCCAGGCAGTTTTAGAGCGCAAGCTCGTAAAGGAACGTTCCCGGCAAAGACATTGCAGTCTTCGTCGTCAAAAAGCGTCCGCAAAAACACCGCGAAGGATGAAGCGTGCGCTGGCGAGAGGCGGCGATGCCCTCGCGCGCTTTCTCCGCCGTCGTGCTCGTGTTGCAAAGGAAACAGATATAAAGGATAAAGGAGCATCCGCCGCGGTGGTTCAGCTTTAGAGAGCGCGGTTACTTAGCACGAGGACACGGGTTTGATTCCCGTGCGCGGTAGCATTTAGGTGGAGGTGAAATGCTAGACGGCCGTATACTATGTCAGTGCACGTTAAGAATCCCATGCGATCGAAAGTTATACGAAGCCCTCCACAACAGAACCTCCTTCTCTTTTTCATTGCATTCTCTCCTTCATCCCTTCCCTCACGGCGCAGTCGACGCGTGCACCGAGAAGTGAGACGGTTAATGTGCCTCCCGTTTCCTCAAACGCCAATTAAAATATAAAAGGAATGGGGCGCAAGCTCCAAAGCTAGGCTTCGAAGGGAAATTACGCAAGAAGAAGTTGGAGCCAATGAAGTCATGAGCCCCGGCACTCTTGGCGAAGCAACGAACGAGCAGTGACTCAACAGGGAGCTGCGGGGTTCGTCACCAAGCCAAGCGCCCTGCTCTTCACCTGGAGATCTGAGAAGACCACTACCAAGCTCCCTCCACAAGCGTTCTTAGGCAGTTGCCCTAGCGAGGCCTCTTCGGAACCAGGCACGCGTGGTCTGTTCCAAGTCCTTTCGATACCGCGATAAGGTTATTTGCAGAAGCGACACTAGTCCGAACTGTTTCGTGATGCGAATCTTTTTGCGTACCTGACTTCTACTACCGGGTGTTTACTTTTCGACCCAGATGTTAATCTTAAAAACCGCGAAAGATACGTTTGTGAGGTCCGCATGTGGACTGTACGCGAAGGCGAACGTTTTAATAAAAGATTAAAAGATGAACTGAAATTAACGAATCTGCATTATCATTTTTAGTTTCAGGGCAATACACTGCGAAACTGAAAGCCGCTGAACTTATGTTGAAATACGTCATCTTGGGACATACCTTCTGGACATAGAGACGAGTGGATTTGCAGTGTGTCTGCAGCGCCATGAAATACTCAGAAGCGTGATAGTCGCGTCAATCACGACGCGCTCAAGCCGGCTGGCGCCGGCGAGCACTCAACTGGGGACAAGAAGCTCGCACGAAACTGCTGTGCGAAAAATTTATTGGCAATTCTTGCGAAAGAGACTTTTTGCAAAGGCGCAGGATATTTTTGTTTATTTTCGGAGTCAAGTATCGTGATGGGAGTGACTTGGTGGTGGTGGTGGTGGAACCTTTGGGAGGGATATACTGGTCGTGGATATAATAATTGGTTGGTTCTTTTTTGGAGGGGAAAGGAAATGGCGCAGTATCTGTCTCATATATCGTTGGACACCTGAACCGCGCCGTGAGGGAAGGGATAAAGGAGGGAGTGAAAGAAGAAAGGAAGAATAGGTGTCGTAGTGGAGGGCTCCGGAATAATTTCGACCACCTGGGGATCTTTAACGTGCACTGACATCGCACAGCACACGGGCGCCTTAGCGTTTTTCCTCCATAAAAACGCAGCCGCCGCGGTCGGGTTCGAACCCGGGATTCCATTTTGGCGTCCAATGGAGGGAAAGTGGGACGTGGGTGGGGATAGGGGGAATCGTTGTCGCCGTCCTCACTTCTCTTCTTGTAATACAGCAGGTCCGCAGCAGCAACAGCATCAGCTCCGGGAGGGGGGGGGGGGGGGGGGGGGGAATGAGCCGCCTTCTTGTGGCTACGTGGGGGGAATGTGCTCGGCTTCTGCCACCCTTATCGTGGGGGCATTGCTTGGAGCGGGAATGGGGAGAGGGGATGTGGGGGGGGGGGTAATTCGCTTGCGTCGCGTGCAGTGGTGAGCGTCGCCGTCGGTCAGCCGGAGGCGTCATTTCTCAGGCCGTAGTGGCACCGTCTCTGGTGCCTCGGGTGGTCCCTGCGCAGCGCACTAGGGGGGTTGGGGCTCTGGGAGCGGGAGTCGACATGGGAGGCCGACTCGGGGAGGATCCGGCTTATAGCCGAGAGGCCAGTCCGGTTGTCTGGAGAAATTCCAGCAGCAGCCGGAAGGCCTGGGTCTCTGCTGCGTCCAGGGTGCAGCAGGTCCTGGTCCGAGTGGGCAGGCAGGCCGATGCTGCGGTAGCCCCGGCCCCCTCCCCGCTTTTCAGCGTTTCCTCTCACCAGCGTTCTGAACCAGCTGGATTGGCCCACTTAACGAGTTCTGCTTTCCTTCTAGCGCCCTCCGTGCTTTCTTCCACCCGCACCTTGTATGAGACGGTAGAGTTACGACATTGAGCAAGCTCCCTACGGAAGTATGTACAGTAACTCCAGAAGATCGAGCAAGCAAGCGCCTCAGGTGTGCCGCGATCCTCACCCCCCTCGCTGCACCAGCACGCTCGCTTTCCAAGCTGGGCGTGGGAGAGGGGAAGCACAGTGCAAACTGAGCGGGAGCGGAACTCAAAGCGCCGATGCAATCACTCTTTCTAGCAAATGTTTCGCGATGCGGGTTTAGCTTTGTTGACACTTTTCGCCTCACGGTTGTTGACGACGCGTGGCCCATTTCCGCGCAGTGAAGGTAGAAGCTGTGGGGGAGGGGGAGTCGTAGTGCTGGCGAGCTTGGCTGGTAGTGGTGGGCGAGGTTGGGTAGCCTTGGTACTAGCCGAGGCGGCGTTCGAGAATGCCACGCGAAGGCGCAAAAAGCTTTAGAGAGAGCTCTCACGCACGCACTACGAATTTTTGATTGGAGCGAATTTTGCTCCCATACGGCACGTTTGCAAAGTGTACTTGAGAGGGAGCCAGGCCAACCTGCTCTTGGCGCTAAGTTTCTGTTCAGTTTTTGCGTCGGCAATGCGTTTTTCTCGATTCGTGCAGTGCGATATGAGCTGCTCCCTTCACATCTGCAGTGGCGCAGGAAAACATCCATTGCTTTGTTGCGATGGGTGTCGCTGTTTTTGGCCTCCGGGTGTCGATGAACGTATGAGGTACTACATCGACGTTATTTTACTTCTCTGCTCGGCCGGAACGCGACTTTGAGCACATTGTTTGGCCCCCTTCCGCTCTAACAAATAGCTTTCATATAAAAATTTATAGGATATCAGAAAATATTCAATGTAACCGCCAGGTCACCGTGAATAGTGAGACACTGACGGGGCGCGCCGATACCGTGTCCAGACCTGCCGTCATGCCGGCCATGCCCTCCCGAGTGCACTTTTACAAGAGGTCGCTAGGTGGCTTCTAGTGAAGCTTGTATAGCTGCAAGATCCAGCGGCCTTCCGGAATAAGAGAACCGACCACCAATTTTAGGTCCAATTAAAAAATGTTTTCACCATCATCATTCTACAGATGGTGCCTACAGTTTCAGCCAATGACATTAGAGGAAAATTATATGGAATATATGCGGACAGCGCCCTTTTGTAGCAAGTTTACTCCATGGCTTTTGGCTGATACTCGGCTTGTCAGTTTTTGAAGCGCTGGCTTTCTAATTTGCGAGTGTCCTTTGTAGTCACGATATGCCTAAAAACGGCATATATTAATACACGCAATGATTTGCGTGACTGCATGCACGAGATACCGCTCTTGATGGAGAGAGGCAAGAAGACGAAATAGAAGAAGAACAAATTGTCGGCGGTCACCATTTTGCTGCCCGTGGTGTGCACCATGGCCTTTGTTTATCAAAATGACGAGGAAAAGGAGGCAGCCATCGAGGGAACCGTCAGAAGCAGCACAGAAGGGACCCTGTCGCAGGTATGTGACACCGCGTGCGGCCTAACTATGCACGTCCAACTGCATGCCGCGTGGAGCTTTTTACGGAAATGCCTTCGTCTTGCGGCGGTTTTTTTTTCTCACAAAAATCTCACATGGCTGTGCAAGAGGTGCGTTGCTTTCAGTCTGTGGAGCCCTCAGGTCACGTGGCAGTGCGAAAGGACAAAAACGCAAAAACGGGCTATTTTGTCCCTCATATATCCTTCTTCATTTCGACATGACGTTGATGCATCACCAAACTAACACACAGTTCTGCACCAATGGTTCCTACGTATGCTCGAACACTCCGAATTTCAATGTCGGACCTCTGCAATGATGATTATTATTTTTATAATGGCTAAAGTTAAGTTCGGCTATTATTTTGGTCAGTGTTAACACGGGGTCAACTTTTCGAAGTGTTTTCTTCCTAGAAAAGCCGAGTACTATAGGCCAGTAGAAATCATGCTCCTATTGGGGAACCAGCGGGTACCCGGCGGCCGTGGAGATCGAACCCCACACCTCGAGAATACGGGGCGGGTGCTTGAACTATTATTATAGCAGCAGTGGCGGTTGTAGACAAGTCTTTGTCAGCAGACCAAGCACGACGCATATCATGGCAGCAGAGCAAATTTCATAGTGAATATGTCTTTCTTCCGCCTGGCAGAAGCCAACCTGTTAAGTTACAAATTTATTTTCGATAGACACACGGGGCCGAATTGCGTCGTGGGTCATAAAATTCGCCCGTTCGCTGCGGAAAAGTGTTGATACCAGACCGGAGAACTGCCATTGGCTTAAGAGATGTGACGTCACTAGTCGGGAGCATTCCCATTGGCTCGAGGGAAGTGAGGCCACTAAACTGGAAGTCATGTCACTTCTATTAAAGGCACCAACAGTTGCTAATGCTGTCGCATTGGCAACACATTATCGAACTAGCTGACCCCATGAATTTTTGTCCCCATGCTCTTCATGTTTTCTTGTTTATTTTCGGTTTTATTTATGACAGGTGTCGCTTAAAATTGCGCATCATTGTGACCTCGAACTCTCATCTTCAGTGTGGTCAGCTCCGTCCTTGAAGAGACCAGTACAGGATGGGTGTGCTTCGAGCCAAGTGCTACGAAAAAGTCCATCTATAACATTACTGCTGAAAACCGACTTGGCTCTGTGTTTAACCAGTAGGATTTGTTCAGATTTCGACAAACAACATTCCCCAGGTGGTTTTTTGTCTGTGAGGGAAAACATGATAAAGGTCAGATGTGATGCCGGCAGATAGGTACTAGATTTCCTCGTTACAGTTCTTGAAGCTGACATCACTGCCGGGATCGAACCCGCGTCTTTCGGGTCAGCAGCCGAGTGCCATAACCACTGAGCCACCGCGGCGGCTGGGGAGTGGATAGGAAAGTTGGCTTCTTCAGGACGCGACGTCGGTTACTGCATGGCACAAACTGAGATAGCGCACATATTTAGAATAGAAAGTCGGACGCAGTTGCTTGCGACTGACCTTACAACACGTATATCGGGTGGGTTTATAGGACTGAGTGCGTACACAAAACAGAGGAGTGTCCGAGGTGGCTTTTTGCATGCTGCCTTTGATGTGAATAAATTTTTGGCTCGTCTGCTCCTTCCTCGGATGAAAAGTGCAATGTGAAAACAGCCGGTACTTTCTTAACCAGAAACAAACCGTAGCGGATGCATTTCGATGGAGAAGTGGGGAGGGGCGAAATGCAATCACGCCCGTGTAATACGCGATGTCAGTGCACGTTTAGGAACATCAGTTCGTCGAAATTATTCTCTCGTAGTCCATGTGCAGATTTGGATGTTAAACCTCACTTATAACCAAACCAGAAGAACAGACTGCTAAGCCACTCTTTACATTCACAGTCCTGTTTCGCCGCAGGGCGGCTACCCGGCGAGCATGACGACCATGGCCATGCTCAGCCGCAACATGGCGCTCACAACGAGTGTCGCCATGGCGGCCTCAGTGTTCGGCTTCATCGCCCTCACCATCGCTCTCTATACGCGGGAACACCACCGGGCGCCACTCCTGCGGGTAAGCCGCACAGCCGTGTGTGAACGGCAAGAGCTTCCCCGTATAGCTTGGCCAAGCATTGGTGCCGCAGGCGTGACTGGCAGCGCCATCTTAAAGGAACACTGAGAAAAAATTCATTAATTTTTTGTTTACGTAGTAAAAATCGATTGCATGGCTTCATTTGGCTATGCTGATGTGTGTATGGCAGCAAAAGACGAATTTGTTGATGAGCAAATTGCATTGAAATTTTACCGCAACTCGATTCAAACTCGTGACGTTAAGACCGAAATGAACTCCGGGATCAGCGATTACAACTGAATAGTAATGTAGCCTAGCCTCAGGGATCCGCGTTTATTATATATATAATGGAGCACCTCAGTTTGGTTGCAAAAACGGCCGATGGTGGCGACACCTAGCTGTATTTTATTTCCTGGCCTGTTTTAGCTTATAAATGATGGCCGAAATGAACTCCAGGATCAGCGTTTACAATTTAATAGTGGTGTAGCCTAGTCTCAGGAATCCGCGATTAGAATTATCGTGTAGCACCACAGTTTGCTTGCAAAAAACGACCGATAGTGGTAACACCTAGCTGTATTTCATTTCTTGGCCTTTTTTAGCTTAGAAAAGCTCCGCTATCTGTGAAAGTCGCCTCTTTGTCATTAGAACACGGTAGTTAGTCTATCGATACACGCCGAATTCAATTTTTCCTCAATTTGACTTCAATTCTTTAGTTCACTTGCGAGACAGCACCGTGTTTGTCATCTAGCCTTTCGTTCCTTGTTTTTTGCGCTGTTTTTTTTTAATATAAAGCCTGAGGAGTGCATTGCATGCATGGCTAAGTGGCGAAGAGCCTCGTCCGGAAATTCTGCATACGCATATGTCATGCGGAGCGCCACTGCAGTGTGTTTGTATACTATACTACCATGACAGAGCTTTTCGTTCGCGGTCTGCTCTCCACTGGCGGACGAAAATACACAGAGATTATCCCCCACGTGCTACCCAATAAAGGGACACATTTTGAATATAAGTCATCAACCCTTTACAAAAACTTCTTTCGACAGCCCATAGACTGTCCATGAACTTCTGTCTATAAAGTATTTAGACTTTCTATAGACAAACCCCAGAGAACACTCTATAGGCAATGCAAATTCTATAGACAGTCTATAGACAATCTATAGGTTTATGGCCATACATTTTAGTAGACTTTTGTCTCTAGGCAGTCTATAGATTATGAGTAGAGAAAAGAAAATATCTATAGGACGGCAATAGACTCAATAAGAAGTCTATATATAGACTGTCCATAGACCATTTTTGTAAGGGACGACAAAGAGCGAGTGAGGATAGTTAAGGTGACAACTTTCCCAAAAGAACAGGCAGTGAAGCTGCACTTGTGCAGTGAAGGTGAATGTCCCGTGAAACCCGCGCAGGCTCCCTCCGGGCTAAGCTCGACAGTCGAGTCCTCTGGGGCCAACGTGTCAGTGGATCCGTGCTGGGACTTCCACGCGTACGCCTGCGGCTTCCCGGACGGGCGTCGTTCGTCCGCGTCGCTAGAGCTCCGGCTGGCCTCGCTGCTGAACGCCAGCGAGCCGCGCATGTACGAGGCGACGCTGCGCGAAAAGGCCGAGTCCTTCTACCAGAGCTGCGTGGCCGGCACACCGCCGCCAGAGGGCACCAGGTACGCTGGGAACAGCTGGAGACTGTTCACAGCCGACTGAGCTAGCGGCGATGTTTTGGTTCTGGCTGTGCGTTATATTAGTAGTTCACACGCGAGTTTGTAATCTGTTAGAACCGCGCGTTCCGCTCATGCTGAGGACATGGAGTGCTGTTTTTTTTTTCAGAAGTGGTTCAGTTAATCAGTTAAGTTTAATACCTTTACATAGGGGATGGCTTCTTATACATACAGTAGGGATCATGGTAAATAATTATTGAAAAAATGGTCACACAGAAATTGCAAAAACGAAGATGGGCAAATAGTGGAAGCGATTTCGTGGGGAAGGCCGTTCCAGTCGGTGGCGGTTCGGAAGAAAAATGAGGCAGTGATGGTGATGGTCGGGGCGCGTGGACATGCAACTTGAAGTGGATGGCTAGTTCGATAAGATATGCGTTCGATAAGTGGATGTTTGTACTCCACCTCCTTGGATTCATTTTAAGTATCTCCTTCCAGGCCGTATGCATAGTTTACACGAGGGCTAGCGCTCGCACGGTGGATTTAATTTTAATTTAAGGGAGTTTTTCCAACATGGAGTTTCTCCAACATGGAGTTTCTCCAACAGGGAGTTTCTCCAACACGGAGTTTCTCCAACTTGGAGTTTGGACATCGTAGTAATAAAAAAGACGTCGATGGCGCAGAAACAGTCAGCTTCTGAAGTCCGCTGGTGCTTTGGCCTGCTGACGAAGTAGAGTTCCTCGTGGAAGAAGTCCACAGCGAGACCACGTTTCAGGGAAGTCGACCGCGTTTTATTGCAAGTGCAGTCACATAAAGGTCGATTTGTGCTATTGCACGTCGGTTGTACGGCCACCGTATCTCGTGGCTTTGGCGGAATGAAATAGCTCCAGACGCGCTTGAGCGATTTTTTTTTCTTCAGCTGCATCTTCGCTAGATATTAATGCGTTGAATCATGTATTGTTGGTTGGTCGGCGGGTTTGGCGTGGGTTGATTCCAGGGATGAAAATACCTGGAAGAGTGTGAAAAAGCGCGTAAAGAGTTAGCGCTTGTCCTTGTGTTCTTCGTCCGTTTGTCTTTTTACAGGTTTTTTCAACCATACCTCATATAGAACTGGCTCGAATTTTAACCACTATGTTGTTAGAACACTGGGACACGAATAGTTACCGTCAAGTATTCGTCCTCCTTTCAGTGCTTTTTCGTTACTAATGCACGCAGATCATGGTTTCTGCGGTTCCTGGATGGCGTGCTCCCCAAAAGAGGCTTGAGCGGTGCACTGCTGAGACCCCTAGCGGACCTCTCTCTCAACTACCGGATCCACTTACTGCTGTCGTTCCGCTGTGAACTCGGCTGCGTGAGGCTCGTTCTGGAGGAGCTGGACCGCGAGAACTGGATGGAGCAGTCGCTTTGGATTCGGGAGGACGCCAAGACTTATGACGCTTTTCTACACGATGCCCTGGGGCAGGCACGCTCCAGCGTTTTTGCAGTTCTTTAAATAAATAAATCAATCAATACAATTAATTGACTGATTAATTATTTAATCAGTGAATAAATAAATAAATCAGACAGACAGACAGCAGTCGATGAGAGTAAGAATGAGCGAGTGAGTGAGTCAACGAATGAATGAAAGAAGCTGTGTGGTTGGTCTGAACATTATAGGGTCACACTAAAGGCCACTACCTGAAATCAATCCGGAGCCCTTCACTACGTCGTGGCTAACTAGCAGTATATTGTAAGAAGGCAGTTATGAAAATGCTAGGCGCTGTCAAAGAAGATGGTAACAATTTTCCGCTACCTCCTTTTCCCCATCTCCTTTTCTTGTTCAAATTCATGCGTTACACTCACTGTCTACTTTGATTATGATCAGTGGAGAATTATTCGAATTGCTTTCCGCAGGTCCTCGAACAGCCGTCACAAGCCGCCCACGCCTGTGTAAACCGAATCAAGGCCATAGAGCTGAGCCTGGAAGAGCGCTTTTTTATGAAGCCGGCCTCTATTGCTGCCCGTGCTCAGCGTTACGTCATCAACGCCTCTCTCGCGAGCCTGAACCGCAGGACCCCTGGACTTGCGAACGAATCCTGGCCTGACGTGTTCAGATCTGTCCTGCGGCCCCCGTTATCGACGCTAGTAAACGTGTCATCTACACGCGCCCTGGCGTCCTCGGTGGTTGTGTTCAGCGTGCTCAACTTCGTCTCGGTCCTCGTCTCGAAAGCCGAGGATCGTGATGTCTTCCTGCGTTGGCTGGTGGCGAGAAACCTGCACGTGATGCACTTCGAGCCTCTTCGTCGAGGATCCGGAATCCGCGTCCACTGCGTGCGGCTCTGCGAGGCGGCCATGGGCGCGGCGTTGGCTCTGCCTCTGCTGCCCGAGATGGAAGCTGCCCTGCCGCGAGCCAGGAACCTCGCCCGTCAAGTTAGTGCACTAACAAGATTACCCCCCTCCCCATGCACATGCCAAATTCTCCTCAGGAGGCATTCACACGTTAGTTTTCGGCTGCACGCATTACGATGCTAACGACACCTTGGAGAACATCCTTCGTTGAATTGTTGCACTAAAAGAAGAAAAGACCGTGTTGAGAGCTCGGTTCCTGTTTTGAAGCCCCTTGCAGTGAGAATTGTTACGCGTCGCCCTTACGGATTTGCCTCGTAGATCTCGAGTTGCTTAAAAATGAGAAAATTATTAGTTTTTATGGAGTCAAAACGCTAAGGCGGCCGTGCGCTGTGCGATGTCAGTGCACGTTAAAGATCCCCAGGTGGTCGAAATTATTCCGGAGCCCCCCACTACGGCACCTCTTTCTTCCTTTCTTCTTTCACTCCCCCTTAATTCCTTCTCTTACGGCGCGGTTCAGGTGTCCAACGATATATGAGACAGCCATTTCCTTTCCCCCCAAAACCTATATTATTATTATTATTATTATTATTATTATTATTATTATTATTATTATTATTATTATTATTATTATTATTATTATTATTATTATTATTATTATTATTTATTGCCCATGTGCGCGTACCCGAATTCAGTGGTTGGGATGTGATTTCTACATGAACAGCAAATTATATTTTACCTTCTTAATGTATTCGTTTCCTTACCCAACCTTTAACCTTGTGTTCTTTGAACAAAAGCTTTCTTCCATCCTTAACGGTAAAAAAAAAAAGCTCAGTAAGAAGTACTCATGTATTGACTACACATCGTATTCCTTTAGGTAACGATCTTTAAGGGTTAGTATTACTGGTAACGCATAAAAACTAAGAGAACTTGAGCTTGAAACTGCCATCATTTAGGGCACCTGAAAGTGAGCTTCTGCAAAGACACTTCGCAGGTAGCCTTCGCTGTACGCTTCGCCGCACGATTGGGTGTGCGGTGAAAGCATTCTTTGCGGCGGTGCTGTTGCGTACTCAAAAACGACTCGCACATGCTTCTGTGCTGTGCCCTTCATGGAATAGAGTTGCTGCTCTGGAGAAGAAGTAATACGGCAATAGCTGCGTATGGGACTTTTGTTTCGGAATAGTGTCGTCAACGAAGTATGCAGTAGCCGAATTCTGCCACGTTCGCTTGCTGGCCAATGAGAAGTTATCCAGAGCCTTCGAGAATCAGCCTGTACGATCATGGGATCCGGCATCCGGATGGGTCAGGGGGGGGGGGGGGGGGGTGGGGATGAGTCGCTACAGCCGTCGTTATGTCTAACACGGAGACAGACGAAAAGAGCCTGGACCCACTCGTCAATTCTGCGGAGTGAATCATGGGTGACGTTCGTGACTGTCTCGCCAACTCACTCCGCAGGCAGCGCTTCTGCACGAAGTCTGAGACTTCGCGATATGTCTGCACGAAGTCTGAGACTTCGCGATATAATGGCGCTGTGCCACGTGACATGCGGTACTCACCGGGCAACAGTGCGATTCAGACTACTTTGCGGAACGACTTTACTGTGGGCAAAAATGCGGGATTTCGACAGTTTCGTCCTACCTTGATTCCTCGCAGGTGGCTTACGCGTTCGCCCTCCGGATGCACGGGCCCGACGCTGGAGTGTGGCTGGGTGTCGAGGGCGCCGAAGCAGCCTCGGCCAGAGTGACCAGCCTACGCTTCGATATCGCCGGACAGTCGGTCGCCCGAGCCGAGGCGTTCCGCAGCAGCCTGGAGTTGCTCTACGCTGGCCTGGGTCCCTTGAGCACGGCTTTCCTGACCAACTGGTTGAGAGTAGCCGAGGCCTTGTCAGCGAACGCCACCTCTGCTGACGGCCTTCCGTGGTCTTTGGGTCTCCTCGGAAAGAGGATCCGATATTCCGCTCGGGGTTTCCGTGTTTCCTTTCGACAGATGATGGTGCCGCGCTCCATGTTCAGCTACGACTACGCTGTGAGTGCGACAGATAGATTCGTGACGAAGTCTGCGTGCGGGATTTTATTCGGCAGAGTTAACTTATGGTTTTCAGCTCAGGGGTCAGACATATATTCTGAGATATGCCCCTCCTTCTCTTGAGAATCTGTGGCTAATACTACTTTTAGCCTTTCTAGCGTCTCGCGGACGTATTAGAAACATGGCTGTGAGGCAAACAAGCCCCCCACTCCCTTTTATTTTTCAAAACCATGGCAGATGGAACTGAAGGCAGCCTTGAGAATATTTTCTAGCCAAAGTCGTTTATCTGTAAGTCTCTCATACTGCTATTGCTATAAGACGAGAATAAGGGAAAGTTAGCTTTGTAGTCCAAGGTAGGCTCGCAGTGGCAAGCTTGGCGCCACCGTGTATCGTAAAATATCAAACCATGAAAACTGAAACCGTTAAACTTTGAGGTGAAGACGCGGGATATGTCCTGGCTGTCTCGTACCACCTCGAGTGTGGCTGCGAAATTCCTTGATGTTTTGGACGCTATTACGATGTTAGAGGCAAGCTACATGCGACCAGAAATGTAACGGTGGCCTCATCACGGTAACGTACCATCAGTTTCAATATTTTCCAGCTCCCGTCTTCCAGTGATCACTACCCTTCGCTATAGTTTTGCATTTGGGCATGCAGGGAGAGAATATCACTGTCCTTTACGAACTCGCGTGCAAAAAATAATGGAAGTGATTTCCCAACATGTTTATGTGCACGCGTTCGAGGCACGGGCGCCGTGTTTTGGGAACTTTTGCAACAGGTGGCACGTGTTGCCACAGGTAGTACGTGCTACGCTCCAAGTGATTCGTGACCTGCTCATTAACACGGACGTGCTAACGAACACGAGAAATA
The DNA here is from genome assembly GCF_052857255.1 of Amblyomma americanum. Lineage (NCBI taxonomy): Eukaryota > Metazoa > Arthropoda > Arachnida > Ixodida > Ixodidae > Amblyomma > Amblyomma americanum. The sequence continues at coordinate 26,425,386 of NC_135502.1, read as the reverse complement.
CTGCTGCAGTCTTCACAGTTGTTAAACATGGCCGGCTTACCACTCATCACGCTTTCGCTTTCGGAGCTATGTAAACCATGCTGAAATGGGCGGTACAATGGATGATGCGCCAAATTCAGGAACATGCAGTCCTTAACGCAGAGATATTTATCGATGAGTTCGAGAAAGGTTGGGGAAATTGGTGAATGCCGTTTTCTTGCGTGCATTTGGGACGCAGCTACACGTTTTGCGGTATCAAATACTCTCTATTTCCAACCAAGAAAAGGAAAACAAATCAGGGAAAGGAATTAGCTTGTTTCCAAGTAGAAAAAAAAAACTGTAAAGAACATGCTTCACCCAGCAATGTTTGAACACTACGCACATACAGAAAGCGAATCAGTGCTGTTTGTTACATTAAGTTTACAGGAACTGTTCAGTATTTTGGAGAATCAACGCTCTAATAGCCAGTAGGGTCATGCTATGTACAAACAGCATTTGAAAAATTTTGAAAGTAAGCTTTTTCTGCAATGCACCTTGTTATGTGAAAAAGCGTGTGTGTTGGAATGCCTTTCACACCGTAGAGTCGGCAAGATAAACATCCAATAGCCAGAGGGCAGGTTCACCCGCATAAAAAGTGAGGTTAACATTGTTTCAACACGGCCAGTTCCGGTTATGTAAACAAACACTAACCAGGCATCGCGCCCGGTCTACACGGAACTCAATGCATCATGATTTAATTACGTCATGAATCACGTTACGGGCATAGGGAGAGGGCGAAAAATGCAAACCATGGTCTCGTTGCTTCCGAAAGATCTGCACGTGCCCAATGATTAAACGCTGTTAACGTAATCTTGGCACCTTGAAAACTAGTTTCTGGAAGCATTACGTGCGATTTCGTCTTTAATCACCCCACAACCAACACTGCCGCCAGTGCCTCCATCAATATCACCATTATCATGACAATGATTCCAGGTTAGTTCACTGAAGGTCAAGTAAATGTCCTACCGTGCCTTCAAATACCATTGTCTAGTGCCAAACCTCACTAAGTTATCTCCGAAAATTTTCTAACGTTGTCACTCTTATCTAACCCGGCACTGTCCACTCTAGGGTTTCTATTCTCTGTGATATTCACCCTGTCGCTACGAACGTCCTCCCGGCTTAGTCACGGTAACCCGATAGCACGCATCAGTGGCCACACGTCAGCTTACAACAACTCATTTTTCCCCAACGCAATAGCACTATGGAATTCACTGCCTAACGACATCGCTGCATGCACTGATCACAAAACATTCCGCGAGAAAATAAAAATTCACCTCACATAAATCTTGATCACTTCTGCGCTCTTTTGTAGCGAGTATTGCTTGACATATCTTTGTTAAATGATGTATCACTTGCTGGAAAACCCTGATATGACTACAACCCCTTTTATGTTCGTTTGTATGTTTGTTCTTTTTATTGTTATGCATGTTCCCATCATCGCCGTTGGAAACCAATATGCCCCCCCCCCCCCCTTATGCAATGCCTTCGGGCCTTTAAGGGATCAATAAATGAAATGAAATGAAATGAAATAAGCAACCAGTTATCAGGCCTGCGCATTGCACGCCTTGTCTGTTGCTTTCTACTCATTCTTTATTACTTGATTCCAAAAAAAAAAAAACTCTCAACATGGCAACACAGGTAGAAAGGACAAGCGAATTTGGTGTTCGCCCCCTGAACTCCACAAGCCCCTGGCATGATGCGTCTATGCATCCACTGCAGGCATCGATCACGGACGCCAAGATGCGGGGTAGCCGCCTCGCCCTGCCAGCCATGATGGCGTTCGCTTCATCCACGCCATTGAGCGCCTGGTCCGAGCGCACTGCTGCGCGCTTTAAACGGCGGCGCCGACGCGTAGAGGAAGCGTTCGGCGTGAGCGCCGCGGTCGACGACGTCTCAAGGTGAGGCCGCGACTGTGTGCAGCGTATCGCAAGTTCGCAACCAAACCACTGTTCTTGCATGTTCGCGCAATTTGCTTACACGTTCGCTTCTGCTGACCGTACGAAGACGTACCCGACCAGAGAATATTTAAACGCGAATGCTTTTTTTTTTATCATACGTGCAGCGTGGTCTACATCTGTGACTAGTTGAGTGTGTACCCTTGGCAATACTATTCCTGTTAAATGAATACGGGTCAATATTGTTGGTTTTTTTAAGCTGAACGTGTAAAATGCTAAAAGGCTGTGCTTTCTTCGTAGAAGGTTCAACTTTTGATAATTCCGAACGGAAGGAGGAGTGTTGTAATCTTGGTCAATAGTTCCGCGCTTCTGCATACGCCATTAAGTGTCCTGGCGAGATTATTTTCCTGGCTATGTGCGCTCGCAGCGGCGGTCTGGAAGGTTGACTCCACAGACAACCTTAAAACGCAAGCCAAACACTGCACAACTTATATAAAAAAATGCAGTAACGCTTCTGGGAAACGCTACCGGACTGGAACATAAAACATAACAATATAAGAAACATATCACTACCTTTTCTCGGTTTGTGCAACAAATGTTGGCTGCGTGCTTTCCGAGAATTGGTAATAAAGGACAGTTTCGTAGCAGTACTCAGAGGTAACAGAATAGAACGAAAACGATAAATGTTATAAAGTTTCCTTTCAAGAATATGTCATGAGCTGCAACCACGTTGGGGTCGGTCACGGTTGCACCACTTGAACCCGGAAACAGCGCGGCGGTTCACAGTTTCCCGGAATACCTAAGGCGTCGCAATTCATCAGTGCTGCAACAAAACAGCATAGCTTAAAACAAGCTTTAATTTAAAAGATGCATTGCCGATTTTAATATACAGGACAGAAGCGCACAAGAGTGCCCGCAACTCAGATGTGTTGGGACTAATGGCCCACTTTTTTTCCATAGCGGCATTGCAGTTGTTCCCAGCGGGTCGAACCTTCAAGCACATATTGTCATGTGACTTAATACAAACCTTAAGCTTGTGACTCAGAAAGTCATGCTTACAGTAATGCTTCTCTAAGACGCACTCTATATGAAGAAAGGAGGCGGTTAGGCGATGGCATGACAGCTTGCGAAGCCTAGAATATATATAATTGGTTTTTTGGGGAAAGGAAATGGCGCCGTATCTGTCTCATATATCGTTGGACACCTGAACCGCGCCGTAAGGGAAGGGATAAAGGAGGGAGTGAAAGAAGAAAGGAAGAATAGGTGCCGTAGTGGAGGGCTCCGGCATAATTTCGACCACCTGGGGATCTTTAACGTGCACTGACATCGCACAGCACACGGGCGCCTTAGCGTTAACCAGCGAACTCCAATCTTTACATAGTCTCCTCACTCTCTTTTTCTCGCCCTTCTTTCCTGGCAAAGTAGTGACGCCTTTGCCAAAGTAGTGACGCCTTTGCCACTAAAACCCCCGTTAGCTTCCCTTTGACTTGCTAAAATCAATCAAGTTATAGTGATGCGAAGGCACGCTATAATGGCCTATGGAGCACCAAGCCTGTCCTTTTGATTTGTTAGAAGCGAAGCGAATCACGTGGAACTCTCATTTAGATATATTTTTTCTTGTATGGCCTTTCATAAACAAATTTTACATCCTCCACGATCCACTGCCTTAAGGTTCGCCTACGTGGCCGCGCTCGAGACAGCACACGACCTCTACCGGCGCGAGCAAGAGGAAGAGCTGTCGAACAGCCCTCGCGACTTGGAATCGTCTACCCAGCACAGCTTGTCGCAGCACTTCTACTACCTGTGGTGTCGCGACACGTGCCGCATGCGCGAGCCATCGCTCTGCAACGTGCCGCTACGGAACAGCTACCGGTTTGCAGCCGCATTCAAGTGCTCCCACCAGTCGCCAATGAACCCCACGGACAAGTTCGTCTTCTGGTGAAGCCGCCGGCCGCCGAGCAGTGTTCGTATATGCCCAACGCTGTGCACATATATTTGTATTCATACGTGTAGCATAGTAGCCTTTGCTGAGTTTCGTGACTGACACACTTTTGTGACACGTGCAAATACAAAGAACTTTTTACGTGGTGCTCTGTGAACAGTTACAGGAATGCAAGACGTCACCACAGAATAAGGACATTTTATTGATTGTGAACCACGAATAATTCATAATGCCGCGGCAGAGCGATCGAAATGACACTAAAAGAGAACTATACTCTCGAAGAAGCACGTAATTTACGCTATCGTGCCGCTCTATTCACATCCACTGCCCAATACAAGCCGTCCAAAGTCTAGTCGTCGCTCACACCGAGTTGATTACTGCAGGATTTCTTGCGTGCTCCTCGTCGAAGTGCGCATGTTGTGCTTCGTCGCATTTGTTCGGGTAAAGCTGCTTGAACTTAACTGGCACTGGTGTTGTCGTTCTTCGTTCCTCTCATCTGTCACGTTATATCAGCTTTACAATAGTTTTATCACCTATTTTCTCCTGATTTTACGGCGCCGGTGTCCTATTAGGACTTTTTCGAAAGCGCCCACATTCACATGTGGCACAAAGACGTTGTTTTCCAGGTAGGCAGTATTCATAAAGGTCATGCGGACAAAGTAAGTGGACGCTTCCACATTCGACCGCCTAATCCTTCGTGCACTGGGAGTACAAGCACTCTCGGTAGTAGCAAATGGGATGAAGCACAGATCTTGCTTTCACATCTTCGTTTTTGGAACGACGAAACATGAAGTTCTTGTTGTTGATCTGACTTTCACGCCGCAAGAGCAGCTTGTCTTGAGAGAGCCATGGCTAGGGTTTGTGGTCTGCATGTGGCGGGGCCAAAGGCCTTGGTTTCCAAGCGTTTCACCCCACAGAAGCGGGCATCAGCCGAGGGAACAGCTTGTGCCAGGGAAAAGCGCCGGGAATCGAACCGCGTACCTCGCACATACGGGGCGTATGCTATAGTTTCTAATTCAGACATGCATTGTAGGAATCACGTGCAAGCTTTTCGCGGCAACATTTTTGCGACGTAAATGATAATTCACGCCCAAAATTACCTGGAAGGAAGAAGTCCTATTAAAACTTAACGTAACCTACTCGCGGATCATCCCGGCAAAGAGCAGCAGTGAGTGTATGCGTTTTTATTTCAATGTACGTCGGCGTTCCTACAAGCGCTGTCGCAACTGGTCGCATTTTGCCTCTTCAATGACCTGGTGCTGTGTCGAGCTTTATTAATCTAAATGCTCGGTAGCGTTGCTGCTGCCGCCTGGTTACTGCCCTCTCCTCCTTACCACCACCATATAGGTCTACTAGCACTTCCTCCGCAGTCCTGTGGAGAGAGCAAATAAAGGGAGCTAGACGGGCGGGCCAGCAACGAATTTCGCATATTTTGAATAATGCGGTACAACTGAGCTTCCTGAGAAAAAGTACATGCGTTTTTCTTTTGCAGGCTTAGCGATGTGAGAATCACGCTTTGTTATATCAGGGTGCGAGCAGGTCCCTGGCAATTGTGCAGCTTTCTACTTGTGTGTAGCTTGCATTCTAGCTCTGTCCAAGTGTTTTTGAAGCAGCAAGTTAGCCCGCTTCAACAGTTTAAAACACTATGAACCATTCTAACGAGCCATTTACATTTTACAATCGCAGTTGCGGTGGCTGTGGGGAAATACTCCACGCTTGTCGTTACAGAAACAAGCCTACGATGTCAATTACTTGCATAAGGTTACTTGCAGCTTAAGTTCTTATTCATGCTTACTTGCATGGCAATGGCGGACCGCCATCGACGCCGACTAATAGAGGGTTTAATTTCACGTATGCAGAGGCTTCACGTACGCAGAGCTCTTACGGGCGACCAGTGCGCATGCGCAGAACGCAAAGGGTATGTGCGAGTCTCACGTACGTACGTAAGATTCGGATTTTTACGTTGCGGTCTTTGCGTTGCTAGCGTACGTAGCGTTGACAAACATGGCGGTGCCCTGCCCGCCGCTTCACAGCGATAACAGCTTCGTCGATAATCACTCGACGCGATATCGTATTCTAAACTGTTGTATTCGTCATCAATTTGCCTATTATTACCCTCGCATAAAGTTTCAAGCGACAAATAGCTTTTTTTTTTCAGATATAAGGGTGATTTCCCAGCTGTTAAGCCTAACGAAGCAGCGCTCCGACGCAGTTCGACTGCTTTGGCTTTGACTCGTCTTGTCTTAGAGTGGCTACAGCAGTGTCTTCATCTGTCAGTAGATGGCGTCTGTCGCGTACGTGCAACTAAAAGGGTTTGAAACGACATGCGCGTATGCTACGTAGATATGGGGGGGGGGGGGGGGGGGTGGGGGGGATTTAACGTCCCAAAGCGACTCAGGCTATGAGGGACGCCGTAGTGAAGGGCTCCGGAAATTTCGACCACCTGGGGTTCTTTTACGTGCACTGACATCGCACAGCACACGGGCCTCTAGAATTTCGCCTCCATCGAAATTCAACCGCCGCGGCCGGGATCGAACCCGCGTCTTTCGGGCCGGCAGCCGAGCGCCATAACCACTCAGCCACCGCGGCGGCTCGTATGCTACGTAGACTTCGCACGTTTGCGTACGTGAACTCTGTACGTACGTGAAACTAAAACTATCTAATATGAGCCCGACAGCGCTTTCGACACGCCTGACGAGCTTTATTGGGACTAATCTAGCCTCAGCAAAGAAACTGGGTGTCAGTTGTGCGACGAATTGGCGCAGTGTGGTCCGTGTTACTCAGCCGGACCGGATGTGGCGGCGGGATGGTGCCTATAGCGGCGCCGCGACCGGAGCGGCCGTATCCGTGATTGGCCGCGCGCTCCCCGCCTGCTGTTGGTTCCGTCATGATTAACGTCATGGTCAAATGAAATGGATCGGCCGAAAATACGGCACCTGGCGGAGCAGCTCGCAAAGTGATGAGTTTATTTTTCTCTTTGCAAACTAAAGGGACTACCTCTTGCGTTGCAGCATCGACTTCGCGAGATGACAATCACTGCTATTATGGCGCCCTTTTACACTCGCGTCGAAATAGATTATGTGTAATGTTCTGACAGGCTTATTTACTGCACTTTAAGCGCTTTAGCAACACATGTCCATTGGTAGGGCACAGTTAGTTGATTGCTATGGCCTTCGGTGCGCTGCCGGTGGCACAGAGATTAGAGCGAGCGCTCTGAAAAGGAAACAATGGACTTTGAGGGCAAGGGCGGTATAGGCGATAGTCTTGTTTTTCCCTCTTGTATGTTCCGCAACACAGCACAACGAGTATCATGCACTAATAACATGACCAGGAACTATTTTTACTCAAACAATTATTTATGGTTGCTGTTGCGTCCCCGGCGGGAAAATTTCGTTCTAGTTTCCCCTAGCTGGGCGACACGGCGAATAGTTGACTTTCCTGACCACGTTAGGGTTTTCTCACCTCCTAGACAACATTGTTCACGTCCAACATTCTTGCATAAAAATTTTGAATATTGTAATAATGTAGGGTATTGTTTTGGAAATATTGAAGGTAATGGTCTATTCTTATGATGTGCAGCAAAATCTTTCTCTTATAGTGTTACAATCGCTCGCATCGAGCAGTTGAGACGGCCTTAGAAAACCAATGGGGAACACTTTTGACGACAACAAAAACGTTAATAGAAAAACAATGCAAGCCTCCCGACGGGAGATATGCGGATATATTGATTGTTATCGCGAAATCGTATAATATATGAAAATATTGCGTTCAAGAATTGGTTCCCGTTGGAAAATGGTGTTGTCCGGAATTGTTGGGTATGAAAGGGGTACAGACAAAAAATTTTAGGGTGTCCGTTTCTTTGGCTTGATAGAAGGCTATGAGCCTTGTAATAATCAAAATTAGCTCGAAATCGCAGTGCACAGCGTGAATAATTAAATGCAAACGATTTTTCGCCGGCAGTTTCCATTTCGGTGAGCGGCAGCTCTTGTGTGCACCTAGGAGTTCCGGTTGAACTGCCAAGCTGGGTTGCCACATTATATTGACATTGGCGTCGTCGACAAGTCCTGGTTGCTCCTGTGAACAACAAATTGGTTCGATGAAGTAGGAATAGTTGGGGAAAAGTGCACACTGACGTCACTCGAGTAATGTGGAAAATACTGAGTGGCTGCTCGGAAAACATTCAAAATCATATAAAATTATGTTCTGCTCAAAGCCTGCTACTGAAACTTATTACAGGGAATATCCTTTCGCATGTGAAACAAATTATGTCACTTGTTTGCGATTAATGTTTTGTGTCTGTACTTAAGGCCAAAGGCAGAAACAGCATGATCAAACGAGAGATGAACACATTCACATTTTTCGTCGGCCACAGTACAAAAAAGTTACTTAATTTTTTTATATTGCATTCCTTACCGTTGGGATTTAGCTTGGTTTAAAACAAAGCAGTTACACGAAACAGAAAATGGGGGAAAAAATATCAGTGCAAGATTTAGCTACGCTGCCAACGTCAGCAATACAATTTGAATATGATGTCAAAGAAATCCAATAAAATATGTAATAATTAAAATATCAACTTAAAGAATGGTGCGGCTCACAACTACTGCCTATAAAGTTCCGTAATTTTTGTTTAAAATGAATTACATATGATTTTACTACACTAATAACGGCATCACACCTTTTATTAAGATTGGCATTGAGGTTTTCCACTTATATGCCCACCTTCCTGTTCACGAAACAATTGTTTCCTTTAATTTAGATTTCGCTGCTACTGTTTCGGGAACAACGTCTGTGACACTCGTAGCACTTCATTGTTATTGAGATTATTCGAATCCGAAGTTTTTCCTGGAAGAAATAATTGTTTAAAGCAAATATTACAGACACGGAAGGGGTTAAAGTTGGTTGATGCCTTTGTCCGGTTTCATATCCAGACGATTAAGAAAGCAAGACGCGAGTTCAGTTCTGTAGCGTCCTTCATTAATTGGTACAGAAGTCTGAGGAGGGCAGAACGATTTCGCGGAGTTATTGCCGGCAGTCCAGTTCTAACTAAAAGATGTGATATATATATATATATATATATATATATATATATATATATATATATATATATATATATATATATATATATATATATATATATATATATATATATATATATATATATATATATATATTAGCAGATAAGTTAAAGGAAATGAGGGGCCCGTTTGACAAACTTATGAAGGGAGCCAACAGTCACCGAAACCAAGGTGCATAGGGGAATGTTTTTTTATGTGTTGTGCTTATCAGTGGGATATTATAGTACTTAGATTAATAAATCGCTTAAAGAAAATTACTTATAAAGCAGCAAAAAAAAAACCATGCCGCGGCATGGTTTTTTTTTTGCTGCTTTATAAGTAATTTTCTTTAAGCGATTTATTAATCTAAGTACTATAATATCCCACTGATAAGCACAACACATAAAAAAACATTCCCCTATGCACCTTGGTTTCGGTGACTGTTGGCTCCCTTCATAAGTATATATATATATATATATATATATATATATATATATATATATATATATATATATATATATATATTGAACTGACAACCTCAATCACCGTCGTAAGCAATTTACGAGTGTGACGCCGTTAGTAGTGTAATAAAACCGTAAGGAATTTAATTTATACGAAAGTTATGCAACTTCATAGGCAGAAGTTGTGAGCCGCACCTTCTTTTATGCACTCCGCTAGCAGCTTTGCGTTTGTGCTAAAATAAACTTCTTGTGTGCAGGTTTCTTGCTTAGCCAACAAACGTAATTATCATAATCTTATTCATCAGCAAGGTCTCGCCCATTCGAGATGAAAGAATCGTAGCCTATAAGCTCTACTATCACTATTTCTTACATTCAGCAATAGAGCAGCTTCCCTAGCAACTGTGTGCCTTCATGCCTAAGTTTCACCAACCTATGAAACCTTGACCTTGACTAATGGCGCTCATAGGGCCAGCACGTTGGCATTTATTGCCGAGGGCGGTAGAATGAGGCGGGTCGCTTTATGCCTGCGGCGACGCCTTGATGCGTCCCGCGGAGAGCTGAGGGCTAACGGGCGTACTTGTTCCGGCAAGAGCACCAGCAGTACAGTAATTGCGACGAGCCATCAATGTTCACTACGCACACGAAGCTCGAAACGTATGTGGTCCTTTGTTGAGTAGCGTAGCAGCCATAAGGCGGTGTTGCTATACCGCTATCGGTGCAGTGTCCCCGCCCACGCCTTCCTCGAATTGAATACCCCCCCCCCCCCCCCCGCACACACACACACACTCTTTCTCTCTCTGCCGCCGTGGTGGCTGAGTGGTTATGGCGCTCGGCTGCTGGCCCGAAAGACGCGGGTTCGATCCCGGCCGTGGCGGTCGAATTACGATGGAGGCAAAATTTTAGAGGCCCGTGTACTGTGCGATGTCAGTGCACGTTAAAGAGCCCCAGGCGGTCGAAATTTCCGGAGCCCTTCACTACGGCGTCCCTCATAGCCTAAGTCGCTTTGGGATGTTAAACCCCAACAAACAAGCAAACAAACAACCAAACAGACAACCAACCAACCAACCAACCAACCAACCAACCAACCAACCAACCAACCAACCAACCAACCAACCAACCAACCAACCAACCAACCAACCAACCAACCAACCAACCAACCAACCAACCAACCAACCAACCAACCAACCAACCAACCAACCAACCAACCAACCAACCAACCAACCAGCCAACCAACCAACCAACCAACCAACCAACCAACCAACCAACCAACCAACCAACCAGCCAGCCAGCCAGCCAGCCAGCCAGCCAACCAACCAACCAACCAACCAACCAACCAACCAACCAACCAACCAAACAAACAAACAAACAAACAAACAAACAAACAAACAAACAAACAAACAAACAAACAAACAAACAGTTCAGTTTGCTTGTACCTAAAGTAATCAAAAGCTTGTACTGTCCACTCAAACGTCCGTGTGCTGCGTGATATCGTCCACAAAGCTGTCTATAGCGTTGAAACGGCACACCGGTGAGTGCACTTTACAGTGACCTACGGCACGAAGCCTGTCCTTATGGTGCAGGCACATTGTCATGGATCGTGCCAGTCAGCGGCGATTGTGATAAATTTAAAACAGAGCGCTTCGTTCGAGCACTCTAAACGGGTGTGTGGCCGATTGCACTTTAAAATTGTGTGTGATACACAACAAAAAATTAATTGAATTCAGGAAAGTTTGGTTTCGTTTGGTTTTTCAGGCTTTTACGTTCCAAAGCGGCTCAGGCTATGAGGGACGCCGTAGTGAAGGGCCCCAGAAATTTCTACCACCCGGGGTTCTCTAACGTGCCCTGAGATCGCACAATACATGGGCCTCTTGAATTTCGCCTCCATCGAGATTCGACCGCCGCGGGCGGGAACAAACCCGCATCTTTTGGGTCAGCAGCCGAGCGCCATAATCACTGAGCCATCGCGGCGGCGCTGAATTCGGGAGAGACGGCGATGTTATCAGAGTGACCGCCAAATTGCAGTAAGTGTCTTGAATGTTCAGGAGAAATAATTTTTCATAAGCTTTTAGAATTGCTTATCAACAAATGAGGCATATCGCTATTAAAACCTATATTTAGCTTCTTCAGTTTGTTCTTGCATTATTTTGCATATGCCGGCCATATAATCAGCGCACTTGTTTTCCGTACTGCTGTGAATGTATTTTGCATTTAAGCGCATTTTTATATTAAGCAATCTCTCAATTTGCACAATGAACAAAGGTCTATCGCTTGTACCTTGTATCTATTCTTTTGGAACGTATTTCTCCTGTGACCTTAATCGCTGATCGCGGCGCAAAAACGAGTGATCAGAAAGTGGGCGATTCTAATGTGTTGTGAAAATAAAGAATAGCAGGCTCCAATGTCATTATATAGTGTGGTACAGTCATCTGTACCTGAGTTAAGAACTGTCTTTTTTTTCGGCACGCTGGTTTTACGGTTACTGATTTAATCAGGTAGTGAATGAACCGGGGATTGCTAATGCACTCGAATACATTAACAACTGTTTGTTCAGAATGCGACGACAGGTTTAAATCAGGAATTCCATTTAGACGACTTAGAAGTGATGTTAGTTGGGATTACTGAAAAAAAATGTTAATAGATCATGAAAATGAGCCCATTCTTTGGTATAGCGTTTGCGATCGGGCGATGTATTTAACCAGTTAATGTAGAAAAGCAAAAAAAAGGAAGGGTTCATCAAACATAAGACGTATTTTGACATTTGGCACACGGCTTTGTTGCGCGAAGTCGAGAAGATTCTTGCGAGTGAGCTGAATCCGTGATAGAAGACTCCATGTTCTTTAGATTGAAAGCGTTTGCAAGATTACTCCTTTTTGCTTTGTAACTAACAAATTTTACAACCAAAGGGCGATGGTGGCCTTCTTTCGTGTCCTCACGGGGCACGCATGCTCGATGTCAGTTACCTTTACTGCCTGTTGTTTTTTGCGGAAAACAATGACAATAGGCTCTGAGACGTCGTAGCTTGCTTTATAATTCTCTGGCAAGCCATTGAATGTAATTTTTTTAAGAGCGTTAACTTTTACTCATAACGTTTCGAGATTTCGTGGGGTCTGCTACAACCTTGAGTTCACAGCGCCATCTGTGGCACCAACTAGAAAACAGCACATTTCGCATTGAGGCTTTTAGGGCCATCTACAATAGCATTGCAGAAACAACCACCTGCCGCATGCCAATGATGACGTCACGGTCCAATTTGGTGGATAGAGGTGGAACTATGTGGTCATGACATCAGGGGACGAAATGGCGGCATATAGTTGCAAGAAGTATCCCGTTCCGTTAAGGGTTGGAAAACTGTCCTGTCATAGAATTACAATATATGAATGCACTCGTTCCGCGATATATACTCCAACAACAAGGGGAACCCATCCGGGGACAGTTGTGTACCGAATTTGGTAGGCAAATAAAACCCGATGGGTTGTGGTATTGAAATAAAACCACAATTAAATAATAGGTAAACATTGTGTACATGCAATTACTAATTGAAGCATTAGCATATCGCACCACAAACCGAATTCTAGGCCCACTTTGAACCCCCAAAGGAAGCAAATTCTGTTTGGGACGTATCTTGAGGGGGTGTAACTCGACAACGGGTAGACGTGCATCGTAATTTCTCTGATAGATGGTGCTAGGCGTCGATCCCTCCGCTAGGCGGTGTGCCTGCACGCGTAGCCGAGCATGGCGGCAATCCACCCCGTTTCAAAGGGGACGCTCTTATGTTCGATCCATTCATGCACCCATAATGAGCCGTCTCCCTCGGGAGCTCCTCTCATATGCGCTCGTTTGGCCGATTCGTTCACTACCACAGTGCGTTTGAAGAAGGACATGGATCATCTCAACCATCGACATCTTACGCCATGGCCGAAGGATATCTGGGAAATGAGTCCGAGAGATCAGACATACTCGGATACTTCCGAGAACGCTGGGCAGCCAAATTCGTATTTCCATTGGTGTACCTCCCTTTAATCTCATTCATATCAATTCTAGTAAACCAAACAGCTAACGCTCGTCACTTCAACGTATTCGAGACGGTGGCGGCCTTTTTTTTTTTGTCGCATCTGGCTATCCATGCCATCGTCTAGTTCCACTAAATCTTGCGCACCCAGCTTGCATGAAAATGCTGACAGGGCGGGTGTAATGTCGGCCACACACTCTCTCACATTCGACTTAGTTTCGCTCTTTTTAAAGAGTTACTCCAATGTTGCTTCGACTTTGGGAAGCATTTTTTTAAAATATCAATTATTCCTGGCGAAATATCTTTCATTCTCTTGAGAATGTTTTCTTAAGTTTTTCTACATTGTGGTCAGTGCGACGATTGATCTGAATGTCAACACAGCAGATGATAAGCTGGCCCATACAAGAGAGGACAACAGCAGGTCATCACGTGGGCGCTACCTACTCAGGACAAGAGGAGCCGCACTGCACTAAGTGCCATATTTCGCTGAACGTATGTGGGGTTTTTGGACTGAAAGTAGCTATACACACTCGATGTTTCAAAATATCTACACCCATTTTGGCCCCACGGATACACAATTGATCGTGAAGGTAGCAGCAAGAAAAGCATGAACGCTCTTTCTCTCAGCAAACCAATACAAGTAGGACTTGCAGCGACAAGCAACGCATTGAAACGCATCTTTAAAAGAGCACTCACGTAAAAGGTGTCAAAGAAATGCTTTGCACAGGGCAGAAAAGAAAAGGAGAAAAAAAAACGCGTATATCTAAATGCTGCGAAAACGTCGCGGATTCGTGTTCGTCCGTGGGACAACGCAGAAACTGAAACGTGGCGGGTGACGTAAATGCCACGCACTCCACTCGTAAAAAGTGTGTCAAGAGCATTCGTAGAGTTTAATTGGGATGACGCAAAGAAGAGCCGGTTGCCTCATTTATTCACTCGCTAACATCGTGCTGCGCTGCTGCACGGAATGACACAATGAACGAATATCGTACCAAATCAACAAAAAAAAATTGAAGACAAGCTCGGCAGCAGGGAGTCAGAGAAGCGCTGATATCCTATTCATGCCTCGGGCCTTTATGGTTAGCATGTCTGCGCTCTTCAAGCGTTAAACTTGTGCGCATGCAGAAGCGGAGACGGTCGCATCGATAATGCGTACTCGGGCTTACGTAGTCAGGGTGGGCTTCTCTTCGTAAATCGTGTTTCGCAACCCCCTCAGACTCGGTCGCGGAGCAGCTTCGCACAGCCGAGGTACAGCACAAAGGCATGATGTATGCATGTAGAGGAGCCATCGTTTAAGCCAAGAGCACATGCATCCCGCTGCGGTTGGTGCGCGGCTTGGGACAGTACACGTGGAAGAGGCGTGGTTCTTCCGCATGAATGACGCACGTAAGACTTAGATGCAAATCCGGGGTCACCTCAAACTATGAGGAGTTTGCGCAAAACGTCGAGATACTTCACTGATAGAGCCTATATGTGATGGCTGGAATGCGAGTGATCAGCCTTTGATGCTGCCTCTCTTCTTGCCGTTTATTGTATCCCTCTTTTGTTCTGGTAGCACAACGTAATTTTAGGGTATTTGCATTTTCTCTTACATTTCACGCTTACGCGCTTGATTTACATTATAAGCTTCGTATGCCGAGGAAGTCAGCCAAGCTACGCATTCTTTCCCGCCTTGTCTTAATCGCTTTCCATTCGATATGATATAACTGAATTTATTTGCATCGACTGGAATTGATCGGCATTTTTTCTCACGTTTAATGCATACCCACTCGAACTACCTCACAAGCTTCTGACCGCAGTGCAATAATATTGCTGTCCACTTGATATGGTTGCATTGCATTTGTTGACTGATTTGGCATTTTACATTATGTTGGTTTACATTGATAGCAAATTTTTTTCCGTATTTTATGCTCATTCATTCGTACTACCTCATAAGCTTCCGGCCACAATGTAACACGACCAATCTCCATTTGATATGGTTACATTGCATTTATCGCATTGATTGACACTTTTTTCTGATGTTTTATGCTTACTCACTAGGTAACCTCATAAACTTGCAAACACAATGCAAAAATATCGCTATGCACTTTATACGGCTGCACTGCATTTGTTGCTTTGATTTCGCTTTGCATTGGTTAGGCATGTCTCCTCATGCTTTATACTTATCCACTGGAACTACCTCGTGAGCTTCCATCTGGTATAGTTGCACTGATTTGCATTTTGCATTGCACCGATTTGCCTTGCTTGGCACTTTTCCTCGTATTTTACGTCTACCAACTATAAGCTTCTGGTATTGAGGAAACCTGCCAAGCTAAGTGTTTTCCCCCGCCTCGTTTTAATCGCTTTCCACATTATATGGTCCGTATAGCTACGCGGCGTAACGTCTCGAAGTAGCTCGCAAGTTAGCACCTTAATCGATAATCTACCTCTTGAGTCGGGGCCGAGTCATGGCAACAGTTACGTTTCGCCTATTCCAAGAATAGGCTGCTACGTCTCGTAAAAGACAGGACGTGCTGGTCTTGCGTCCGCGGTAATGTATTGGAAATTCCGGGCCACTCGGCGACTTTCACCACTTTCGGTACGCACTTGGAGTTGGTCGAATTTTTCCAGATTGTGAAAGTGAGTATCGCAGGATGGCCTCGACGCAGGTAATCTCGAGGACCGCTCTCAAATTTCAGACCGGGTCTGGAAGCCTGTTACTGGGTGATCGATTTAGTCGAGCGGCTCACATCTGCTGTACTTCCAGGGAGGAATAACAATCAAAGCAGCAAGGAATGGAAATGCTATGTGAAGGAAGCTCGGTTTTCGACATTTTATACAAGTTACAGTAAAAATTGAGGAACGCTTGAGCTTCGCCTTTATGAGCAGAACGCCACAGCGTTATCGGGTCCCATTAGCATGGCCTACTTAGTTACCTAATTTGTAATTAGCATGCTCACAGTTACTTATGTACGCATCAGTACATGTCTCTGAGATAATTCACTAAGTAAATGACCACAATGTTGTGCTTTATGGGGGTTTAACGTCCCAAAGCGACTCAGGCTATGAGGGACGCCATAGTGTAGGGCTCCGGAAATTTCGACCACCTGGGGTTCTTTAACGTACACTGACATCGCCCAGTACACAGGCCTCTATAATTTCGCCACCGTCGAAATTCGACCGCCGCGGCCGGGATCGAACCCGCGTCTTTCGGGTCAGCAGTCGAGCGCCATAACCAATGAGCCAACACGGTGACCAAATGACTACAATGCATTGACTTATCCAGCTTGAACCAAGGAGCCTTCGTGGCCTGTGGTAGCATGCCCGTCTCGCTATTAGAAGGTTCTAGACATGATTCCTACTCAAACCGAAGTTGACGTAATTTTCTTTTCAGCTCACTTTATTATTCCTTTGCTTCCACTGGTATTTTGGCTCACGGCCAATGACGCCGATGGGGAATACGGCACCGATTTTCTGCAACAGGAGATTCACTTAACGCTCTCGCGTTAAGCACTATGTAAATGAGTGCGATTTCGTTATGGTAGAACAAATGGCTTTCTGAGCCCCCCATTTCGACCTTGAAAGTTCTAAAGGATTTGAATGAGCAGAGCAGAACCTTGTAGGCGCGACCAAACAGGAACTGTGCTCGACAGCCAGCCAGTCTGTTAATTTCTCGGTAAGATATGGAATGACTGCCGAAGAAAATGTACAAAACACCCCGCTGTAATGGTCAACGAATTTGGCTTTCTGCCAAATTAGTAGTCGCCGAGAAGTAGACTGCGGGTTCTATCCCTAATACAGCGACGGCATTTTGATAAAAGCAAAATGCAACATCGTCCATGCACTACACTTCAATGCACGCTAAAGAAGCCCAAGCTGCCTAATAATCATCCAGTATTACCAATTCGGCCACGCAATCTTTCCTAAGCCCTGCAAGGGCCTCACGAAGGCGGAGGAACACTTACTCCTTCGCCTTTATACTAAAACACTTCTGTGCCCGGCAGTAATCAAACATTTCGACCCTGCGTGCACAGGGGAGTCCGCACTGCAGGGAAAAGTCTTCGTACATTTACCACAGGGTGTGGGCATCTTCCCCCTATCTCCAACCCTGCCCGGGAGGACTGGGAGGCGGCCCTGCTCGGCTGCTCTGACCTGGCGAGCCAAAAGGCCCTGGTCGGGCGCGCCCGAGCAGCAGCTATACCGCCAATGGGCTGCTGTAATGAGCAGCCCACCTAGCATTTGTAAGGAGCGGACCCTTAAGGACCGCTCCACTAACTCCCTGTATATATTCTGAAAATAACGTTTTTCAGTCAGTCAGTCCGTTTCTCCCACGAGGGAGCTTTGCTTCTCGCCCAGCCGGCTCTGTTCAGACGCATGACGGTGATGATGGTCGGCCGCCTCAAGACGGAGGGGGAAACAAGTTTTGCACAAAATGTGAGACCTGAATAATGAGTAGACAAGGGAAGGGCAATGAGGGGCTCACTATGCCGTTTACAAGAACGAAGTCAATAGGCACTGAAACTAAGGAGCATAGGGGAATGCGTCTATTTTTTCTTTTTTATTAATTTGTGCGGTCGATCAGTGGCTGATTAATAGCGCATATATCTCTGTACGATAACTGATTATAAAGCAGAGGAAAAATTCTTCAGCCAACACTGCCTCAGTGTTCGACTTAGGAGCGTTAGCTACGGGAGCTTAAAGTGTTAACATAGGTTTGCTCAGCAAACGTGAAGAAGGCCAAATCCAAGCATTCACGGATGTTTCCTTTCCGGAAACAACCCTTCTAAAACACAAGCAGCGCCATCTACCTCATGCAATTTGCACAACTATTGCTATTTACAGCCACCTTCGCTATATCAGGTACATCAATTAGTAAATTTTGTAAACGTGTGCGCCACAACACGACGAATCGTTAGACACCATCCGGAAACCTCCTGCAACAAACGGTTCGGCCGTAATGGCCGTCTGAAGGTCCTCGGAATGCACGGTTTGGGGGCGGAAAGGTCATCGGTGTGAATCCCACAAATATTTTGGGCCTCATCTCAATTCGTAATTTTATCCTCGGGAACATGCCAAGCCATTTGACACCATTTCGAACATTCTTCGTCAAACGGGCGGCCCCCAAATTTTATGCAAATGAAGGCCAGGGGGTGGGGTTGGGGTGTTTCCACTTCGATGGTCGTTATACTGGCACATATAAAAACGGATACAAAATATAGGTATGAATTTCAGCGCTACGCGCCCATTGTTGCTATGTGATATAGTGTGGTAATGTGGTAATTGTCTTGGTTAATTTGACCTTCATTGCAGACAGACGCGTCCTTGAGAACCTAAGTAGTAAGAGCTAACGCTCTTGAAAAGAACCACATATCACCAGTGGGATCATATCCCACGACTTCCGAATTTCGCGTCTGGCGCCCCAGAAATGGACCCCGCTGAAAAGGCTATGATGAAAAAAGGGCTCTTATAACTCAGAAAGCCTATTAAAAAAAAACTGCAGAACAATTTAGGTGAAACCCCTGGTATATCCACTTAGGAAAGGTAGTGACCGCAGACCCAGATCGCGAGTTGAAATAACAAGAAGCATAAGAATGCCGTGGAGCGCGTCCGGCCGGTTTTTAAAGATCATGAATAGTAGTTTACGAATATCACTCAAGAGAAACGCATATAACTGCTGTATCTTACCGGCACTCACCTGTGAGACAGAAACATGGAGGCTAACGAAAAGGGCTCAAATTAATCTGAGGACAACGCAGCGAGCTATAGAAAGGAAAGTGACATGTCTAACATTAGGAGACAGGGAGGGAGCAGTGTGGGTCAGGGAACAAACGCGGGTTAATGACACCCCAGTCGAAATCAACAAGAAAAAATGGACTTGGGCAGGACATGTAACGCGAAGGTAAGGTAACCGATTGTAGTCAAGGGTAACGGAGTGGATGTCAAAAGAAGGCAAGTGCAGCACAGGGTGGCAGAAAGTTAGGTGGGCGGATGGTATTAAGAAGTTTGCGGGAACAAGGTGGCCGCAGCTGGCACAGGACCGGTTTAATTAGAAAGATATGAGGAAGACCTTTGTCTTGTAGTGGGCTTGGTCAGTCTGATTATGATTATGATTTCGGCTTTGAGGTGGCTCCTTCAAGCCAAGAATTACTTGCCGTGTAGGTCCTCCCAATGTGAAGACATCTTCGTTACGTAAAGTCGACTCCTAACCTCAAACGCCAGAGTTCTCCGTTTTGACCCTAACGCCCCAACCAAGTTCCACGGGGATGCTAGCGGCATCGACGTCAGCATAGGTGCTGTTCTTGTCCAACGAAAGCCCGAATTCAACGAATTCGAATATGTTGTTGCATATGCGAATCGCACGTTCTTCAAGGCCGTTCTCTGTTAATCTGTCTCAGAGAAGAATGTTTGGCCATCTGGCAATAACTAAATTTCGCCCATACCAGTGTGGACTCCCATTCTGCGTCGTTGCCTACGTACGGCAGTCGAGTCGTGTACCGCTGCGGATACAAGCACTGTGATGCTGACGCCCTCTCCTGGTCTCCGATAGCCCCCCATGCCGCGTCTGGCTCCAGCATTGACATAGTGCTGGCGTCATGAGAGCCTCCAGGTGTGATTATGGAACATCGTAAAGACGCCTGGGTTACTCCTCTCGTGCATCATCTATCCGGCCGCAACAGCTCACCACCCCTAAGCTTTCTTCGGCACCATGCCTGCCCCTTTACTCTTCAAGACGGCCTTCTTTACTGCCGTAATTATATTCTCGACGGTCGACAATGGCAACTCGTCATTTCTCGCCGCGTACGCACTGACGTCTGCGCGTGTTTCCTCGCCGGCCCCCAGAATGCTTGTGTCGGCGTTTTAAAAACATACACCGGACTCCGCCACTCTTACAAATGGCGGGGATTGTATAGCTTCGTAAATGAGTACATTCGCTCATGCCTTGCAAGTCAACGCTGCAAGTCGCCACCGCAGCTCCTCTATGACCCTTCCCAGCCTTTAACTTGCCCAGAATCGTCCCTTTGACTGCATGTGCATTGACCTTTACGGGCCCCTGCCATCTTCTATTTCTGGTCTCCGAGAAGTTGCCGGAGCCGTCGAATTTCTAACGCGTTATGCCGAAACGGCGGCTCTTCCGGCGGCTACGACCAGGTAGGTGGCTTTTTTCATTCCCCGTGGGCTCGTTCACCGCCACGGTGCCCTTTATCAGATTTTTTAATGAGATTTCGTTCATATCCTCCTCGAAGAATGCCGCATTGTTCACAGCAGAAGCCCGGTGTACCATACCCATACATGCTGGCTCACCGAATTCGATTTAACCGGACTCTTGGCGGTATGCTGCCAATGTACGTACAATCAGGACGAGATGAAACAAGAATAGCGCCTTTGAAGAAAAAAATTATGGCTGCTGTACCTGTGTACTTTGAGCTAATGCCTACAGCTAGCGTGATTAATGCTCCTGAGTAAAGCGTCGAACGATGTATATATTCATTAACCGGCTGCAAAGTTATATTATTCTGCAAACTAGAAAATTATGGCACATGTATGTTCGCGTTTCAATTCGGCCCGACAGTACATCAGTTCCTACCATTCTAACTGGGACCAACTTATTTCATTTCGTGACGTACACCTACAATGCAGCCGTCCAGTACGCACCCGGGTTTTATCCGCTCAAGCTCCTTTACGGACGCGAAGCTACAAGCCTACTGGACACAATTTTTCCCTATAATCCTGATGCATTATACTGCGTGCCAACTCGCCCATTCTCTCCGATCCGATGATCAAAATTGACAGAAAGAGCGCCATGATTCCGATCATCTCCATGTTAGTATACATACCCACCGGCTCAGCTGTTTGGCTCTGGATGCCTTCAAGCCCTTGTGGTCTGTTGTCCAAGTTTCTCGCCAAATATTATGGGCCTTATTGAGTTTCTGCTCAAACTTCGTCAGTTACTATGTCACTGAACCATTCTCCGTCATGATCGTGAAACAGTTCACGTCAATCATGTCAATCACTTCAAGCCCTATCATCGGCCTGTGATGTGCACCACGCCTTAACTCACCAGGATGGCTCCTTCTTCGCCGGACATCATTGTAGCAACGGCGAGTTGTCTATTCGGCAGGCGCAGTGCCACTGCCGAACGCACGCTGCCTGCTGTTTTGAAGGAGGAGGAGGAAAAACGGTTATTGGTGTAAAAGGGAAACGGCCGCTCAATGTTGGAGAACGCTGCTTAGTCCCCGGTGCTTAGTGCCAAAAAACCACAATTAAATGTCACTGATTATGCCACTGACCGGCCTTAGAACTGACACCAATGCTCTCATATCCAGCGACTAATCTGCTCGCTAGTATTGCCGGAGAAGGCCGCACTGCATCGTAATCGGGAGCCGCCGGAACCTGGCAGCAGAACAATGCGAAAAGCAGCAATCTAGCCGCGCTTTCATGCGGTCAAGCCAAGGTTGCGACAGGTCATTGAAAGAGCCTGGATTCTTGTACGTCGTGCGGAACAGGAGCTGGCTAGCTCTTGACGTCGCCCAGTGCTGTTCAAACCTTGTCACTCCATCTGCGTCAATGACCCCGGCGTGAATTCTTCATATGCAATACTCGCGCAGCTGCATGAACGGAAATAAAAAAAGAAGCTTACAAAGAAATAAAGACCAGCAAGGAAAATTTGCTGGACGCACTTATCAGGGAGCCGGTACCCATAAGTCCTTGTGATGTACTTCAATCGAGAGTTCGTTGGCGTCTGCGCTGCCCCGTAAACTTGAGCCATCCGCTACCAGCATCGGGCCCGCGATAAAAAGGCTGTTTGGATCCCAGTCTTGAAAACATGTGTACCGCTAACATGGGGCGCTAACCTCACTGCTCTTATCTGAATTTGTTCGCTATCATCGTCGCTTGCCTTCCGTGCGTTGCGTGTCTCCATCGCACGTATACATTGAACCGAAATCAAGGCGTATTTCGCGATAAGCGAGACGCCTACGTGTGGAAAGTCGAGAAAAATAACGGTCATAGCGGACAGAGGATTTACATTAACGTCATTGCTGTTGATTGTTATCAGCATCGAATGCACGGAGTTTGAATCACGTATCTCAAGCTGATCATGCGGGATAATATCTTCCAGACGTGCACTCTTTTCTGTGCCTGAGCGGAATCAATAAGCGGTAAGCAATCGCCACTCTTGTATCACTTTCTGCCCTTAGGAAGACGGAAGAAAAATAAGGCTTCAGCAAAGATTCTTTAAAGAGGGAATGAGAACTATTTCGTAACTCCTGCATTTGCTTCCAGAGTGTAAAGATCGGTGTCTCAAGACCATGTTGATTGCGTTTCATTCGCATATGAGGGCATTTTTTTTTTTCACCTGAAAGCAGTGTTCAGCATAGCCGTATTTTGATTCCCGCTCTATCAACCCTCCTAATGACGTCATCCATGATGCCGTTATCGAAAGCCTGATGGGTGTATTTCGTGTGGTGTTTACAGCTATACGGGGCACCTCCTTGGATCTTTATGCGATAATAATTTAGCGAACGGCGCGCTTTGGCCGCCGCTGAACTTGTGCAGTAAAAATTCACCTCCACCTCGATCGTCATCACCAACAACAAAGCGAATGCAATGGGGCAATGGATATTTTTGTATACTCCACGTAACATGATGAAAATGACATGCTATTTGTTATACTGCCTTCTGCGAATAGCTCACGTCTGCGCTGGTAGCAGGTAAGAGCTAGTCGAATGCATCATCATCATCATCATCATCATCATCATCATCATCATCATCGTCGTCGTCGTCGTCGTCGTCATCATTGCCATCATTCCGAACTGAGTGCACTGCATGGCAAATATATTCCCAAATGACTCCCAATTAGTCTTACTTTGCGCCAGCTCCGGCCGCATTGTTCCAGCAATCTTTGCAAGCACGCGCCATTCTACAATGCGACTCTCGCTCGTCCCTCGTTACGCTTGCCTCTCTCTGCATCTACTTTGACACTCCACTAAATCACGTCCCGACATGACCAACATGATGCAGTGCGGGACCACGTGGTTTCCACTTGCAGGAATAAAGTTTTTCTGTCTGTCTGTCTATCCACTAAACCCCCGGTTGTCAAATTCTTGCATTGCGTACTACTTGCTCACGTTCAGTTATTCTCTTTGATTTCAGCTCGAATAATCACAGCAGAAGTTTGCTCTTTAATTAGCGCTAATTCCTTCCTCTTCAATCACTTACGGCGTTGTTCATAACCTTATTTCTATCCCTTATCTCAGCTTCGACATCGCAGCTGAGTACTGGCTAAATATATCGGTGATATACTTCCTTTTCCAATCGCGAGAGTAAACCCCTCTTTATAATTTGGGAATGAAAGCGGAATGCACTTCACTCATTATGTGGAAATAGAAGCTGTATGATCTAATTACCCCATACGGTTTGTCATACAAATGTTATTCATTATCATACAAATTGTATGACATTTGTATGATGAAGCCTGTATGAGGTTATTGCGTCATACAACTTTTTTCAGTAGCTTCATTAGCTGGATACATGGATATACATTTCTTGAGTACTTCCAGTATCTTATTACTAATTGCACGTTGTGGAGCCAAACTGGTAAAATAATAACATAAGCATATTATAATAAATTACAACACGACTCGATAAAGTGCAGTGCAGTGCAGGTTTATGCAGTGTATAAAACAGTACTATAGATATGCTCAATATTATCACATGACACCGCTTATTTCAGAACCGATAATGCAGACTCATTAATGTGTGGCGAGCTAACAATGACATTGTCGTTTTTTTTTTTTACGTTTGGACTAATGTTGCAGGTTTCTATGTGGAGAGCAGCGCCGACAGTTGAGAGATTTCAGGGATAATCATCAATGTTTTGTTGCTATCTTCTGATTGCATCTTAACAAATTCACGATTTCACCTTAGGAAACAGGATGGCGTAAGTCAGTCAGCGCGTGAGGCGACCACCCCTTTACGCGAGTTAGTTTTTAGCTATTTAGTGGCTTATTTCGGGAAGAATGGTTACCGATAACTTAGGAATGGATTTGATGGGACGGAAATGTTTTCATAGCGCGAAGAGAGTCGCAGGAAAACGAGTAGTTGGCTGCCAAAAAAGAAAAACGAAAAAAATCACGAACTGCTGCATTTTTACGTACTATGAAGGAAAAAACAGTGGAGTGCCCCGGACAGGTTTGAAAACGATTGGGTTTATACGTACAACACGTACAGCGAACGTTTCTGCATTTCGATTAGACGGAAGTGTAGCTACCGTACTGGGCATCGATACTAAGGACTCTTGCTCAATACAAAAACGTGATAGAGTCACTCAGCACGCCAGCCAATATGCGGTTGGAAGGTAGAACTTAGATAACAAAACTGAAAAAAAAAGAAGCAAGACCTTTCAGTAAGTGGTGGAGTAAAGAGGAGCAATATTATTCCCTTCATGTGCGTTGTCCACAGAACCATTTAAATAATTGAAACAGAATAAAACTCCAACCATCAAGAGTCGCAGCGACGCGAGAGGGCTCCAGTAGAAATGGTGATAAAGTGACCGCGTGTCCTTGTGGTGAGATGTGTTAGTCGCGGGCAAATCAAATGCGACGCGGAACGAGAAGGATTTCTTGATGTCTCGCTGGCTGGAGAGCGACCTTAGTTTTTAGTGGATTAAGGCTTCGATCAAAGACGGTCTCCCGATAACTTCGATTTTCTTCCTACGCAGTATTAAGTCGGCTGTGAAGGTCTCGGTCAGCCCCGGAATTTTTCGTTTCACTGTCTCAATTAAAACTTCGTGTAAATTTTGGCAAACTCTTGCCAATACGAAATCAGAATTGACGGAAGTCGACTGCATCGCAGCGTAACATCATGGCTGCTGATAATCAAAATGCTGCGATAGGAGAAAGGCAAAAAGGAAATAAATTTAATACATGCAATGACATACATCCACACAGTACTGTATCGTTGCATGGCCGGAACGAAACGTAACAGCAAAATGCGTTTCGCGCTTTGAGCGACCGAAAAGGCGTGGGTTACGAAGAGGATAGAGGATTAATTAAATATGGTATAAATTAAAAAAAAAGAAACAGAGTTTGAAAGCAAGCTGGGCATATAAATGCTGAACCTATCAAACTTAGCATATGTCAAAGGCTAAACGGCGAAAACAAACAAAAGGCTGTTATGTGACCCAATCAGGCGAGCTGTCAGGTACAAACAAGGAAACTACGGCCGCAGAGGCTCACATTGGCGAACTAAGGACTGCGCTTAAGCTTTTGCTGCCAGCGTTTTCTAGGCCTAAGTGAGCCCCAAGTCGACGTGTTTTTTTTTTTTCCTCAACAATGAACTCCGTCCCGGGAACGCTAGCGACTCGTCCTATTATAGCTGTGCTGAGACGCATTGCCCGAATCTGTACAGAGCACGCAGCTTCAAACACAAAGCCCACACTTTCAACGTGGTTGTCACAATGACACGCACACGCGCCAATATAGAGACAGCCGCGCTGACGACTGCGCCATTCTTTGTTCATTATGAGCGCACGTGCTTCCAATGCCGCGGTAGTCGATGGAGCAGGCGGCCACCTCGGGAGTTACCACGCCAAATGTTGTTGGCGCATCATTAGCCGCAAGCATGCGTCGTTCCCTAATAACGGCTTCGATCAAGTGGCACAACGGATCCACTATCGGAGTGATAGGGCACTTTGCGCTGATGAAGTTTCGCTCGTCCTCGCAGCGGCCTTCAGTCCGTTGTCGCTCGCACTCGCCACGTGGATGATTTTCTGACGCGGCCACAAGGTGTGCACGCTGAACCTTGGGACACGCGACAAAGTCAATATCGTGCTTCGGGCGGCACGAACCAAAGGAAAAAAAAAGAACGGCTTACTATGCTAGGCTGTACTGTCTTATCAGAATTGTAAATTTTCTCGTTTGAGACGTCCAGGCAGGGCAAAATGGATTTCAAAGAATTACGAGCAGGTTCCATGGCGAAATGACATTTGTGAAAAGAAGGGACGCCAGGAGGCTTACCCACAGAGGTAAATGGTGCAATGTTAAAGACAAGTCTAGGTAG
The DNA here is from genome assembly GCF_052857255.1 of Amblyomma americanum. NCBI lineage: Eukaryota > Metazoa > Arthropoda > Arachnida > Ixodida > Ixodidae > Amblyomma > Amblyomma americanum. The sequence goes on along the minus strand of NC_135502.1, from coordinate 26,398,969 downwards.
GACGAGCTGGCTGACAGGACGATATTCCGCTGGGCGGTTTTATTGTTCTCCTTCCTCCTTTCTCTCTTCTAAGACGGAGCCGTACACTCGTAATCTGCTTCACGTGTCATCTTTTTTTTTGTTTAACTAGAACACCGGTTATGCAATGCGCCTGACTCCGTTAAGTTCCAGGCCGGAATCAAGGAACAGGCCGGAATCAAGGAAGTGCTTTGGAAACCTACCCGCCGCGGTGGCTCAGTGGTTAGGGCGCTCGGCTACTGATCCGGAGTTCCCGGGTTCGAACCCGACCGCGGCGGCTGCGTTTTTATGGAGGAAAAACGCTAAGGAGCCCGTGTGCTGTGCGATGTCAGTACACGTTAAAAATCCCCAGGTGGTCGAAATTATTCCGGAACCCTCCACAACGGCACCTCTTTCTTCATTTCGTCTTTCACTCTCTCCCCTAACCCTTCCCTTACGGCGCGGTTCAGGTGTCTAACGATATACGGGACAGATACTGCGCCATTTCCTTTCCCCCAAAACCAATTATTATTATTATTTGGAGACCTGTTTGAGTTCACAAGATGAAGTAAGGGTGTGCGGATTTTTTAATCTTGAATCGAATGCGAACAGTGCAGCAAAAACCGAGTCAAATGTGAGCCAAATAGTGACTTTACTTATGCGTAGCAAGTTTACTGATTTTTTTCTTCTGCACTGTTGAGAAATATGATCTCTCCCTGAAGATTTTTAGTGCATCTCTCTCTTTTACTTCTCTTCACCACTTTTATGTAGTGCTCTTCTGGGCTTTCATAACAATAAAATATAAATGAGAGAGGTAATGACAGCCTGCCTGCCGCTCTGTAGCAGCAGTTGCACCGAGACTTCTAAGCGGCTGCTATGACCAAGTGCACATAAGCAACAGACTGCTATGAAGATTATTCCGACGACGCGCAACCAAACAGCTACTTACCTACTGCACTTTAACGCTTTAATTTCCAAAGAACCGTCTGGGTTCATTCACACGTCGGACATGCGCAAAATTCGAAGTCAACCGATTGACGCGGTCATGGTGAATGCCATTCTAGTGTGACCTTCCCGACCTGCCACACAATGGGGTCGCCGCCGCGGTGGCTCAGTGGTTATTGTGCTCGGCTGCTGACCCAAAAGACACGAGCTTGATCCTGGCCGCGGAGGTCGAATTTCGATGGAGGTGAAATTCTAGAGGCCCGTGTACTGTGCGATGTCAGTGTACGTTAAAAAACTCCAGGTGGTCGAAATTTCCGGAGCCCCTCTACGGCGTCCTCACTTTGGGACGTTAACTCCCCCCCCTCCCCCCCCCCCTCCCCAGCTCCCCATAAACCATAAACAGAAAGGCATCACAGACAGGGGACATGGTTCGCGAAATCCCTTATGGACAATATATTTCTGGAACTTTACGAGCAGAAAAAAAAGGAAGGGGGCTGTGTGGTTTATTAACAAATAAATCTTTGTTTCAATGAACTAATTATTCCCCTATTCCATCCATCAATCCCCTTGATTATAGGAGGAGAGATGGCACATTTTCGGGAGCATCAACTTCATGGCTCCATCTGTGTAATAGTTTGATTGGCTAACCATGGAAATTCTGAGTCTTTATTTGAAGTATTATGATGGTGACGTAGCCGCCGAAGCTTAGCCTGCAGAAATCGTTGTGCACCCATCCTTGTCCGTTCGTTTCCTGGTGGTTTTCCTTGAAGCTCGTCGGTGCAAATTCCTGGCGTCTTCCACACTGTCGTTCATAGGAATGAGATGTTCGCGTGAGCGCGATTTCGCGCGGTAGGAGATTTTAGGCGCCAGAGGCACACTTGGCAGCGCAGAACACACAAGATGGCTTCTGTGCTTTCAATTCGTTGTCGCTTTTCGCGTTTTCGGCATCTGCTGGAAACTTCATGCGCCCTGACCACCACGAGCGTGATCAGGCAATTCGGAGGAAGGTGCGAGCATGAAAAAGTCGCCGGGAAGGGCTCGCCAACTTTGACGCGTGATTGTGGGTCGTCTGCTGCGTGTAGAAGAGTATTATTTGGCTCTGGTTTTCTTCACAGCGCAGTTCAGTGATTAAGTGAGTTAATGTGCTCTCCTCGGAAGGCGTTTCAGAGCCCCTTTCAGGCTCTCGTGTCTTGGTTACCGCTGTTAAGACAGTTAAGATCGGGTAACCGACAGTAGTGCATTGCACTCTGTGTTTCACGGCGATTCCCTTTCCACTGCGCTAGGAAGCCGAGGTGCCGGACGGCGTGGAAGCGGCTCAGATATCAAGGCTGTGTTTGTGTGCGCCCCAGCTTCGGAATAAACAGCGAACAGGCACTGCTAGCGTCTCAAAGCAGGGCTGCGGGTATTTGAAGGGTACATGTTGCTGATGCAGCTGTTGTCGTCGCTTCGGCAGAGCGATTGCTACGACGCGCATCTTTTCCTTGCCTATTTCCTCTCACATGTCTTTCTTGAGAGCCGCTATCATTGCTGCGTGGAGGCAGAAGACTGCGCGCATCACTGTTAGAAGCCGCAGCGGCGGCTCAGTGGTTATGGCGCTCGGTTGCTGACCCGAAGGACGCGGGTTCACTCTCGGCCGCGGCGGTCGCATTCGATGGAGAGAAAATGCTAGAGGCCCGGGTACTGTGCGACGTCAGTGCGCGTTGAAGAACCCTAGGTGGTAGAAATTTCCGGAGCCCTCCACTATGGCGCCCCTTCTAACCTGAGTCGCTTTGGGGCGTTAAACCCCTTAAACATAAACCCAAACATACACCTAAGCAGCAGTGCTAGCAGTCCAGTTGGTGCCAGTCGACAGGCCTGATCAGTTCATGTTCCTGCTTGCGGTCATAGCATCAGCAGCTAAGCAGTAGGTCCCGTAGATCCATAGCTCTGTCTGTTCATAAGAACACCATGGCACAACACCAGTGCCTTCCGCTCAGCGCTAGAATCAGCGGGTGAATGCGCGTCCCTTCGGAAGGCAATGTTTTCGTGGGGAAAAGTCCTAGAAGGTTGCCACGCTTTACCTGTGATGAATTTAATGTTTGCAGTTATTCTCGTCGACGAAACCGGCTACAGTTAGGCGTTACCAGGCAGAATAAGAAATATGCCTACTCCTTTAGAGGACATGTACAGTACTCACGGATTGAAATAGGACATTCGGAGCGCTAACCTTGCAGTGCCACGCGGCATGTGGTAAACCACAGGCCGGCTCATTGGCGACCGGAAGGAGCAAGTCTGCTTTGTAGATGTTCTCCCTCTCGCGCCATACCACAATGCACCACCTTGGTTTCATGAGCGTCTACGGGCGGCACTCCATGAAGCGACGGCCACGCGCTCCGAATGTCCTATTTCAATCCGTGAGTACTGTACTCACCCTAGATAGGAGGAGTGCGGCGATTCTCGGCAAATGAGTAAAATATGGTACTAGCGTTTGCACTACTAAAATGCGTTACCACCACTCCTTTCATTCCAGGTGCGTAGGAGCGCTTGGTTTCTTTATTCCTTGTTCGCAAACAACTTTCGAACATCGTCCGTATCAATTTTAGTTGATGTAACGTAACTTAAGAGACTTGAGCTGTTGTCTGCTATGTGCCTATTTTCTGCTTTCAATGGATTCCGTTGAATGGTAACGGGCCAAACCCCTGGTCAAGATTATGCCTTACTTTTCTTTTTTGATTGGGCTTATTTTGCCTACTTTTGTAGCGAGAGCTACACTACGCCAGCTCTTCAAGCCTTCAGCGTGGCACCCCTTGAGCTCCGTGGCGGCGCCGTGGTCACGTGGTGCGGAGCAGCTGCTGCTGCCGGCGGCGCGGCGCGCCAGCGAAACCGAGCTGCAACAGCTGTGCGCATGCGCCGTGTCGAGGGGGGGGGGGGCGGATAGGGGGAGAGAGTGAATCCACGTCCAGAAACGAAGATGAAGAAGGAACGCCCAGCGAAACGGAGCGGCGAAAGACTGACTGCAATTCCACTCGGCCAGATGAAGCTCTCGCGTCACTCCAGGCTTAACCAGAGCTAAACAGCCAATTTGGTAGCGACAGCTACCTTACGGTATCATTTAGAGCCTTCAGCGTGGCGCCGCCACGCCGTGGCTGCGGCGCCACTCTGTCACGTGGTTGGTCACGTGGTGCGGAACAGCTGTTGGCGGCGCGGCGCCGTGGCTGATCCCGTGTTTCATCACGTGACCAAGTTCCTCTCGGCCAGCTGTAGCTATCGCGTCACTCCGGGCTTAACAAAAGCTAAACCACCGCCAATTTTTTGTATCGAAAGCTACATTGGCCACGAACTCGCAGTCCCACCGGGGTCGCACCGCACCATGTGACCAACCGTGTGATGAACCACGTGACCAGCCACAGCGCCACGCCGCCGGCAGCTGCTCGGCACCACGTCACCGACCACGTGACCAACCACGTGGTCAGTGGCGGAAGCCACTGAAACCCCAGCACAATCACTGAATGAAAAAAAAAACTGTGTCGAGGCTGCGAATCGAACGAGGACTTTAGCGCTTCAGGCGGAGATGCTACCACTCCGCCACGACGGCTCAAGGTTTAACAATTAATAAAGGCGCATGTAGTAAATGCGCGCCTTTCATATGTTAACTCTTTTGAACCAGGTGTCGCCGCGCTTTCACTAAGTATATCATGGCCTAAAAAAGCTAGGCCATCATCAATTTTCTTTACCTGCATCTCTAGCGATGAGCAGCCGGTGCGTAAAAACGACCCCAGCGTAATTACCTCGTAATTGCATAAACACAGAACGAAAACACATGGCATGGTCCGCTTGCCCACAGCCAACACAACAAACTGCAGGAAGCTAGAATGCCTTCAAGGTCGGAGGTAATCCGCTGTATCTACACCAAACCTCCCACCACCTTAAAAAGGAGGTCATCAAGTACAGGCTCAATATACTATTTTCAGCTCCCCGCAAGCTAGCTGACCTTTGCTCATACATCGTAAGAGAAAGGTGCAGGAGTGCTCAAGAAACATAAGAAGCCCGGTGTAGGTCGTAAACCAGCGGTTGTACACGAAAGCCTACGAATGGGCAAGCCGTCTGATGTCCTAATGAGTGTCAGCGTTTGCACGAGTTTTAGTTAAATAAAGAATGCGCACGTCTATCTGACCACTGTCGAAGCATGGCCGGGTGTGTCTCGGTTCGCCTGTGTGTGCTTCGCCTGTCAACGAATGCAAAGTTTAGCTTAAATCTCGAGATAAACTGCACGTTAGCTTGTTGAATCTCCCGATAAAAAGTAAAGACGTGAAGATTGAATTAGTGATAGTTCGGTGGCCCTACACTAGAATTAAAGGCTTTTCTTGGCACATTTTTGTAAGACTAAGCATAAGATCATTGCGATCAGTTCGTTTATCCGTAGGTGCGCGTGAGTAAAGATGCATCTTTAAAAACGGTTTCCGTCAAATAAACCCCGTTGAAAGTTATCGCTTGTCCAAGTCCATTTACTTCATCCGCAGTTTTGGTTTGCACTCCTGCCTTCCCATTTTTTTCTCCTTATGACCTCTCTTATTTTGATGACGGGAACCCTAATAACCTAGGGCAGAAAACGATATCCTCTAGTTAGTACTCTACAGCGGAGAACTAAAGCAGCGCAAACAAAACTACGACGACAGAGAAAGAAAGACAAAAACACGCGCTGACCACTATGAACTGAAGCGCGGTTTACTTTTGTGTCTTTCTCTTTCGTCGCCGTTTTGTTTGCGCTGCTTTGGTTTTTCCGTGATGAGCCCACTAGCCGAAATTGCTACTCTTCATCAGTTCGCTCTACAGAGGCTCCTGTTGTCACGCAAAAGTCCACACGAGCCCTTGACATGTGTACCTAGAGCTCGAGCAGGTATACAGATTGCGTGAGTTTCAGGCATCTTTGTCTAACTGGCATAAGTGGTGTTTTTCTCCCTCAGCAGTCAATACCGCGTCACGCGACGTGAATGTCGGCGGCACGGCGCGTGGCGCTCAGAGGAAAAAAGAGCAAAGGTGCCACTGCATGTTGGAAGGGGCTCACGGAAATGATGAAACCACCAAGACGCGGCCTAGGGGAACGCGCCGTTTGCTTATCTGGGGCGCGTGCTTTGAGTCCCAACTATAAACAGCAGCGCATTTGTATATAGACAACAGGGATTTCCGACACAGCCTTCTTGACAAGCATCTCCGTTAAAAAGTTGCTTTCCTTTCTTCACGTGACGCGCACGGTCCGTCCGGATGTTACGTCACGTCGCTGTGCTCACGTCACGATAATGTGAATCCATTGCCCACATTACCTTTCTCGTTGCTAGGCTGATATGAGCATAAAATACGCTCTCACCAAAGCACGCACGCACGCAAGCAATCAGGCACGCGCACTCGCAGGCCAAAAGAAAACCGATATAACTGATATTAGCCGTTATCACCGGATGCGAGGAGAGGATGCTTAACAGTCTGACATTGAACCGAGATAAACAACGCAAGAAAATTGGTGGTCTGTAAAGGTAACAAATTTGATTCTAGGGGAAGGTAAGCGCAGCAGGGGGTAGCAGAAAATTAGGTGGGCGGACGAGATTAGGCAGTCTGCGGGGGTAAGGAGGTTGTATCTTTCACAGGACTGGGTTAAATGGAGAGATATGGGCGAGGCCTTCGTTTTGCAGTGGGCGAAGTCAGGCTGATGATGATTAAACAACTCTGAACTCGGCGCAAACCGCCTCGAGGTGGGCTTTGTTACAGTATTTGAAGCCTTGTATTCACTTCCGAGGGAACTAAGGGCCGACCGTTGGCTGTAGAGATCTTGCGAGACAGCAGCACTAGTAAGGGGCTGAGATCACTTACGGTGCGGCGCCTACGTATCTCAGCTTTGAACAGACATCACACATGTCGTTGGCTATCACGTTGTCATGATAAGCGGAAATTTTCTATGTTGCCGTAGGAACAGCCCGGGATCCAGGTGTGACGCGATCGGCACTTCGTAACTGAAGCGCGAGTGCAGAACCTACTTCGTGAGCGCACTTGTTAGCCGTGCTAGCTCTGACATGCTGGCGTTTAAATTTATGGTCTCTGAACTGATTCTTTTCCGCTGAGACAAGCTTCTCCAAAATCATTCCCACGGTGGCGACAGCCCGAAAAGCGATCTAAGCTGTCTGTAACATGAACAGCCGACAGCAAAGGCACACTATAGAGTTCTGCAGCCCTGCATGCTAGGCTGCTTGCATACACTTGAGCGTACAGCAAGCTTGTTTCCAACCATAAAACAATAATATGAAACCTCGCCAAGGGGGACCTTTAGAGTGTGCGCTTTTAACCTTCCCTGTCTTCAGGGTTCGCTTATCAAGGCCGTAGATAAGGGATGACTGACGAGACTGAGAGCAACACTTGGCGCACTGCTCTGTCCACTATCTTCTTTGTGTATGAAGTAAGTAGGCACATACATTATGTTATGTGTTTAAACCTATGAGTGCAGCAGCGCCCTGCCTAAAACTGGAATCATTCTGGTTTGTGGCAGTACGGCTTCAGAAACGTGTGAGTGGAAGAATGCCCGCATGGTTTAACTATGTGTGCAGGGAGTCGTTATGCAAAGATTCCCGCTTTTATGCATGCCCTTTCACTCAGAAACTAGCACGCCACAGCTTTCTGTTTAAACTGTTGGAGAGATATAGGTGCGAAATGTGTAGAAATGCCATGCACCCTTTCCAGGACCGGTTGCGCAGCGATGTGAGCATTTGCGCAGCGCAAAGGCAAACACTATCCGCATAAATTGGGGTGATTGAGCCACGCGGCAGACTCTCCTCATCTGCCTTGAAGGTAAGCCTTTAAAAGGACGAGGAAAGCAATAAACAGCCCAGGGCAAGCTCTGATGTGGCTGTGTCTCTTTTTCAGCAGCAATAAACGAAGTACTGCCATTAGACTCCATGACAAGTTGCCGTCCTTGATATCCACCGCTATCGGCATATACGTCCTTCACCCAGGGCGAAAATCCGATGCTTCGAGCATCGCATCATGTAAAACATATTCCCAGGCGGCCTTAATGTCAAGGTGCTTTCTAAGAACGCCTTTTCCGAGACTCGTGGAGTGCGAGAACATTGAGGCGCCCTGCTCCCAATTTGACGCTATCTCTCCGCGCACCACCCGTCATGTCGCGCTCCGATCGGCGACAACTGGTTCGAGGTCCACATTGCGGCCACAATGAACGCTCACACGTGGTGCACGCAGCATCGATGGTCCCTGCGCTATCTCAGCTGGGAAGTGGGCCAAGTGTATAGCATATCGGTAGCGTTCGTATACTGGTACACCCCGAAAGGCAAGGTCGCTTTGCCGGTTCCCCTCGACCCTGAACTGGCCAAAGACCTCCACGAATCGAAGAATGCGCTGCCTATACCAGCGTATACGCCTCCGCCCTCGTTCTTCCTAGCGAGGCTAGCGTTCGCTGAAGCGAATGTCACACTATCGGTTCCAATTATGCGTCAACACCTAAAGGAAGGTCACTTCATCGGCGTATAAGGAATTTTATGGAACTAATTTCAGGGGTTCGAGTGTGAGGTTGTTGGACGAGGACGTGCTAAAGAGATTCCGTGGACGAAATCACGAAACGTGATGAGCTACAACAAAACGTGATGAGCTACAACAACAGCAATGTCAGGAGCGCCGACTGTTCGGGTCATAACGGCTGAGACCCCAGATATTCTTGGGTAGCAGGAAAAGTCGGTAGTTTTTCGGTTAGAATACGCTATGCTGCCGACGCCATAAATGCTGTTCTGCAGCTATCACTTTGTCATGAGTATGCGGGACCACGATTGCTTGAGGAGCCTGCATAACACCAGATGGATGTCGCGTGATGACAGGTAGCTCTCGTTAGCTAGTATATGAACCTTGTTTCCTGGCCGGAAATCGCGAACTGGCTTTTGATGTCGAGCTATCAGCAAACCGCCGCACCAGACACCTCCAAACACGGTCCCACTCACGATCGCACATTTGTGCCCTGTCTCCTTTCCTCCATACTTCCAGCAACTGCTGCGCCTCTCGGTTCCGTATAGTGCTTCATTACATGCCATGGAAGAACTTTCGGAGGTCAGTTGAGTCATCACCACTTTGAACATCGACATCAAAGTATGGCCGCTTACAGTCGTTAGGAATTAATAATGATCTTCAGCAAATCTAAGGAATCAAATCGGCATATATGTGTGTTCAACTGTAGTGCTGGTGTCCTTGCGTGGTTGCGTCTTGGACAAAATGGACTCGCTAAAGACTGGAAGACATTAGCACGATCAATAAGCGGAAGCAACATCACACGACCTCAAAGGGCGCATGCCCGGCAGCAATGTCAAGTGAGTGATTGAGTAGGTTGATGGGCGAGTCAGTTGATTGTGCGCATGCCTTTTTTCCTCATGTGGAGCCACGGGCTGCGCAATTTTGCCTTAGGACAACTTCGGCTTTCATCCGAATTGCCACGCTCATCATCACTGGCAGCCTTTGCTTGGCCGAGCACAGAAAGACGTGAAGGCAGTCTTGCGTGCATTCGCGCACACATTCAGGGCCCGTTTTAGGCCCGTATCATATTCGCAGCTATAAAGGCATTAACCGTCACATACAAATACAAATACCTTTACTTCAACGTAAAGTATGTTAGAGGTGCATCCAAAAAGCCCATGACTGACTTGACGGAGGGGTGCACCTTTGAATACTGAAAAAAGCGGCAGCAACACGGCACGAACAGAAAAAACAACAAAACACAGAACAAGATCAAAATGATTATCTTACATAGCTAAACATTATCAGAAAATTTTTTTGCAAGAAATAAAAAAGTGGTAACGGTAAAAGCAGTAAGAAAAAATGCATAAGCGCTGAAAATGCGAAACAAACGTCAGGAGAAAAGATGTCCGGGGAAATTGCGCAGCATGTGTATCTGCATATTCTGGCCGCCGAAACTCACTGCACAAATTAAGAAAGTTTGAAATTATAAGCCTAGGACTTTGACGGCAGTAGTTCGTCCGAAGAGGTGGCACACACTAGGCGTTGCTGATACGTGTTGAGTAATAAGTACTTTTGGGCTCTAAGCTGAGCCAGCAAAGAAAGTATAATTTTTCCGGTTTCTTTCATACTAATTAGCTTAGCACATTCACCCGAAGTAATCCCAACTAAACCACAACGATGGAAACTGCACTTAGCCGACTGGGCACTGTTCCGTGAAAAAGCCAGCCTAGATAGAATAGTTTCTGACGACGGGAGTGTAGACGAACTAAACGAATGTCTCACAAACTGTATTATTGCCGCTGCACGCCAAGCTATTCCTCAATCCTCTGGAATAGTAAAACAAAATCACAAATACTGGTACACAAAAGAATGTAAAGAAGCAAAAAAGAAACAAACCAAAGCCTGGGGCATTTTTCGCAGATACCCCACACAGGAGAATTTTATAAAATTTAAAAAGGCGAGAGCAAAAGCTCGTTATATCCGTCGTAGTGCAGAAAAATCTTCTTGGAAAAATTACGTGTCGTCGATAAACAACTCAACCACATCAAAACAAATGTGGGAGAAGGTCAGAAAGCTAAAAGGCAACTACTCTCCGTTCACAGTCCCCCTTCTTACCGCCCCCGGTGTACAGACTAGTCTAGAACAACAGGCAGATATTTTAGGCGAATATTTTTCCGAAGTTTCCAGCTCATCCCACTACAGCGATTCATTTTTAAAATACAAAAAGACAGCAGAGAAACAAAGACTGCCGACAGACTGCGGTACAAACGAACCGTACAATAGTTTAATTACAATACAAGAAATCCAAACAGTACTTTCTGCCGGTAAACATACCGCCCCCGGCCCAGACCAAATACATTACCAAATGCTAGCCCATCTTTCTGAACCTGCCGTAGAGGCGCTTCTAAAGTTTTTTAACAAAGTTTGGGTATCAGGAAAAATACCCAAAGCTTGGAAGGAAGCTATTATTGTGCCGTTTCTTAAACCCGGGAAGCCACCAACCGCTCCGAACAGTTATAGACCCATAGCCCTTACCAGTTGCCTCGCCAAGTCCTTTGAAAGTGTCCTAAACATAAGATTAACTTTTGTCCTTCAATCCCGTGAACTTCTCGACAGCCATCAATGTGGTTTTAAAAAAGGATGCTGCACCACAGATCACCTAGTCCGCCTTGAAAATACTGTCAGAGATGCGTTTATACACAGACAACACTGTCTTGCAGTCTTTTTTGACTTAGAAAAGGCATACGACACAACCTGGAGGTTTGGGATTCTGCAAGACCTTGCCGAGCTTGGCGTCCGCGGCAGGATGTTAAATTGCATAAAAGACTTTTTATCCAATCGCTCATTCCATGTGCGCCTAGGCTCGACCTTTTCAAAGAATTTTATTCAGGAAAATGGGGTACCCCAAGGCTGTATTTTAAATACAACTTTCTTTGTCGTAAAAATGAATTCTATTAGGAAAATAATCCCAAGGCCCATTATGTATTCTGTTTATGTTGACGATCTTCAGATAGCATGTACATCCTCAAACATATCCACTTGCGAAAGACAAATACAGCTAACAATAAATAAACTGGCAACATGGGCAGACAGGAATGGTTTCCAGTTCTCTCCACAGAAAACAGTGGCCTTATTTTTTCACTGAAACGGGGTCTACAGACAGACCCCACATTATACCTAAACGAAAGCCAGTTACCTTTAAAAACTGAACACAAATTCTTAGGCATAACATTTGACCGAAAACTAACTTTTCTACCTCACATAAATGCCTTGAAAAAGAAAGCTTCTCGATCGCTGAATATACTCAAAGTGCTTTCACACAAACACTGGGGTTCTGACAGGGCAAGCCTTCTACACATCTATCGCTCTGTGGTACGGTCCTGCTTAGACTATGGCTGCCTGGTGTATGGTTCTGCAAGGCCATCCTACTTGAAACGACTAGATCCAGTGCATAATTTGGGGTTGCGTCTTTCCACTGGCGCTTACAGGACGTCGCCCATAAACAGTCTTTATGTCGAAACAAACGAACCATCACTTACAGATAGAAGAAGCATGCTTACATGCTCATACGTCCTAAAAATTCGTTCCCTTCCAAAACACATCTGTTATGAAATAGTTACAAAGTGTCCATCCAGAACAATCTTTAACAACAAACCGCAAACCACCAGGCCACTGCTCTTGTGCTTTGAAGAGATCTGCCAGAATCTCGGCATACTGAACACATTACCCAGCATTGCGCAAAGACGAGGTCCACTGCCTCCATGGTATGATTTTCCTACATTGTGCGATTTCACTCTCACACAGTTCCGCACAAAGCAAACTCCACAACTCCAAATAGTACAAGAATTTCTGGCACTTGAGGAAAAATACAATGGTTTCACAGCCTTTTATACTGACGGTTCGAAAACGGATACTTATGTAGGAAGTGCAGTGGTGCGAGGGAATTCGGAGACAACAATACGACTTCCACAGTGCGCATCCATCTTCACTGCAGAATGTTACGCAGTATATGTGACCGTAGAAAAAATACTCAGCGAGAACCTCGAAAACGCTATTATTTACACAGACTCTTTAAGTATACTTACAGCCCTCCACTCAAGAAACGCAATCACTCCTATACTTGGTGACATTATACACAACATAGTAACAGCCACAGCTAGAAGACAAAACATTAAACTCTGCTGGGTCCCGAGTCATGTCGGCATAAAAGGCAATGAGCGAGCAGATTTCTGTGCTGCTCAAGCTCGTGGCAAGGAAATAAAAAAAGTAAATATACCCTTGAATGACTGCATGAAATTAGTACAAAGGAAGTTAAGGAAAAAATGGCAATCGGCTTGGAACAGCGAATTGAATAATAAACTACACTTAATAAAGCCGATTTTAGGTGAATTTAAGTCATGTGTGCACCAAGAACGTTTTAAAGAAGTGATTTTATGCCGTCTCAGAATAGGCCACACGCACCTTACGCACAACTTCCTGCTAACAAAACAAGATAAACCTGTTTGTGAAGAATGCGGAGGTGAACTTACAATTAACCACATTTTATTCTCATGTATAAAACTAGAAAAACTAAGAAAAAAGTACTTCACTCAATTTTATCATGAATGCATTCCTTTCCACCCTACATTGCTTTTAGCTGATAATGCCATTGTTAACATACCTTCCATTTTTAGCTTTTTAAAAGCAGCAGGCGTACTTGAAAAGCTGTAATTTTTTTTTAACCACTGGATCGCCTTTATACATGATACACCTCAGCCACTTTCTCATTCTTGAGAAGTAGGCTGAGGCTGTTTATTTGATTGGTTGGGAGCCTCAGGATCCTTGCTAGCCAAGGAAAGTCGCTTAGGCTGCCTGACCATCTTTAAGGCTTTTACCATTAGCCATTTCCAAATTTCTTCCCTTTTATTACTAGGCAGTACAATCTTTTTAAGTCATCTGCACCATCGCCTCTTTTTTATACTCCAAAACATTCTGTAGAAAAGCAATTCTATACCTTGTGCTTGGCGCATGATGGCCTTAGCTGCCTATGTGCCATAAAACCCAACACAACACAACACAACACAACACAACACAACAATTATAGAGTTCATTGACTGGTTTTATTTAAATAATGCGGAAAAAGATTGAGTATGAGCCTAAATCATGTCATTTGCCATCATACGAACGGCCCTTTTCTGCATTTTCTTTGTTTATATTAGTGTTTCGGGTTCGTCTCGAGTAAATATTTTGCGTTCTATTTTTTTTATCGCTCTACAGGGCTTATGTGCTCGCAATAATTTTCTATTTCCGTCATGCGTAACGATAACTAGACTTATAATAAATGGTACACGATGAAGAAACGTAGTATGATCATTTTTTTATTGAGTAGTGAACTAATTTTATTTTAGTTACTGAGAAGTGTGCTGTCAGCCAGAACAATAACTGGTCCTCGAAAATGACTCTGATGTTTTATCGCAGGACAGCTCAACACTACAATAAAGAAATCAGCCGAGCAAGCGCGGTATGCCATGCTTAGCTATCTACCAGTGGAGTTAACGGTTGCTGTCATTTCAGGTTTGAAGAAATAAAATTTGTGATCGGCTTCCATTGTCCAATAACTTTTGCGGATGGTAGTACTCACTCGTATACGATCTGTTTCATATCACACTTTTTTTCTTGTCGCCCTCTGCTCCCAAAAGTATATTTTAACGATAACGGGAGCTTGGCGTCATATAACCCTGTGCCTATAATCCAGTGTCTAGAATTGTGCGCTCGACTTTCCAAATTGTTTTTCTAAGAGTCTAAAAATTTTATCATGAAGTCAGCGATGCTGCCTACATTTCAAATCCCTGCTGAACAGATTGACATTTCATACACGAAATACATATGGACATCGCGAAGTTCTCGTTGCGCTTAAAAAGTGTTGTCTGGTGCTGTAACTTATTTCTTATATCATGTGGTGGAATGTGTTAATATAAGATATTATGTGCTTTTTTGTGCTTTTTTGAAGGATAGAGGTGAAATTCTGTAAAAGTGGAAGTGTGCGGCGTGCTGGAGTTCTTGAGTCATTCATACTATATTTAGAAGTATTTTCATACTACTTTTAGAGATTAGAAGTAGGCACACACAAATTTGCAGATTTTTCTGGACATTAGAACACAACGCGTCCCTGCATAAGTTAAGCCGACCACGAAGAGGGAAAAAATAAAAATGATATTGAATTTGAATAGGATTGTCATGCTGTCTGAGGCCTGACTGTCTCTCTCTTTCGCTCGTTTCTTTTTCTGGTTTTTATTAGTGCTTGCTCTTTTGGTAGCAGAAATTTCCCTACAGTGCACATTATTATTTCCCACAGCGCACGTGTAATTATTATTGTTTCTTGATGTTGATAACTGCGTCGACCTCTGTCTTTAACAATGACCTCTGGACCTGTGTCAAGTTGAAAATTTCAGCTTTTAGTTCAAGGCATAATTAACAGTTTTACCTGATTTGGATTTGATTGGAACACATGAGCAACAACACGCGCGTGCGCACTCCCCTTGGAGGTCAAGCTTCATCGCTTGTGCGACAACGTGCAATCGCTCTCATATTACGGACCGCCTGGGGGAACCACAGATACAAACACCATCGAGTGCTCTAGCGAGGCTTGTCCTGCTGAAGGCTCGGTTATCGCCCCTCTGCGTCTTGGCGCACGTGTTTGACCGACATTAGGAAAAAATCGGAGGCACGTAGTCAGGACTGGTCAGTGCTGCTGTCGCTCAGAGCATCGAGGACGAGGAACCATTTCACTAAGGAGATACACGCGCCCATTGAGGAGACTGCCGATGGTATGACGAGTGTTTCCTTAGGGGGAAAGGACAAGAAGGGCTGAGTTATGGGTGGCGCTTGTGAACAGTGCCAAAGTTCGGTTACCCAACACATAAACAACCCCGAACGCAGAAGATCCGTCAGCCATCGTCGTAGCTCACTTGGTAGAGCACCGGACGGTAAGTTCGGAGTTTGTGTGCTTGGACCAACCGGCGGCATGTGGTTGTTTTTTCTTTTGCTTTCAAATAAATTATCTTTAAAATAATTACCCTATTAATCTTCCAATAGTGAAGCCCAGAAAAAAAAAGTCCCCTATGCTATTCGGTTCCGTTGACTGTTGACTTCTGTCACTTAAGGGTAAATGCGGGTCATAAAACTACTTTTTATACTTATGGCACGATCCTAAAGCGTGCATTTTACGTAGAGTCTAAATTGGCAAATATATTTTAAACAGCTCAACCAGAATGTGATTTATACAAAAATATGGGGTTTTATATGGGTTCTTCGTTACAGGCCGTTATCCAAATGTCTATAAATTATTTGCAAGGTTTAAAGAGTAACATCGAAACACGAATGATGTTTTCCGGCGATGCTTTTTTTACACTTTCAGCACTGAAAATACATTAATAATAATCTACGCATAGAACGTACAAAACGAGTGGGCTGGTAATTTAGCAAAGCAAATGATTAAATTTTAAGCAAAACGTAAAAGCTAGTAAAAACAGCATCACCGCACAGCTCTGCTCCTTCCTAATAAATTATTACTTGGCTCATTTCAATTGCCGAAGGCAAACCATAGAAAAAAGACCGTAAGGCAGAGACTGTATTTGTAAAATCACGAATAGAGATAAAGAGTCGAAATCTATGTTCACTTTTTGAGCCTTGGTAAATGGTGTCGCGGGACAAAGGCTGCAGCGTTGGCTGCGCTGCTCTTATGCCGTCTTGAAAGGTGTCAAACTAAAGGGCGCGAAACAAGCTTTCAAACGTATGCAAAATGGCGGCGACTGAAAAGTGGGTTTCGGACTTGCAATCGGCTGAAGTGGGAGGCCACTTCGAATCTTGAGCTTCGTTTTTCGGCCATGCGACTCTTATAGTATTCGTTTTTTTAACTTTATAGGACCGTTTTGAGCGTAGATATTCTGCGGCGATATAGTTACAAGTACATTTAGTGCGAAAACTTTTTTTTTTCCAAAATAGGCCTTTTCGCGACATTTCGCCGTTTAAAGACACTCATACCTCCTTACTGGGTCTCCCCGCTCACTCGGCTGTCCATTACTTACTGTTTTTGTTACTCTGTTTTCTACTGATCCGGAGTTCCCAGGTTCGAACCCGACCGTGGCGGCTGCGTTTTTATGGAGGAAAAACGCTAAGGCGCCCGTGTGCTGTGCGATGTCAGTGCACGTTAAAGATCCCCAGGTGGTCGAACTTCAGATTCAGATTCAGATTTATTTCAACAACACTTGGTTGCCGAGGAGGCGAACAAAAAGGCAATCAAAAGTTGCCTGACGAAGCCTCCGCCACCTGTACACTCTACAACTGAGCAGTGGGCAGGTTTAACCAAAGAAAAACAGATCATAACACCAAAGAGACATTGCATATAACATTATACACGAAAACATAAAACAACAGCACATATTCATTTAAGGTACACAATTATGAAATGCTGTAAAAAGTATATTCGCGAGTCAACATTGTTACACAAAATTGCACATAAAATACAAATATCGGTGTGACTGAATATAACAAAAGGAAAGAAGAGCTTAACTATGCCGGCCAAAGTAAGGTTTTCTTTTCTAATAAAAACATGGATTTTTCTTTTTTTTTTAATATAGGGCAGATATGTGCAGAAAAAGTAAGCCATTGCTATGTCACAAAAAGAAATGGGTTAACTTTTTGCTAAATGCTTTCGTGGAACGACTGTTGTGAATGGTTTCTATAATACCCGGGTACTTATTTAGAAGATCAGCGATTCGATATTTTAGCGTTTGTGTACCGTAGTTCGTACGCACTAGTTCTTTTCTACAGGTCATATGCCGAAGGTTATGGTCGTGGTCTCTAAAGAAGAAAGTTTGCGAGAACCCTGCCGGGTCCATTTTTATTTGATCATATATTTTCAAAGCTACTCTTTTGTTCATGATATTCGTGATAGTTAATATCTGATGTTTTTCGAAGCGCCGGACCCCTCCACTACGGCACCTCTTTCTTCCTTTCTTCTTTCACTCCCTCCCTTATCCCTTCCCTAACGGCGCGGTTCAGGTGTCCAACGATATATGAGACAGATACTGCACCATTTCCTTTCCCCAAAAAACCAATTATTATTATTATCACTCTGTTTTCGTCCTTTACGGGTATAAGGAAAATACGTTAAACCATAAAATATTAGAGTGGAGGACGCGCTACACCTCGATACCTTAGAATGATAGTTTGGTTTTTACGTATGCAAGGAAAAAGAAATGTGGTTTATTAGTTCAGCAAGGCGGAAATTTGGGCGAGTTGGTAAGTGTCCATTTTCGCTCTCAGCGCAACACGAACGGGACAAAAGACGAAGGGCTAGTTTTATCTTCAGAGTGGCTATTTAGTTTTAGCTTCAAAATCTACAACAAACGTCATCGATTAATAAGTTTTACATGGTAATTAAACGCAACGGGCTACGAGACAGATCACAGCTAATTTTAACTATACGTGATTGCCGAATTTTAATTACGAATTAAATTTAACTCACTCGGATTTTTAATCTGAATTTAATTCTCAGTATAGGGGTGTTTTTGCATTTCGTCTCCACCGAAATCCGAATGCTGAGGACGGTACTATACCGTAAAGCTTGCCCGCAGCATCCGAACACCATAGCCATAGAACCTCCGGGGCTTTAATAAAACACACCTGTGCTCGTGAAGTCATTGTCGAACTGGCTCTTGAATTCAGGAAATCTAAACTAACTGGTCGGAGCCCATACTGAAGGCTTTGATAACCATTGGGAGAGATTGTATGCTGCTTAATGAACTACTAAATCGGAGCCATTGGAAGGTGGGAAGTATAACTTGCAAAACAATTGTTTTTCATGTCCCGCAGAGAATGCAACACTTAGCGAGTTCAGGTGTGTGCATACTGAGAGAAATACTGCAAAAGGGCGGACAAAAAAAATTGGACAAAACGAGCGCTGAATCCAGAATGGCGGTTTTAAGTAGCGAAGTACAAACACTAAAATATTTACTTCATGTGAAACCAGAAAAAATGCAGTCAAGAACGTTAAACTTGAAGAGCATACTTTCTGAAGCTGGCAAACTGTCTTCAGAACATTGAAAAACCTCTTTCCTTCTGAGCTGCAGTCAGTGACGGCGCTCTGATACAGGTATGATATGCCTACTTATCTGGTTAATTTGCGCATAAGTCTGATCAGATAAGTATGAATACTCGCACCCATCTAAGTATTTCCGCGCTCGTGCATATCCCCTTTTGCTCGAGGGTAGATCTGTTTCGTTCGAGCATAAGGAGTAGGTAAGTGGCAAAATTATAGAGGCATGACATAGAGATCGGAGCGGTGATTCGTAGACAAGCACTCCGTTTCTGGCTTTATCGCGGGCAAAAATCTATAGTTCGCTGTTTTCGTCCAGTACAAAAACTAAAGTCATAAAAATTACATAATGGTGATTTCAGGATACACGTGCCCTTTGTGAGGTGAAAACTCCCGAAATCATGCGGAACAATCGCGAAGGACGGCCAGAGTGTTTCAATTTCGTAGATTAACATGAAATACGGCACTGCGCATTGTAATTTGTTACTTTCGTCCCACCTTATGTAACTTTAATTTATGTAACTGTTACTTTATGTAACAATATGGTACGCTATGCGGGATACATGGGCTACAAGAGGCGCTGTAATATACAGCTCCGGATTAATATCAGTCCCCTGGGTTTCTTTACAAGGGCAGAGACGCAAAATATCGAACGCTAATTAACCAACAATATGATTTGTTTCATAGGCGTATGGAGGCGCTTTCTAGCAAGTTTCAGTCGCAGTTGCGAGTGGAGCATAATTTAATGTTTTAAAAGTTATTCAAGGAGCCGCTTGGCATTTCCATCCGCATCGAGTGACGTCAAGGTGCACTGGCCGCAAAAAATGTGACGTCATCGAACCGCTGGCTGTCTACACGAACAACAGGTGCTTTCCAGCGACAACGACGTCTCCAGGAATGTGGTAATCCAGGTTGGCTGGTCGACCGTGACGTAAAGACGCACTTCAGCGCTGGCGCTGAAGTGCATCTTATTTGTAAAAAAAATTATTCACGCTGCGCACTGGTGCTGTGGAGACTCTTTCATGACCTATAGGTCACTTTCAAGGCGAAAAAAAAATTGACGCCTAAAAACTTTGTGTCTGTATCTCTTTAACGCGTGGAGACATAGCACAGCGTACAAGAGTTTTTAGATTTCGCTTTTACAGAAATGCGGCCGCGACGCCCGGGATTCGATCCCGCAACCTTGGGCTCAGCAACTGAAATATAACAATATGGTAGACCGACGGTACACGTTTAATGTAATAGATGTTCTTATTCTCTTTGCGATATACCGGTGACTTTCTCGGAAAGAGAGATGATGTATTGCAATAAAAATGCCGCTGCTCTCTCCTCCGAAAGACAGGAGATCACAGGAACACTCAGTGAAAACTTAGACAAAAAATGCGGTCAAAAATACGACCGCAGTGTTGTTATTTTAAAAAAAAGAAAACAAGAAAGGAAGAAAATACGAGTATTTCATTTTCGCAGTAAAATAGGAAAACAACGAGCCCCACTAAGTAACTTCAGAATCCAAGAAAAAAAACTCTCCATGCTCAGGCAGGGATTAATTATGCTGCATCAAACTCTGCTAGGATACCAACGTTATATAAAGTATCCTGCTAATCTGCGGATCTCGCTAGTTCCTTGTCTCTGCAGTGCATCCGCGTGCCTTCGGCTTTAAGCAGAGGCGGCCAACCGTGTAGTGGGAACCTGCCACGGAGAAGTACGTTACGCTCCAAGTATAGTCTCGTTTCATGGAGGTGGTGCAACGGACGGAATCCCCTGAAAGGGCATTGAAGCTTCGCTGCACCCGCACAAGAACACAGCGTGAAGCTCAGTATAATATATATATATATATATATATATATATATATATATATATATATATATATATATATATATATATATATATATATATATATATATATATATATATATATATATATATATATATATATATATATATATATATATATATATATATATATATATATATATATATATATATATATATATATATATATATCAACCGCACAACGCGGCGGCGATTAAAGCGGCCTTCGCACGTCGACGTGAGCGAGGCACGTGCGCTAACTGTTGTTCGAGTCAGCGACCTCCGTTGACTGACCGTGTACGTGCTTGAGCGACCGTGATTCCCCAGACTGGCGTCCGATTGCATTGTGATTGGGATGCTAGGTTTCTTGGGCGCCGAAACCGTATGAACGCGACTTGCACTTGAGGATGCTGGACTTCACACGATAGTCAAGGTCTGGCGTGATGAATGGTGAAATGCACGAACGATTCTTGTCTTCGCAATACAGTTGGAGTATAACGTTTTACTTGGTAAACCACATCACCATCGCAGTATGGCGTCATCGAAACCTTCGTTCACTTGCGGACCAATGGGAACAGTGGGCGTTCTCGAAAATGCACCTTGCATGCTCGCGGGATTGCTCTAAACCTTGGAGAAAGAGCTCTGTCATTTGCCATCACAACCAGCACTGCCACTTCCTCGTTCGAGAGGACGTCGAAAAATCGCGAGTTTTCCGACTCTTTTTTTATGTTGTTTTATGATTTTTACGGTTCACTACCTTATACAAATAAAAGGTAAGTGGAAAAAGGGCCATTTGTGTTGCCGTACATTTGCGACGTTTCCTCGTACAGCGAAACCGGGTAGAATTCTGAGGTTACATCACGTGAACGTGTTTTTGTGTCCCCTACTCCGTCCCTCGTCCGTTCTTTGCGCTTCCTAGTAAACAACTTACATCTAAGCGTGCGAACAATTTAGCTCCAGCGACATCAGTTTCTATGCGTATGTCTTCTCGCCTAGGTATGGTACAGTGTTCTATTTTAATGGTCACACTTATTGTTCTAAAGGTCCACGTAGAGACGAAGTTTCCCGCCCTTCTTACGCGCTACAACGAGAGTGATTTCCCAGTATGTAAACGGAGTCACTCTCGTGATTACGCCTCCTCCCTCCATGCGCTTCAACCCCCCTTCAACTGCGACTGCAAGTACTCCATCGAGACAAGCATGAACCGAGTGCCACGGCACGAATCCCGCGATTCAGCGTTCGCTTATGTATTCTGATATGGGGCAACGCCTCTATAACTTGTCGATCTGACCATCCGCGGCTAGGCAGGATATGATACACAACTTTTTTGTTAGAATAGAAAAAAAAAAACTGTGCGGTTATTTACAGATGTGTCGTGAGATGACGAAAGTTGTACGAGCTACACATCGTAACCGAAGTGAGGTATAGAAACATAAACAGTCAATTCATGAAATCTGCTCAAGGTTCTGATCCCACTCCAATCGTCGTGGTGGTCGTGGCCGACTCAGTGGCCTACTTGGGGCTGGCGTTGGTGGCGCATTGTCCGGTAAGGGCGTGGCTGCCTTGGTGCTTTTAGCTGGCGCTGCGGCATTGAAGTGCGGGGTTAAGGTCGAGCCCTCCGGCTCCCAGTCATTTCCATTATTAATGAAAGCTTTTTCGGTCAGTAGCAGGTGCTTGCGATTGCGCCGAATGGACCGCTCCTCCTGCGTGACAACATGGCACCTGGGGTACATTGACGGTTTCATGAACCGGGCTTTCGTGGACCATGCGACGCTTTTGATGCACACCACGTCTTCTGGGCTGAGCGTTGTCAGTGGCCGTGCGGAGGTTTGAAGCTTAATATGCTTGATGACTTGGTGGGGTGGTCCACATTGACAGTCCGGCAGCGTTGTGTGTAGTCCGTGGCCCTGAAGGACCTGTGTCCCGAAAGTAACTTCCAGGATCTTTTTAAATACTTGCGATGCGGAAGAGATGAAGAAAGGCAATCGCAGGAAATGGCAGCGGCCATCGGACGTAGGAAATGTCGCAAAAACGGGAGTCGCAAAAACGGGTGACGCAATTCTTGCAGTCTTTTCCTCCGAATCTAGAAACAAATGTATTTCCACGACTCATCAGTCAAGTTTCAAGTCAGCACAGGAGCAGAGGTCAGTGCTATACCAGCATCAACGTACCGACAACTCTTCGGAGACGTTCGCCTTCAACAACCACAGAGAGTGCTGAGGGGACCGAATGAGGAGAAGCTCGCGGCTTTTGGCGCGATGGAAGCACATATGTCATACTACGACAAGAATGCAGAAGCCGAGATGTTCGTCGTGGACAGTCTTCAATCTTCCTCTTTTCGCAAGAGAAGCCAGCGAGAGGCTAGGCATTGTCAAACTTTTTGCTGAAGTCAGCTTCAAGAAGAGCGGGACGGTCGGGCAAAAAGTGAGCTCCCAAAAATTTCCCCTGGTCTGGGTAACGTATAAAGCTTGCATACTAGATCAAGCTCAAGAAAGATGCCATACATTTCTCACTGAGCACTCCACATAGAGTCGCCGTACTGCTTAGCTCGAGAACTAAAGCAAAACTGCAGGAAATGGTAGAGCTTGGAGTCACTGAGCCTGTTCGTGTACCAACAAAATGGTGTGCGTGTATTGTCACCGTACAAAAACCTAACGGAGACGTTGACCTTACAGAGCTAAACAAGTTTGCAGAGAAACACGTCACCCTCTTCTGGCCAGTGAACATGTTCTCGGGCAACTAGCTGGAGTCCGTCATTTTTCGAAACACGATATTAACTGAGACTAGTGGCAGTTCGATATAGCAGACAAGTCACGTAACCTGACAACAATTATGACCCCATTCGGTAGAAGGTTGAATAGGCTTCCGTTTGGTGTTAGTTGTGCACCTTAACTCTTCCAAAAGATTTCGGAACTCCTAAATGGAGTAGAAGGCATAGTGTGCAAGATGGATTGCATCCTAATTTATGGCAGGACGCAAGCAGAGGACAATGGCCGGCTGAGAAAAGCTTTTCAGTTATTGGAGAGCTATCGTGTCGCATTGAGCGAAGGCCAATACGTGATCAAGATACAACGAATAAAGTTCTGGGGCACATTGGAGACCACCAAGGGGGCCAGATCCGACCCAACTATAGAGCAAACAATAGTAGATATCAAACCTCTGCCTAGCATTCAGGAATTGAAAAGGTTTTTGAATGGAAGACTAACCAATGAAGTTTGTTTTGAAATGTCAGACATTGCCCAACCATTGAACGGTTTGCTTAACTTCAAACATTAGTTGGTCTGGAGCCCAACCAAACAGAGGAATTTCGAACTGTTGCAGAAAAAACTAAGGAAAAGTCCAGTTTTGGCATTATTTGACCTTTAGGAGCTTACAGCGGCCTCTGCATGCCCCTCATCTTTTGGACTAAGTGCAGCTCTGAGACAAAAACTGGAAAATTGGGGATAGCAACCCATTCTGTATGCGTCCCGTACATTATCAGAAACAGAAAGGAGGTACGCACCGATCGAAAACGAAAGTCTTGCAGTTACCTAAAAGTCTGAGACGCTCCCGCAGTACGTTAGCGGCCTTCACTTAACTATCTAACCCGACCACAAACCTTTAGTGCCCATTATTAAGGCCAAGAACTGGGCAGATATTGCGCCTTGATTACAGAGCATTGCTGTATATCAGGAATCAGTCGAGAGAGGCGACAAACTGAAGTCTTTGGCAGAACAATGCAAAGCGAAGACGTCCGTACGACCGCAGCAGCATCATTTAAAGCAAACTATGTAAGTATCATTTCTAAAAAAGAAATGACAGATTTTATTTGAACGTCTCCAATAACCACTGCCCAGCGTTATTTCTGTGACGCATTGGACGTGATGCAGCGAGCCTAATAAGATGGACAAAATTGTCAGTCCAAGGGGAAACGGCTCCGTGATCAAAGGCAGCGACATGTCCAACACTGACGATTTCCGAAGACGGGTGCGCGCTCAGCACTGAGGTGACGGCGTGGAGACCGTTGGTGGAGACCGCGTAGGAACGCGCGCTAGCGGCACGCGCTAGGGTCGTTAGCGCTTTGCTGACAATGTGCGCGCGACTGAGGGTGGTTCGCGCGCGCACAAAAACAATCGGCGTCCTCTGCGGCGTCTTAACGTACGGACTTCCCGCTTGGCTGCTGCGCGCGCCGCCGACCAGCTCGCACGCGCGCTGGCACTCATCGCCGTCGGCTAAAGTCGGCGGCATACCCGACGACGGTCGTATGTGTCGGAGATGGGGAAAGAGAGAGAGCGATTGAAAGCGGTTTCCCCCGCGCGCATTCATCCGACCTTGGTGCCAAGCTTTCCGCCGAAGGCGCGTATTGCGGTCACGCGAGGAATCGGTTCGGGGTGTTGGGGGGACAGTGGCGGCCGGGAGCATATGCGCAACTGGCGTTATAATATCCGCTAGCTTTCCCCACGTTCGTTCCAGAAGTTGGCCTCGCCTTCGTCGTGGTAGACGCGCGCTCTTCCGTTTGGCAACACTCTGCCCAGTATTTCCATTACAAGTGATTGGGCTTTACCAGTGCCAGCGTGGCGAACTATGACGCAAGCGCTTAGAGCCAGGTGCCCCTGTTCGCTCTATGCTGGCTTAGGCTTGGAGATGAATTGCGCAACGTAGCGCAACCTGAAGCTTGCCTTTCCTGAAAGATTTTGAGAGAGTGGGAAAAGAAAGATCGCTTCGAGTCCTTCTGGCGCGCTGTCATCAGAGCAATTACTTTGGCGGCCTAAGCAACAGACACCCGGGAAGCAATCGTTTAATGCTGTTTTATATCGATAGAGCGAAAGTGCCTGTATCAAGAAACCACAAAAGAGGAGGCTTAATAATTTTCTGGGCCTTTACCTAAAATTCTGTGCAGCGGCTTAACTATTCTGTGCAAGCGTTTTCCTGACAAAATGGCATTTACAAGGCTTCGTCTACTATTCCTCCTTGTGGTAGCCTAATTCTGGAAAATTTCTGAGACACGGCATGTTTTGATTTAAATTGGGACCTCGTAGGGTGAACACTTGATATTTCTTCAAATCCCATCGTGGAAGCCTTTTTGAATTGTGGAATGGACAGATACGCAGGAAGGGAATCTATCAGACCAGGGTCAGTGCACATTTAGAATCAGTGCCAGGCATAGCTTCATTTATTTAATGCTTTCTCCAGAACTGGGCGAACTCTGTGTTGTACCCGAAATATCAGACAGCCTCATCTTTTCCCATGGTACAAGTCTGCACTTTAAGACAACAGCAGCAGCAGCAGCATCAATATAATAGAATGAAACCGAACACGAGGAAGAAATAATGTTTGAGCTTCATAAATCATCCAACTAACATTTTCTGGGCGTGCAGACTACACCATGTACAAGACGATGTCATGCTACAGATATGAGAAGAATAAGAAAAGGAAATGAGGGGATCGTTGTGACGTACCTTAGAAGGAAGCCAACTGTAAACGAAACCAAGTAGTACAAGGAAATGTTTCTATCTTAAAAAAATATCAACATTCCCTTGTGCTCCTTGGTTTCGGTGACTGTTGGCTTCCTTTGTATGCAATTGCAGATTTATTTGGTTGTTAGCGCAGCGCTTTCGTTGTGGTTTCATGTCGGTCTTTATCGCTGTCTAAATACCGAATATCTCAGAAATCATGGAATGCAGCCCGAATGGGAAATCCGGCCACATAGCAGTGTTATGGAGGCTATTCTCTCGGACGCTCATAACAAGCTGAAAACTCGTCACCTGATGAGACGGCCTTGCACGAGGAAGCGTTTAAGCTTGCCAAACTCTTAACTGCAAGCGATTAATTACACTTCTTGCTCGCGGAGAAATAATTGATCGCCCCAGGGTGAGCAAAGCTCTTTGGGCCACGCCTTGAATAATATGCAGATAAAAAGAAGAGAGGGAGATGGAGACTACCTTTCCCTGGACCGCAATTACGGTTGTAAGGAATGTCTGAAATGATGTGGCACATATATGAGATGAGGATATGAGGCGCATGATAAGGAAATTGTAGTTGCTAGAATGAAGACACCGAAATGTACTGAATGAAGTATTGAATGAATAGATTCACAAGTACAAGTTGGAGAGAGCGAAAAGTTCGCGTCGTATAAAACTGAGGTGCAATGACGCGAGCTAGGGAAATCTCGAGAAGACGGTTCAACAAGCACACAGGTGTAGTCAAGGTTATAAGGACGCCTGTGGAGCTTAAAAAAAATATGAGAAACGTACGAACGGAAATGCAATATCTCTATAAAAAAAATCAGTGTTGCGACAGCAAACCACTGCCTTCAGAGAGAAGAGGCTCGCCGGATTCGGAGCTGTCTTTCAGCGAGGAAGCTAACTCGAACGTAAAGAAAAAAAACGGCATCACGTGGATTATTTAATCCGCGTCGGTATGCAGCTCATTTATCGTTCACACAAGCCGTTTTCCTTATGCGCCATTACGCGGTGCTGCAACACGTGTCGCACTTTGAACGTGTTACGCAATGCAAACGATGAAGCAAAACAAACCGTCTGGGCATACAACTTTCATACAAAAACGGAGCTCCTTGGGAGCCTCCTTGGGAGCCGACGCGAACTTACCGGATTCGCATCAGCTTAGTATACAGCACGCCACGTGCACTGCAAACCCAAACATCAGCTCCCGAACGGTGTTGCGCAGTGGCGTTTTTTCACCTTGTGCATTCACTTTCGTTCATTAAATCGCGCACGATAAGATAAGACTGCGCGCTTATCGATTTCGCCGCTCCCAGCGACAACAGCGTGACCGGATGTGCAGTGCAGTGGTGTGAGGTAACCTTTTTCTCTGCACGGTGATTCATATCTATCTATGCATTTACATTTTAGGCTTTGCGCGCTATTTGAAGGGTCTGGTATACGTATATAGTGATCAGCATCTTTGCAGACTGCGGTAGCTCGGTTGTTCTGCATACGCTTTTCATGGGTTGCGCTTGGAAATCCCTGTATGCGCAGAAACGCGCAGGAACTCTGGCAGCTTGTGTTAAACAAAGACTTGGGTGCCAGGGTTAGTTAAGGATAGTCCACTTATGTTAGGCTAAACCACTACATTAGATTCAGAAGGACGTGATTCAAAGTAAATGAATAAAAAATAGTCGAAATGTCACGAGTTTACATCGAATTAATCATACTCGCCACGCTTTACGCTTTTATTTAATATCCGTACAGCTTATAAGACGAGCGGCGTCTTTTTTCCGGTGAGGGAAAACAACATCCAATACGCAGGCCTTGCAAACGTCTCTCAGATCTTCAGGGAGAGATAGAAACGCCTGTCTCAGTAGCTCTTTTTACCACAATACAAGCTACGTCGACTAACACGGATCTGGCATTATCTTATTACTACACGCTTGTTTTGCATTTATTTTTGCGCGCGTATTGCAGCGCGAGCTGTTACGCGCCTAGACGTGCGTCCTTCGAGGAGGATTATTACGTTAGATAACCCAATCTCTTTATTCTATATTCAGTTTTTGCGCATGCGGGAAGCTAATGCGAACACCAAGGGCTTCCATTTAGAATAGAAAGACTTCGGAAATACCGGATACCGATTGTCTGCACTGATGACACACGTTCTCATCGTCAGGGTATTCTATACATACACTGAGAGATCGGCCGGAAGTGAAGCTTATACGTTAAGAAACGCGCGATTCGCTCAGAGATAGTTGCTTCCATTCCCCTAGACTGTAGATAGCGACGTGTGTATTATACTATCACTTTTAATCATTTCAGCGGTCGGGAACAAAAGTCTCTCTGACGCATGAGGTGAGTGTGAAACTCACGTTGTGTAATCTGTGGCAGTGAAATAAAGTGATCGCTGATGAGCATGACGCCTGAATCTCTTTTCGAGCTTCCTAGAGGCTATTGCCGTCGATAGTACATGTGTAGCAGATAGCATGACACAAGAGCGTCCTCAACAATTTGCACGTTTAAAGAAGGAATAAAGGCACATTTGCTATGAAAACTATAAGTCAGATATCTCTTGAACACATTCAGCAACTTTCACACACGTTATGACGGATTGCGTAGAAAAGCTCTTCCGTAGAGGTCATTTGTACTTCGAAAGACCTAAATAAACGCGGCCAATCACGCAAGAGGTGTCGATGGTGTTTATGCTGATAGCTTCTACCGGAACTTAGCGAAACTTTCGACTTCGCGATGCTCGCTGGCTTGCCCCGCTGCACCAACCGCAATCGAGTAGGACCACAAAGTGCTCGCACCCCTCTTTGCATGTTTCAGAACAAATGAAGGACGCACAAAGAGAAGTACGGAAACCTGGGCAAGTTGGTTACTACTATCCATGGTAAAACAGCGCGGAAATACACGAGGACGGAACAAACACGACGACACGAGCGCTGACTTTCAACTGGTGGTTTATTACGCTCAAGCGTACATTTACTATTCCCGCCAAACACTAAACAGAACAAAAATATTGAAGAAGCACTGCGTCATCACTGAACATCTTAAATCTACATTTCTACAAATGCATGCTCCAAAAAGGTGATTTCGCGGTTAGCCAGAGATAATGAGGGCTTGCTAATGCATGTTGCACCCCCCTTGTCAATGTGGTATGCCTCTGCTATAGTTCCCTTACTATCTGATCCTTATGTTTGAAGATGACGGATGTCTGATGAAGCAATGGGGCGCACGTGTGCTTAAGTTGTCTGCAGTGCAGCGCCAAATTCGAACCGGCTGCCCTGTCCAAAGAATTGTGATGCTCCCTCAGGCGTTAGTTAAGACACCGCCCAGTCTGGCCGACGTACCACCCACCGCATGAAAGAGGGATCTTGTATACTACACCTTCGACGCACTCAACCCTCCTCTCTGTGTGTGCTGTGGTACAACCACCACCAATCGTCATTCCTAGTAGGGACTCTCGCTTCCGCTGCACAGCTCGGCAAATGTCGCTTAATTTTCTGCGAGACGAAAATACAACATCGATTTGAAATTTTCGTCCCACTTTCTTCAGACGGTGCGATAGTCCCGCCATGTTAGTCTCAATCATTGCCATTTGCATTTGTAACGCTAGGACCATGTCCTGGCATGCCAACCATCACTCGTGCCCCGTGGAAGTTCAGCGCATGTGCGGATAGTTGCAGCTTTCCCCCGGCCATTCAAGAAGGATCTGACGTATCTTCGCCTCGGAGTGGCGAAGACAAGCGCGTTTTTTCAAAGAAAGGTTGAATGTTTGTTGTGACAATGTACGCGAACGAAGTCATCGCCGACTGTTTGCTGATTGGTGCAAGACAGCTGACCAGCACACTGATTTCTTGTGTAACAAGGTCCGCCGCTCATTGTCTGCAAGCAAGGAACGCATGTCTGCCTTTGCTCGAGCTAGGGTAATTGTTTTGGATGACGCTGTTGTGGAGGAACGCCATCGCAAGACACTGGAGCTGGGACCAAAATTCTGTTTTGAGCCACGGCTATTACCAGT
The DNA here is from genome assembly GCF_052857255.1 of Amblyomma americanum. NCBI lineage: Eukaryota > Metazoa > Arthropoda > Arachnida > Ixodida > Ixodidae > Amblyomma > Amblyomma americanum. The sequence goes on along the minus strand of NC_135502.1, from coordinate 26,369,210 downwards.
TGAAGAGTTGGCCCTGTCAAGGACAATCGCTAGGCAAATACCCGAAGTGCAGCGCCAGGTGCGTCTCCGAGCGCTTCTCAGCTGTTCAAGGTTCCTTTGGCAAGCGTAAGGCTCCAAAAGGGTTTGGCGCATTGGTGAACCACCTGGCTGCGAAGGACCTGAGACCGCCGATAGCAGACAAGGAGGGGTGCTTTGTTGTGATGAATGAGAGTGTGCTCTTGGACAAAGCGTTTGCTGCCATCTCCAAGAATTTTCGACAAGTGCAAGAGAATGCCGCAAAAGTTAAGAGACGTGCCGTCGCCCTTCTTAAAAAGGCTAATCTCGACCGTTTGCGCGAGTCCGTAAAGAACTCGAAACGCAGTACGCTTGAAATATTTTTTAGGGTTAAAACCCACTAAATAGGCCTTCCGTTTCGGTCCATAACTTCGGAGAAGGGAACTTGGCAGCTTGTTCTTTCCAGCTACTTACAGAAGGCGCTTGCTTCCCTTGCTTTTGAAGTCCCTTTCCGAATGCGAAACTCTAACGTCGTTTTGGAATACCTTCAGAACAACAATCCTGGTGACTGTCATGTGTTCAGCGTGGACGTCGAGGATTTGTACTATTAGATTCCTCATGAGTGTTTGATGCGCTTTGTAAGGGAATGTATAAGTGAGGACAATGACGAAGTGCGCTTCCGCAATGTTTGCGGTGTATCTGTTGATACTTTGCTTGAAGTGCTGTGCATGTACCTCCGGTCTACCATTGTTGCATGGAATGACGGTGTGTTTATACAGCGTTCCGGGATATGCATTGGTTCTCGCGTGGCTCCGCTGCTAAGTGACTTGTTCTTTAGCAGAATTGACAAAGCAATTGCAGGAGAGTTACCGGGCGGTGTACTGAAAGTACACAGATACGTGGACGATTACCTCGTTTTTGTGGAAAACGAAGGATGAACGCAGGACGTCGTGAACACATTTCTCAGAAATGGTCAAGGACTTGCTTTCACCACGGAGACCGTTAACAAAGGAAGGATACAGTTCTTGGATGTGGAGCTGAGACTTGAGCCCGGACATGTTTGCTGGCTGTATTCGCCTCGATCCGTCAAGTCCTTACTCAGCTTTCAGTCTGGGCATTCTAAGCTGGTAAAGGATGGCATCGCCCTGTCTTGTGTTCGCGCCGCCCTCACCAAGTGGTGTGTCCATATTATTGAGGAAGGTGTGCAAGGCCAGATTTCCCGGCTTAAGGACGCTGGTTTTCCTGAGGCAACTATCGAAGGTTATGCGAAAGGTTGATGGCCAAAATCAAATCGAACCATAAGCGGGTTCTTCAGGAAGATGAAGTCTCGAAGCGCCGGAAGATTGCTGTCATCCCTTACGTCCACGCATTATCACACCGTCTGAAGAAAGTGGGACGAAAATTTTAAATCGATGTTGTATTTTCGTCTCGCAGAAAATTAAGCAACATTTGCCGAGCTGTGCAGCAGAATCGAGAATCCCTACTAGGAAGGAGGATTGGTGGTGGGTGTACCATAGCACACGTAGAGAGGAGGGTTGAGAGCGTCGAATGTGTTGTATACAAGATCCCCCTTTCATGCGGTGAATGGTATGTCGGCCAGACTGGGCGATGTCTTAACGAACGCCTTAGCGAGCATCACAATTCTTTAGACAGGGCAGCCGGTTCGAATTTGACGCTGCACTGCAGACAACTTAAGCACACGTGCGCCCCATTGCTTCATCAGCCATCCGTCATCTTCAAACATAAGGATCAGATAGTAAGGGAACTATAGCAGAGGCATACCACATTGACAAGGGGGGTACAACATGCATTATCAAGCCCTCATTATCTCTGGCTAAGCGCGAAATCACCTTTTTGGAGCATGCATTTGTAGAAATGTAGATTTAAGATTTTCAGTGATGATGCAGTGCTTCTTGAATATTTTTGTTCTGTTTAGTGTTTGGCGGGAATAGTATATGTACGCATGTGCGTAATAAATCATCAGTTGAAAGTCAGCGCTCGTGTCGTCGTGTTTGTTCCGTCCTCATGTTTTTCCGCGATGTTTTACCATGGAGAAAAAGAAAACACGCCCTGCATGACGGAAACTGCTTTGTGCACATATGGTACTCCCCATTTTCACTAATGTTCTTGAAGAGTTGGAAGAAATCCAGGCTTGCTCACTCATTTCTTCGCACTGCTCAGTAGATACCCGTTGTTGCTCGGAGAAAACGCGGGTGCGGAGAAAGGGAGTGCCGTACATTCGACAGCCCTCATTCACCTCACCACTTCCAAGACGCAGCCCGATCCCCGCTTTCTTGTCTCGTTATTGAAAGCTTCCTTGCAGGAAATGTTGGTAAGGATTAAGTAGGGGAAAAGTGGGGTACAACCATGTTTTGTCTTTTTTCCCTGTCATAAAGACTAGCAGTTAAAGCGCTGAGTGTGTATATGCGTGTGCGTGTGTGTGTGTGTTCGTGCGTGTGCGTGTGTGTGTGTGTGTGTGTGTGTGTGTGTGTGTGTGTGTGTGTGTGTGTGTGTGTGTGTGTGTGTGTGTGTGTGTGTGTGTGTGTGTGTGTGTGTGTGTGTGTGTGTGTGTGTGTGTGTGTGTGTGTGTGTGTGTGTGTGTGTGTGTGTGTGTGTGTGTGTTCGTGTGTGCGTGCATGCTCGCGCTTGTTGTCATAAACTGGTAGGCGTGGGACACTGCTCTCTGATTCATAGAGCACGACTACATAAGAGAGGGCCACCAGCCTTCGTTCTCGTACGGAAGAAAATTAGTGTGACTAGAAACGAAAGCTGGGCTTCTTGGTGTTTGTTTAATAGCTGCAGCATGATTGTTAGCGCGAAAAAAGCGCAATGAACAGCGAACAGAACACCAATGATGTGTCCCGTGCGCTCCTTTTCACTGTATCTTATGTTGATTGCCAATGGTAACCATATCGTAGATATTAAATGAGTGCTGAGAAGTGCTGCAAGGTGGCGTTGCTTGAATGCGAGGTGGCATTTCTTGTTTATGGGTGCCAAAGTAGCTCGTAAGATTTTGCTGGCTTGGTAGGGTGAAAGAATGAATGAAAGAATAAATAAGACAGAGAGTGACTAAGTGAACGCATAAATGAATGAGTCGCAAACGTAGCGGCTTTTATCTTTGGGCCCGAAGATTAATTGGGCACGTGGTATGCCAGTGCAAATGCTGCAGAATTATTCCTTTTCTATAGTTGCAATTCTACGTGTTTAATGCTTCCCTTCAAGAGCCTCATTTTCCTTAATTTAAACGTGTCCAAGTTTTGCATTAGGAATATCTGAAGCGAGAGAAATTGTATTGTTGACCTTCAATGTCAAGCTCCACTTCGTCGCTTGCACAGAATACACAGTGTTCGGTGTTTAAATGCTTTGGCTCTTGTATCGAGAAGCAAGTAGCGGTGAATGAGGGTGAGAGGTGACGGCGTGGCCAAAGGTAATTCCCGGGACCTCAGGGAGCGCGATTCACACCAGGGTCACATGTGATGGCCGCGCAGCGGGGTCCCGTACTACCTCTTGAGAGACCGGTAAGCCGCAAGCCGCTGACGCACTCTCGTTTTTCCCAGCAAGTTGTCGTGATTCACCTTGTATCAGCGACTCCGTGTCACGCGAACTTTTCGAACAGCTCCTCAGCTTGTCATAGACATAAAAGTAATGGAAGCGGCAAGAAACATCACAGGGTAGGTCCAGCCCTTTTATCCTTGAAGTTATTCAGTAGATTATCTTCATATACTCTGTCCTAGACTACGCGAAGTCTTGGAAGCTATGCCTTCGTGTTGGCTAAGCGTGGGACTGAATTGACAAAAATGTGCTCACATCAGAAGGACTCATCTGTGATTTGTTCTACATAGTTTTACATCGCCATTTAGGTTTAAGCATTTTTCGCGCACACCCTGCAGCATATGTCTCGTTAAAGCGGGAGATAATTGTTGTACGAAATGTAGGGGAAAAAATATTTGACGGAGCCTAGTGCGTTGTCGTCATGCTCTGAGATTCCTTACGCCCCTCCGCGAATTCTCTCAGAGGCATTCACATCCTGCGGATGCGTCCTCACTTTATTTCGCGTACTGAGTCAAAAGCAGCGCCACCAGGCGATTCTGCAAGGGTGAGGCGTAGGTGAGCGGGAAAACCCCATAGCCATTCGGAGGATAAACTGAAAACATTCTGTTTTGGGTATACACTGCATCCGTGTCGGTTACATTTCGCACTACGAGAAGACAGAACAGAGCATTGACTGCGCTTCTTTTTTGAGACAGACGAATAAGTAAACGCATACAAACATCGAACAAAGAGGTAAAATGGGGTATGGATTATTTTGAATCACTCGGCTACCCAAATCTTCTTTGACCTCAATATAATATTACTGACCTCGGGAAACTTAGGTGAATGCATATTTGAATCCGTATTAATAAATGTTCCTTTGATAAATAGCAGCATGCGTTATCATGCATAAAAATTCAAGAAGCTATGCACAGCTTCGAGCTTCCCTTTCGCCCTCCCGGAAAGAAAGAGGGAAATATATAACCGAATAGAAATAACATTGCAACTTAGAAAAAAACTCTTTCAAATATATCCATTTTTCATACATCATCACTTGTGCCAGAAATGCAACATTAGGAAATGTTAACCTACGCTTCACTCTCAATGTATATGAAGAGTGACAATTGTTGTTTATCGAATCTAAGTTAAAGAATAACATTCCACGAGAATTAAAAGGTGTCGAAAATATTACTGCGAGAGTAAAAAAGGCTTTTTTTCAGCACAGACATACGAAACATTAAGCGCGTTCCACCAGTTTCGGACAACTAATTTGAGACAGTAGCGAACTAATTATTTCTTCTGATAATAATCTTCTTTGGTATTTCCTTCATTTCACTAGCTGCCCTTCGCTTTACTGAATTACACTAGGACCCACCAGCTGCCTGTTTGCAGCTTTTTTTTCTGCTTCCTCTAATTCCTCTCACAGATTGCATCGCGCGAGACGGAAATAAATATTTGATTTGATTTGTAATGCTGTCCTGTTGGTGTATCTAATTTTTTTTTGGTACATCAAAATATTTGGTCTCTGCGAAAGACAGAGACTCGGTAGTTGAACAGAAAAAAAAACGAAAATCGCAACAAAGTGTCTAAAGAGTGAGTTGACTCTATGAACCCAGATAGCGAAGGCTGTTGTCTCCGTACATCTATGCCCTTCACTTACTAATTAAGAGCTCCACTCTGAGGACTACAAAAAGCAGAGTGTGCAGAAAAGGAACTGAAAATAAAGATGCCAAGCACTCTGAGGCCTATAGTTTGAACAGGCCGGAAGAAGGACAGTAGTTGATTATGTATTCTGGCAATCCTCTCCAGATAACTTAAGGCACTTTGTATAACCCCACTACTTTGTACTGATATAATGCTGTGACCACGATCTTTTTGGACTAGCTTCTCTTTGAATGACTGTTGGTGAGCAACCATCGGGAACAATCGTGAACAAGCATGCAATAATATGCAGGCGGGGAATAACAGTGTGCCGTATGTACACCAGGAGTGCGTCGTTAGGTGGCTCTCGCATGCAGTGAGGTGGGGTTAGGAACATTTAAGAGGAGGGGGGGTGGTCAATTACTCTTGTCCCCAATAGTACATGTGATAAGGGTTTATGGGTTTATGGAGGTTTAACGCCCAAAAGTGACTGCTATGAGGGACGCCATAGTGAAGGGCCCCGGAAATTTCGACCACCTGGAGTTCTTTAACGTGCACTGACATCGCACAATATATGGGCCTGTAGAGTTTTGCCTCCATCGAAATTCGACCAGTGCGGCCGGCATCGAACGCGCGTCCTTCGGTCCAGCAGTCGAGCGCCATAACCTCTGAGCCACCGCAGCGAGACGTATATGTGAAAAAAAAAAAGACGCTGACTTCCTATGAGAACCTTTATGGTTTTTAGATCTTTACAGGCTTCCGTACTAATTCAGAAAGCTAATTCCAAGGAGTTCAACCCGGTGAGAGCCTAACCGAAAGGTTCCGCGCTTCTCAAGTCAATCACAAGAGAATTAAATACAGCAGTGTTGTCTTCGCAACCCTGGTCTGAACAGGTAGAACTCGCAAAGAACAGTGATTCCTTCAACTGAGTGCGCTCGACGGCCACCCGCCTCCTCGTTACAAACACCCACAAAGAGGCGCAGGAAACGCCCACACGCAAGGATCGCGACTTATCAGGTGTTGAGACACAGATCCACTGTGCGTGTCCAAGGCATCTCCAGGCAGTGAGTTTTTTCTTCTTGGACCTCGCAAGCATGGCTCGCGGACTCTGTAAAAAAGCGGCTTCAACAAACGTAGACGACTGGTCGAGTCGCTCGTCGAGCGATTAGTGTGGATGAATTATTAATAATAATTGGTTTTTGGAAGAAAGGAAATGGCGCAGTATCTGTCTCATATATCGTTGGACACCTGAACCGTGCCGTAAGGGAAGGATAAAGGAGGGAGTGAAAGGAGAAAGGAAGAGAGAGGTGCCGTAGTGGAGGGCTCCGGAACAATTTCGACCACCTGGGGATCTTTAACGTGCACTGACATCGCACAGCACACAGGCGCCTTAGCGTTTTTCCTCCATAAAAAACGCACCCGCCGCGGTCGGGTTCGAACCCGGGAACTCCGGATCAGTAGTCGAGCGCCCTAACCACTAAGCCACCGCGGCGGGGTATGAATTGACTATTCCTAATAAACGCGTGAACTGAGAACAATAGGAGCTACAATATAGAGGTTTGGCATAGTTAAGATGCATTAATGTGGACGTATACCGAACCCGCACGGCTACGGCTTGCTGTGCATGGGCCGTAGGTGCCTGGTAGTTCTAGTACATGTCTATGCTATTACGTCTTTGCTAGTACATTTCCACTGAACAGCACAGCGACACTGCTATTTCTGTCTTGCCTTTGACACAAGGAACGAAGCCGAGTTAGCGAATGCTTATTCATTATTATTACCGCGACTCGACAAGTATTCGCTGCCTTGACAAAATCACATGTCGTTATGGAAGTGATAAGTGGCGCCACCTAATAGGCGGCCGAGCCCCCGAAAATGTGTGGAGGACGTAAGGGCAGCTGTTGTGAATTCTCTCGCCGATAAGCCGACGTAGGCCATAGCTAAGGCCAAGACTGAGAACTAAGTGATGAGTATTATTTACAGGCCTCCTGGCAAAAGTATAAGTAATGTTATACAAGTATCTAATGAGTGGTTAGAGAAAATTAATCGCAAAAATTCTTTAACACTCGGTGACATCAGTACTGGCATTGCATATCAACGCAACCTGAGGGATCTTGTTTCCCTGGGTTTACTTGCAGGATGTGGATATAAACTGTGATTGATGCCTTCACAAGACAGTAACGGAGAGAGAAAAATTTCGCACAAACGTGAGTAGACCACATCGTTGCATCAAGTACTAGACGACCAGTTTCTGAAGTAATTTGAAGAAAGGTAGCCAAACAATCTTTTATAGGTTTAATCTACTTAAAAACCCTAACCTATGCGAATAAAATGACATGAAAGTTATAACACTCATAATCTTGTTATCGCGAATAATTTGGTTAAAAATTATGGCTGGAATGCATTGACGTGCTATAGTCACGGGAAAATATATGAGATGTTTGTTAAAGAGATGTCAATATGTATTTAACGCCGCTAAACAGATGATTAAGAGTGAAAAGAATTCAAAGAACAAATGGAATCATAGGAAAATATTAGAACTAACGTCGAATGAGAAAGACATCTGGAAACACTGTAAATAGGATCCAGGCACCCAAGTGCTAAGAGAAGAGTATAGAAGGATGGGGAGGGGGGGCGAGCAGAACAAATAAGAAGGAAAACTAATATTACCTGAAAACCGTTGACTTCTAAACAAAATTTCAGAAAGCATAGTAAACACGCAAGGCAGCTGGAAGTTTTAAAACCAAATTATCTATAAGAAACCATGTGACAACTACATTAAACTTTACTGAAAAAAGGGAGTTTGAACTCGCAGATAGACTCAGAAACGTGTTCATAAAATTGATTAAAGTATTAAAGATATATTGCGGTATCCACAAAAGGAGAGAAATGGGGCTGCCTCGGATCTGAAGACTGCGCGCTTACCTCCCTTGACAGAAAATTACTTGTGGAGCATTGTAACTTTCATGCAAATTGATGAACCAGCAGAAATTGACGAGTTATGACCAGAAGTCATTCACATGAACTTTGAAGAGCTCAAGGAAGTTGTCCTTCTTATAATTAATGGGTTCCTAATTGAGGGAGCAGTACCTGAAAAAGTTGGAATGTTGTTAGGTCATTACTCAAGAAGGGCAAGAAGAATGACTGCCACTGTTACAAGTGAATACAGATATTACAAGACGTAATGAAAAAGGATATGGCGAAAGTAATGGCTGAAGTTTGCGAAAAAATCTCGTTCTTGACATCGAGTCAGTATGAATTTAGAACAAGTTCAAGTACTGCATGTTATGCTATTAGATTTCAGTGACAGTGAACTCAAAATTTTAGCAAATTGAATTTGTGCTAATTTGTTCCTTCATCTCACCAGTGTATCTGATACGATCATCGATCACATGATTCTGTATGTAAACTACAAAAAGCGAGAGTCGGAAGAGAAAATAAGAAAGAAGAAAAGATGTAATTGCAAGGATGCCAGGTGACGGGATTTCGTGTTTAAGTAGCGCCAATCATTGGATATTATAACTGCCACAAGTCGAAGACAGCTCAGAGAGGGAAAAAGAGAGAGAGGGAAATGAACAGTGAGAAAGGGAATCCAAGAATGCAAGACAGGCCGGCATTCTCTGGCGCCTAATTTGACACTTCGGACGCAGGTTGCTATGTTAATAAAGAGAGAAAAGTTTACGCAAGCAAAATATTGCGCATCATTATCGGTGCCACGCGTAGGATGTCACGAGCTGCGCGGTAGATGCCAACTTCTGACGTAATGTGAGTGGGCCATGCAATTAGCGCCTTCGCCTCCTTTTACGCGGAAAGGCGTGCAATACGTATGGCCTCGGTGCAAGCGTCCGCGAAGCGTCATTTTCAAGGACGCTAATCGAGACCAGGCTAGTCGTTTCCTCAAACGCCGCTTCGTCGGCGCCAAGGTGCAGTTTAAGCAGTTGACAGGATTTTATTTTTGCTAGTTTGTCAGTCGGTACTTATCGTGCCTTGTTCTTGGCTGTGGGCTCTGCCTGCTGAAACATTTCAGTTAGTTTAACAAGAATGCATTTAAATGAGCAGTGCTTTGAGCTGCCGGCATTTTCTACGAATGCCACACGTCACTGTTTTGATATTATTATGTCACAGCGTGACCGGTTTGTTTAGTTCTAATGCGCCAGTCTTGAATCCCAAATATTGTTGGGTTCTCGTGATTATGCATCCACGGTGATATAAAAAAGGCATGTCCAGCAATTTCGACAAAAATTTTCAAAATTGGAAAATTGTAAGATTCTTTTGCGGTAATATTCAACGCAGTGGTCTGTTCTTCTGCTATCTGGCAAGATGCTTCTTTTAAAGTGTTTACATCGGTCGCACCGAACATTTACGACTCCCATTAAAAACCAATCGGGAAAGCTTTTGACGACAGTAAAAACGTTAATAGGAAAACATTCAAGACTGCCGTTGGTTGATCTGCTGATATGTTAATTTTTGTAGTGAAATCTTAGATTATATGAAAAATTTGCGTTAATAAATGATTTCTTTTTCAAAAATGCTTTTGTCCAGAGTTGCTGGGTATCACAGCATATAACGGGAACCAATGAGGACGTTGAATCTTCTAACGATGACCCAAGAAGATTCCGTACCAGCTGGTTAACTCTCAGCTCTATGACATGGACAATCATCATAGCTTCAAAACCTGCCCTTAGCTACAACTTACCAGCGTTTTTCATGTTTTTTGACATCATTTTTAATCGACCGTGTTGCCGTAATTTCCGGTTAATAAATAGTTTTTGATCCTTTAGTTTAAAACATTATAAGCGCTCTAAGCCTTCTCTGACAGGCTTTAAAAAAGGACTGTGCTCTAGAGTCCAGCTGTCTTGGCTGTTTAACCAGCAGAAGCGCCGCGGTGGCTCAGTAGTTGTGGCGCTCGGCTGCTGACCCGAAAGACGCAGGTTCGATCCCGGCCGCGGTGGTCAAATTTCGATGGAGGCGAAATTCTAGAGGCCCGTGTGCTGTGCGATGTCAGTGCACGTTAAAGAACACCAGGTGGTCGAAATTTCTTGAGCCCTCCACTAAGGCGTCCCTAATAGGGAGTCACTTTGGGACGTTAAACCCCCATAAACCATAAATTGTTTAACCAGTAGCGACGAGTAACTTGGCTCGAAACGATAATAGATATCAAGCATGACGAAAGAAAAGGATATTACGTCGAAGGGTTGAACACGCGAAGTATCGCAAGCACAAGCACGCAAGGTGGCCAGAAAGAGTTTCGACACGCTCAAGCGGCGGCTGTTGTCACATTGTCGGCGCCTCTTGGCTTTTTCTCTTGGCAGAGAAAGGTGCGGCTTCAGTTGTGATCTATAAATGATAAGGTTGGGATGGAAGAAATGGCAGACAACACACTAAAATAAACAACAACAGAATACTAAAACACAATGAAAGGTACAGAGATGACTTCTTTACCGAAATCAACGGATTATAGCACGCGCAGTTTCATCGCAACGTCAAGCAGAATTCTGTGCTCACGTACAGGTTCCCGCATAATTATTCGTAACGCTGCACAGCCGGACGTTCGCCGGCGGAGCGCGTCGGGGAAGTATACAGCCACGTTATGCGTATGCGCGGATTCCAAACTGGCGGAGCTCGTTCCATGGTTGGTCTAGATTAGCGCCTGGAGGTGAGGGGCTGAGGAGATTGCGAGTGACACTGATGCTACGTATTCACACGCTGCGCTCCGTTTAGAGAGAGTCACCTTCTTGCGAGTGCGGCTTGCAGAGAGAAGCGCCATTAACAGAATAATGCAGGCGTAGAGGGGCGAAGGCGGCTGACTCGAGGATGAGGCTGCTGAATGCTGATCACTTGTTAGGAAACGTGAAGAGACGTTTTCTCTTTGTTTGTTTTTGTCACGGAAATGTTAAAATGGGCATTCCAATCTGTTACATAGTTAGAACTCTGTGCTGTTCACAAAAGTTCCTTCCAGGCTACTGGTAGAACTTCTTTGTTGATTTTTATTTATGTTTATACACATTGCGAACTAAATACATGCAGCATCTGCGCAAACAAATACGGACGCAGGAGTGAAGGCAAAGCTGAGAATATTCGTCATCGTGCGTCGAGGGAAGCAAACATTCATTGTAACTGATTAACATAAATTTGCCTGCGAACATCGGTGAGAATCTGGCCTCCCAAAGACACCGTTAATTTGATGCTGAATGCACAAACTCTATGTGCAAGGGTTTGGCATTGAAGAACACGCCGCTTCATTTTATTTTACGAACCGTTTCACCCTCGCTCTTTAACCTCCGCTAACGGTACATGTAAAATTCTGCTTAAAAACTTCTTTGCAATTGCGGCGCAAAAAATATAAGTTGCAAAGAGTTGCGCAAGAAGTAAAAGAAAATAGAGTTGCAGTGCGATATTTAGACAAACAGCGTGGCTCGTACATAGTAAAGTAGAATAGGGAAGTAATTATTTATTAGCATCCATCCAAGCGCCACCACACGGATACAGGGGAAATATATAGAGCTTCCCTAGAAAATTCTTAGTTGAAGAAAAATTTTGTTTTGGTCCGGGGTACAAACCAGGGATCACAGTTTCACCTGGGTGGTCGCTCTACCAACTTAGCTAACCGGGACTGCTAACACATGGTAGGGCGGGAGCGAATTGATCAAGAGCTCGAAGTGGGAACGTTACATACTGCGTCAAATTACACTTAGCCGACGTGAAAGAGAAGTGGGGCGAGCTATAGGCATCTCCAACTATCGAAATCCGTGAAATGTTTAACTTGAATTGTTAACATGATACCTGTACCACGACCGAAATGAATAAAAAACCCAATGACAAAAGGAGTTGCATTAGAATAAAGTTTTGTTAAATCGCGGTTTGTACAAATTATGCTAAAAAGATGCAAACTTACGAAGAACTAGCTGTATGTTATGAAATTTCTTACATGAAACAAGCGTACAATAATGATTGATATAATGGATCGGCGCCCGAATACGTTGCCTTGTGCATAGTTTGATTCTTTCTGTTGCAAATGTTATTTATGCTGTCAGAATGACTTGTGCTGCTATTGGTGTTTAGGCTATAATTATGTTTACATATCTTGAATTTTTATTTCAAAAGATGCTGGTCCTTCTGGCTGGTTAGCCAACAAGCATAATTTGCTTAGACAGATCAGAATTGATGATTGGGCATGCAAATTGCTGAATAAACCTGAACTTTGAATGCACGCAATTTTGAATATTGTGCAGCGAACTTCCAAGTGGCTACAAAACAGTTACGAGGTATTGTAATTTTGAAAGGTAAACATGGCGCTTACTCCCTTCAGATGGCATGCAGCACGGCCTACCTGTCTGCGCATTTTCAACAAGCATGTCTTGAAAAACCCTGTTTTGTGTAGTTCTTCTGATGCCAAATATGTCAAAAACGATTTTAATGTGAACATGATAATGACTTGTGAAGTTGTACTTCCTTTGTACTTCATAATCCTGTCGTTTAAGCACACTTTTGCCTTGTCTTTTGCTCGCAGTCCGACGAATCTTCATGGAAACTAAAACAATTCAAAGAAATACATTGAAGGGGCACGTAGCACTGACTGACTGTTTGCTAAATATGCGGCTCGCTCGCTCACTCACTCTGGAAGAAAGGAAAATCTGGGCGTGTTGGTTGTTACTTGACATAAACACAACAGCGCAAAAAGACGACGGGCGAAAGAAAAAGGCAAGACAACACGGTGCTGTCAGTCATTCCATGGTATGACGTACAGGCGTAACGTCTTATTGCGGCTACAAAAGCGTCTGAACTGTGCGCTTGTTTTCTAACCTGCGTTCGGCAGTTCACGGCCACTTGGTCGTTTCGTTCCAGTATGAGCGTGGAGTTGAACGGTACTGTACGGTGGATGTGACGCTTCTGAGACCTTGGAAGTTCACTTTGTACTGCGTTTCACGCTTTAATGATGTCGTTCGGGTCAACACACTACTCTCAAGTAAGCTGCGACGGTGGTCGCCCCTCTAAAGTGGACAAAATAATTCCACCCCTCTATTCTCGGCAGAGCAGTTCGTTGCCTTCGGCATGAAGTCGATTAGAGTGCGCGAAGAGGCTGGCTGGGCGAAGGTATCTTTAGCGGCTAATTTTGTTCTCAACGCCGGTGTCTTTGACTCAGTGTCAAGGACCAATAAAAAGCCTGAGAGGAAACGGAGAGCAGGCTCCCAACGAAACGGTACTGTTGCGATACGCGATAAAACCAAGGATTAAAGCGAGAAACGTAGTGATTAATGAAGGGGAATTCGGGCACAAGAAGAAGAACGGAAAAAGAAAGGCGGAGAAAGAGAGAAAATTTTATTTTCAACGCTCAGTTGGGCGGTGACGAGTGCAGATTATATTTCGATAGTGGCGTCGGCACTGCTAGGTGAGCGGTAGCATGGGTAATTGAGCAAACTGGTAAGCATTTGTACTGATTAACATAGCATGAACGGGAGTATAAAGGGCAAGAAGCAATTTACTTAATCTCGTTCATCCCGTTAATACCGCTTTGTGTAGCAGATCATTGATGGTACAAGCTGATTGTACTACGTCCGGCTACTTCGTAAATAAAGGAGTGGAGGGGTTGAACACATGGTAGATGAGTGGGAAAAAACGAGATAAGCTTTCATCTTTCACAGCAAAGCATGAATCTGTTATCACGATTTTTTTTCTTGCAAACCAACTCTGCCTCTTTCTTTCGCGCACCGCATTAATTTATATTTTCGGATGTCACCCCTCAGCGCATATTGAAATCTATTATAGGCTCAGAGCGTATTGAAATCTTAAAGTACAAAGTCAACAAGTGTGGCGTTTTATTTGCGCTTTTATGTTTTCTGGGTATTGGACAACATCGGATATCCTCAAAGTAGTTGGACATTTTGCGCTACTGACACAATTAGAATGTGCCCGTCATACAGAAGCCCTTCATACAGAGGCCTTCAAACAGAATTTCGCCCAAGCAGACGATCCCCGCGTAAAGAAGAGAGCATGATGCGAATTAAACTTTAACACACAGAAAATTTGAGAACTCCTGATTTACTGGCGTCACTGTCGAGCTCGATAAGTCAGGCGATGAATTATTGCAAATGACTGGGAAAGTGAAAAGGCAAAGTACAGCCGGTGGCTTCAAAATTAATTCCGCACCCTGGCAAAGAGTATAGCAGTTCATGATAGACGCGAACTGCTGGATTAGTCAGCGGACATATATCTACATATATCTTACAGTAATTTCATGGCAAATAATTTACGAGAAAAAAAATTTGCCAGCAGAGTTAGAATAGGTAGGATTGCATTTGGCAGGCGCTTCCAAATGGTGAAATGGTGGGTAGTCATGTTCGTGGAGAGAGGAAAACACTCTCATTTAGCCAAGATATTTAATATGCGCGAAAAATTACTGTAATATAAGGCGAACATAACCAGAACACAGCTGGTATTTTTGTCTCAGGCCAAAGTATTGAGGCTGTCAAGAAAGCTTGAAAGCTGACCCAAGACATGAGTGCGAATGATGGAAAGTAAGTGGTAAGTATAAAGGTAAGAGAACTTTTGATTACAGAACGAACGCTGGTTTATCATATCCGAATGGAAAGTGCAACGAAAAGCACAGAAGTTCAGAGGGTGGTTTTTGACATGATAAATGTTACCGAAACTAAATCAGCGACTTTCATTTACCATTCGTCGCTGATAGCCAGGCAGCCTCTTCCCTTCGCCAGTTCTTTAGAAAGAAATTACTCTTCTTTGCACCAACTAGCAACAAAATGAAACACTTGCACTCGCGTAAGAGCTATCGCTCGGTGATATTTTTATCTCTGTTTATCGCAGGCGTGGGAGAACAGCGGCAACTGCACGATGCCTGGCAATGCGCTCTTGCGGAACCACCCAAAAGACGCGCGCAACGGGAAAGCGATTTAGACGAGCAAACACTCATTTGCGTCATTTGTTCATGGCCACCTGCTCCGGTGCGGCACGCGTTTGTTTTTTTCATTTCCATGTGCGCTTGATGATGGAAAGATTGCGACCACGTGAGGGTGCGTCACCCCGAAGAGGCGGAAGAGGAGAGGCAACAAAACACCTTTGTTCGGCACGTCAGAGAGAAATTTGTACAATGGCTGCTTGCTCGAACGAACCAGGCCGTGTGATGCAAAGCCATATGCAGGCTTGTATAGTTGAGCCGGGTTCAAGTCCATCTTTCTTGGACATTACTTTTATTTGTGAGGAAACTGTGGAGTATTTATTGTATGATACTGTTATACTGTTAAGTGAGTGAGGAAACAAACGCAGGTTAATGACTTCCTAGCTAAAATCAAGAGTAAGAAATGGGCCTGGGCAGGGCATGTAATGCGAAGGCAAGATAACCGATGGTGCTTAAGGGTAACTAAGTGGATTCCAGGAGAAGTCAAGCGTAGCAGAGGGCGGCAGAATGTTAGGTGGGTGGATGATATTAAGAAGTTTGCAGGCATAGGGTGGGCGCAGCTGGCAAAGGACAGGGTTCATTGGAAAGTCATGGGAAAGGCCCTTGCCCTGCAGTGAGCGTAGTCAGGCTGATGATGATGATGATGATGATGATTATGATGATGATGATAATGTTATGAACTCATTGACGGAAATGATCTAACCTTCCAATGCGTTCAAAAATCGCTTTTAAAGTTCGTCTTGCGCTCGAATCGAGCAGTTTAGACTGCCATAAAATCCAACTGAGTGCGTTTTTGAGAATAGTTGTGAGGCAGCTGTGGAATATTGTAAGATACAGTTATGAACTCATTGACGGAAATGGTCTAACCTTCCAATGCATTCAAAAACTTGCCTTTAAAATTTGTCTTGCGCTCGAATCGAGCAGTTTAGACTGCCATAAAAATCCTATTGAGTGCGTTTTTGACAATAGCTCTGAGGCAGCTTTGAAATATTGTAAGATGCTGTTATGAACATATTGATGTGAAGGGTCTTATCTTCTGATTCATAACAAAAATTTCGCTTTTAAAGTTTGTCTGGCGCTCATACCGAGAGAAAGAAAGACAGTGAACTTTATAGCTTTGATAGAAGATGGGTCCTGGACTCGTCAAGAAAGGGACCTTAGTCCAATACCTCCATAAGTGGCCAGGGTGAAAGCAGAAAACTACAAGCGTTCCCAGGGTGCGTGTGCGGACATAATGATTATTATAGGACATTCCTATGATATGCGAAAACAATTGAGTTCATAGACAACTTCAGTGCACTGGCAAGTTAGGTGATAAAGATACACTTGCATTTAGGTTATGCGTGGCAACCAAACGGCGCTCTTAAGCACCAGTCACTGCCTTCCTTACATTTAGCCGTATCAAGAGGGGCAGAACCAACTATGCTCTACGTCACAGTTTAGGCAGGGGTTGATGAACTAATAGTTTAGTGCCTTCCTACAAGCGAAAGTGAAAATGAAACAAATGCATGATTACGTTGAATACTCAAATAATCACTGCTCTAAACAACATAAAAAGCTATATTGGTTGTGAGGAAATTGTCATAGCTTTTCTTTGCAACCGCGTCACTACGCTCAGGTGAATATCATTTTTAGTTACACTCTTGTTTGACTCACAAGTAATTAGTTTTTTTTACCCGACTGCTTAGACTTTACTCTGAGTAAATTTTAAAAAAAAGTTTACAAAAAGTGGCAGGGTTTTAACGTAGTTAAACCAAGTAAACGTGCGATAGCATGTGTACATTCTTCAATTGAAGGGAACACTTAAGCTCCGCCTTAAATGTATGACGCAATATCTTTAGTGGGCTAATACCTATGAATGCTGAACTGATCGTTCTCCATTTAACATTCATAGATCGCGGCGAGCCCTGATACCACTACCAGCGCCGTGACGCAGCGATGCGCCATTGCACTGGCAGGTGGCTGTTTCTGTCAGAGCCACCGGTAGGGATTGTGCGACCCATGTATCTCTTCCCGAGCAACCTCTCGCAACCAGTTATTAATTTCACTTCCACCTGCCAGGGCAGAATGTAATGACGCCAAAAGGTTATGTTACCTAGGTGGCGTGACGCCCTCCGCCCATTGGCTACAGCTGACGCGAGGCTCCTCCGAACTTACTCTTGCTTCCTCCCAATGGCTACACCTTGCGCGACGCTGTTACGAATTAACCCGAACTTACCCGTGTAACTCGGGTAGGCTCAGATTAGCTCGGAGCACTGAGACAAGATGAGAAGACTTTTGCTCGGGGTTCGTACGTCTGGAGTAATGCTATCGCACCGAAACCAGCATAGGTCGAATAAACATCCAAGATAATATTCATCCGCCCTTAGAAGTGCTCCTACAAGAAAACGCTGAAAGGGCAAAACTGGTTTCTGGGGAAAGAAAATGGCGCAGCATCTGTCTCACATATCGGCGGACACATGAACCGCGCCGTAAGGGAAGGGATAAAGTAGAGAGTGAAAGAAGAAAGAAAGAGGTGCTGTAGTGGAAGGCTCCGGAATAATTTCGACAACCTGGAGATCTTTAACGTGCACTGACATCGCACAGCACACGGCCGCCTTAGCGTTTCGCCTCCATCGAAACGCAGCCGCCTTGGTCGTGTTCGACCCAGGGAACTCTGGATCAGTAGCCGAGCGCCCAACCACTGAGCCACCGCGGCGGGTCTGATGAAAGGGAAGAAAAATAATTTATTGAAACAATTTTCAACCCGGGCTGCAAATTAGTCTGCGTTTTCTTGCCGCACATCTCAATGTCTCACCACCGTCGCAGGTCAGAGGACTACTACTTCAAAGGCCGTGTCTACCACGCACGACACGTGCAAAACACAATGCAATTATTTTTTCCCCTTCCATTTAGCAATTTACGTGCGCGCATATTTTTTCTTACCGGCATCAGGCCAGTTCTTCATTTGTCAAAGTTGCAGTTCCAGAACTACAAGCAGAAATTCCCTTAACACTGGTAGTGCACATCATCATGGTAAAAGAGCTTCTAGAGAATTGAGGAGCCAGTAAGCACAAACGCTACGGTAATTCTCACCTAAAACATACACAGAAAAACATGATTGACAAACTACGCAGAAGAGGCACAATTACCGGTGATTCAGTATTAACAAGTGTAATTTTTTTCTTTGTATCACCATATTAAGATCATAAAACAGACAGCTAAAACAGCCCTTATTTGTAATTAAAAATACTTAAGACTTCCTTCCCCTCTCAAACCGCTGGTAAATAGAATCCGAAAATTTCCATTGCCTTCCATGTAAATAAATTGCAGCCTGTTTGCCACCTAATTATCTTTTCGCCGTCGTGGAGGGCGAGCTTAAGCGAATTCTGGCTAGTAGCAAGCGAAACTTCCGGGTGAATTCGGTGATAATGGACATTGAATGACTTTCCGAAAAAATGATTCCCGAAACCATAAGTAGGCTTTCTTGGCACGGCCTGGAGCCAATATGAATTCAGCGCTGTGGTAATATGCTTCGATGCGTAAGAGCGCATAAGTAAACAAAAGTATTCCGAAAAAGGAGACTCGCCAAAACATTATCAACATCGATGACACGGGCATAGGACATCATAATGCCCCGAACTGCACGTGACTTTCATTAGGCGCCAGTGAGTGCAATAGTACCGCACAGACAAGGGGATTCCCTGCGAGCTGCAAAAAAGTAACTGGAGGGGATGCTTAAGCTTCCCCTTAAGGGTATGACGAGTTAGCGTTAATGGGTAATTGCCCATATATGGGGAAATGGTCATTTTCTACTGTATATTCACAGATCGCTGGGAGTCCTCGTACCACTCCTGGCGCAGTGGTGCAGCATTTAAGCGATGCGCCGCTGCCTGCGATGGCAGGTGCTGCCTGCGGTGGGGCTTGGGATACACAGGTTGCTCGCCCCGATCAACCTCTCGCGACCAATCAATAATTTAACTGCCGCCTTTCACGGTGGGCAGTTTGCTCACAATCTGGTGAGGTTGGGATGACGTCACAAGGTCATGTGACCTAGGTGGCCCTCCTAGCACCCAGGGGGCCAACCTAGATTGCTTCTGTGAGAATATTTTGCTCAGGCTGCCGTCGCCGTCGATGACGAAGCAGGGCTTTCCCCTCATCGGGACTCTTAATGCTATCCCGTTAAAACATAAAAGTTGCACTGTTTTAAAGCCAGAGCACTACCTCACGAGGTCAAACCGGCTCACCGAGTTTGCGTGATCTCCAGCGTGACCTCGACCAAACTTTAAATAAAAATGAATAAAATAAAAACTGCCGTGTCTGGAGACAACTGCTGACGCTCACGTACCCCAACCCGGCACAATACCACAGACTCTACCTTGGAAGATACCCGACAAATATATGCAAGGTCTGCCACACTGCTATAGCAACTTTACCCCACATGCTCTGGGACTGTAGCAAAAACCCAGTGCTAACTCCGGAAACCTCCAGCCGCGGTGGGCCGCTGCCTTGCGCAGCCCCAGTCTCGGTGACCGACTCTCGGCCGTCCAGCAGGCCCGCGAGGTGACGGCGAGGCAACACCTCGACGTCCCCAAGTGGGAGACCTAAGGCCCAGTCGGCGAAAGCTCTGCAGAACTTTTGAATAAAGTTGTTACCAACTAACTGGGATTCACACCCGCGGCGGCGATAAGAGCTCAGATTCGCTGGCCACTGCACGAGAGCACTATGCTATCGCTGCAGCCAATCCCGCATCGGGTTAAGCTGCAGCACACTCACGCGCTGTGCATTGCGCATCGTCGTCTTCATCATCTAATACTACTGGAATGAAGAAGACGATCATGTCCCGACGCCAACGACGACGAATCTCTTGAGGTGACCGACAAGGGCTCGTGCTAGAGAACTGCTCCTTTTGAACCGGCCTCTCGCCTCGCTGCTTCTCAACAATTGATTGCGCCAGCGTCTTCATCACCGGCGCTTGCCACGTCCCTATAAATTATCGATCACTACTATCGAACTAATATCGTCGCCAGGCGTGCCGACGACTCAGCAAAGCAAACCCATGAGTAATCAAGGCTAAATACATGCGTGCACACATCAACTCGGTTTAACTACGCTAAAACACTATCAAATATTTTTTTTCCTTTCAGAAAGTTGAATAATGCCCTCAACAACTCTAAAGATGTGTGAATGTTCTGCAGTGTTTGGTTATTAGCCACATAATAGGCTATTGTCGCTGCCTTTGCTATTATGCTCTTTTAAGCAGACGCTCTCCCAGGATGTATACTCCTAACTGACCAGGCACAAAGTGGACTATCTGCGCACTTCAATTTTCTTTCTCTTTGTTCTTTTCATTTTCTTCCCCGCGAGATCCGTTAGTGGGAGCCCACCTTAAGTCGTTGTGTAACAAAAGCCCCGTGTAGTTGTTTTACTTCAGCTTGGCTTGGTTTGACTTGGCGTGGCGTCCCAGTGGATCGGCGCCAAGCCAAGCCAAGAGAGAAGAGCAAAGCAGAATAAAATTAAAAAGAAGCAGAAGAAGAGAGGAATAAGTGGAGAGAGAAATAAACATGACGGCTTTCGCTGTATTTTTTAGCTGAGCCTCAGCCTAGTTTGGGCGGTAGTAATTCTTTTTGTTTACCTTGTCCGGAGTTCCTAAATACATGTATAGCGTCCCTTTTCAACGATAATTTTCATGCCAACATGCATTCTGATATTTTTGCCTCCTGCAACGGCTTCGGTGCCAGTGTCCTGCGCAATGCACTTAGTGCTTGCTCCTTGAACCAGCTTAGATAAAAAGGGCTTGATTCGTAAATTTGAATAGAAGGCAACACAGCGCGTGCTTACAGAAGAGGCCACGCAAAAGTTGTTGCAAACAAGCGCCAACATAAAGAGCACATACGAAGTTTTTCTTGTGTGGGGCAACAGACAAGCCCCAACGAAAGCTCTCACCTTTTCGTGACAATGCTCAGGAGAAGCTGGCATTATGGTTGGGGATTAGAAAGGCTAGTCTTTAGTGGAATAGCATAAGCTATTCTAGGTGGGACGCGACGATTAGTAACAGGCAGCTTTCAAGGCAGCTGACAAGGCAAGGATCATCGCAACAGAAAAAGTAGCAGCATCACGACTTCATTTGGAATCCCTAATCATACAAACTACGTCACACACGTTAAACCGGAACGACGGCAATCTAAACCCGATATACGCAAGCTCTTCTCGCCGATTATTCAACCATATTTAAACTACCCTTGTTTGGTGATGAATTCATTGTGAACAAGGCTTCCATGTGGAAGCCGAAACGTCAATAACGAACCTTTCTTCACTGGTTGGCGTCTCTTATTTTTCAAAAGGCAGCTTTCGACGACATTTTGACATTGTAAGATTTTGTTGCCTCGCTGTAACGAACTTAATTTGGCGCTACGTTCAGGGAGAGCAACAGTATTTAAACAATGGGTTCCTTTTTAATCAACACAAATGTTTTGCCGTTCTCACGGTGCATGCAGATGTATGGTTTTAAATGTGCGAGGAGCAATCAGCTACTGTCAGTAGGACACTGTTTCTGCTTCTGTCAGATCACCGCTTCCCGCCGTTCTCGAAGGCAAAGAAAGTAAAAGATACCAAGATAATGAACACACTTTTTTACTGCAGGGTCCGTTGTTGATTTTTATAATTGATTGGAATGTCCGCAATATGTGGACTTAGGGCGAATAAAAAGCATCTTAAAAAGTGTAACAAGCAACATGATAGGATTGGGAAAATTCTGCCTAAGTTAAAGCGTCTTCGACCCTAAAATTTGTTATTCTCCGTTAGAAAGACGTCCGATGTTTGAACACTGGGTAGAAACGGGCAGAAAAACCACGGACTCACAGATAATGGTCATGAGGACCTCTAACACTTCGGTGGTTAAACACCGCTTTCATTGATTTTTTAGTAGCCGAAGAAAAATGCATACGATTATTTACAGTTCACAAGCCTTAATAAGATGCCTCGTGATAGCGTTGAGAAAGGACTGTCGGCAGTGGAAAACGTGACCGCAGAAAAGAAGGAATCTCCTTCGACAGTCCCGTATATTAGAAATGGGCGGCACTCTCAACTAAACAATGTTTAGAGATACGACCGTATTTTATGAGTCTAATCTTTCTGATGTGCCTATTTTCGAGCGATAAATAGTGCCCTTGTGCTACCGCATGAGCCTCTACGTGGCATCAAAACACTGACTCAAGTCGTAACCGTACCCAGGAATTCTGGACAGGCACTTTTTTTAAAACAAGAAGTTCTTTATGAATGAAACTTTTTCCATATCGGAAGGTCACAATCAATATGTCCGCAGATCCCTCCTTGGAACGCTTGTAGTTTCCTGCTATTTACTGTCAAAAAAGCACCACATTGTTTTTCTATGGAAGTGTTGACTACTCGGCGCGAACGCAGGACGAACTTTAAAAGCAAAATTATGCTACGCATCGGAAGATTAGAACATTTCCATCAATGTGTTTAGAACAATACCTTACACTATTCCAAAGTTGCCTCGCAACTAAAAGTGACGTCAGAGAATGCTACACTTGTTTTGGTGACTGAACCTGAGCAACACCTGTCGCTTTTCCGGTTGACATAAAGTGAAGTCACATACTAGATAATACTCGCATAGAGAAGACATTGGGCTTTGGACGTCTAAAATAAACCTTTGTTTACAAAGACATTTCTGCTATTCTGGTGCTTCCTCCTTCAAGCCGGCGTCAGATGTTTGACGTCAGATGTGTTGACGTCAGATGCTTGTGGCTTCAAGACGTGTTTATTGCTTTATCTCATCACGTGTCCGAAGAGGCCTTCGCCATGTCCGTTCATGTCGCCCATTGCGCTGGTCTTCGTGTTTCTGGAGAATACTGCGGCGCTCTGTGGGGAGGTACAGTTGTAAACGCAGTTGCCCACCGCTCGTCGCATTCTCTTCATTGTACGTGCAGCCTCTCGTTACGAGCGTCTGCGATGATTTGTATTCTTCCCGGATGACCCTCAAGACAAGCAGCCTGCTGGCTATTTGTTTCTTGCCATTATCCAAAAATTGTCCTGACAACGAGTTCTGCGTTGATGTAGCATATGCACCTTTTCCCTCGGTCTCCAATTTGTGTGCCCTTCTTGTAACCTTGTTTGTTGTGGCTGGAAGGCTTGTGCATCACGACAAAGCCTCAAGCGAAGGCGCGAAGGAAAGGGCTTTTCACTACCGGCAGATTTTAAACGCGTGTACGTGACTTGGTTTAACATATCGACCGATGAGCGGTCGAGTGAAATGAGTAATCGCCTGCGTTACGTAATGACTGCGGCATAAACGCTCGAAGAGATCAGAAGAGGAAGTGAGGTGTCACGGAGAAATATCCCAGAGAAGCCTGTGTTGTAAAGAAAGGTTCCCCAGAAAACAAACGTATGTTCTGGAGAGCATTCGGCGAGCTTCGTCTGGAAGAGCAAATTATAGAGATTTAGAAGACATCTGTGCGCAGGTACAGGGAAATCTGTCAGTTATCGCTGCGCAGGTGATGCAACAAGGTCGGCGCGCGTAGGGTGGGTGGTGCTGGGGAATCGTTACGCACGCGTGGCTGGTTTCCAAAGAGCTGCATAGGTTGTGGTGACGACGGGAGTGTGCTCCGCGTCAAAGGAAAGAGTGAAAGCATGGCATAATTAGCAGCCGTATAACGTATTCAGGAAACAGACAGTTTCGCTACCACGTGCTCACAAGGAGACGCGTACGGTATACAAAGCGTGGTTGTCAGGCCGGTAATTTGTTTAAGAATCTTGATTTTGTCTAGAAGTTCTTGCTTTTATTATCTTACGAAGGTGCTACCTTCAGAAAGAAGAGGTACCTGTAAGTGCAGGGACGACCCTTAGTGTATTGGCAGTCAGTTACTTTTCTCCCCAGTTTGAGGGTTCACTTTCCAAGATCAAAGGTTAAAGTACATGAGGAGTGCGATAATACAGCGACTAAGGCACCCTTCGGCAACCATTTTTTTAAACATCTTCGCCCAAGAAAATTTTAGTCTTCGCAGGCGTTTTTTTTTTTTTTACATAGCACTGGACGGCTTTCCCTCTGTACCGATGAGCAAGTGAAACTATTATCTGATGCTGAACATACGGACCACTTTGCAACTCAGAAGCTGTGCCGCGGGCATCACCCTTCCTCACAGTGTACGTAACTTCGCACTAGACTTTTCTGTCGTCAGTGAGTTTGGCGTCGTTACTGTACCAATAAGGATAACATATAGGCATTGGCATGCTTTTGACCCGCACGATTACATCCTTGGGCATGCTTAAGCAGTCGCTGACCGCATTATTAACAGCTGCGAGAGCTCGCTTACAGGAAGACAAAGAAATTACAACGCGGCACCCAAGGACAACAAGATGAGTCATGCTCTTGTGGCACGCGCCTGCTGCATAGTGCATGATGAGTATCATCATCTCTTCCCTTTCATTCTCTGCGAGTGATTACCTTCCAAGTGACATAGGGAATAGGATGGGTGTCCATGTTCTGTGTTACAACAACAGCACTATGCGCAACGCTCTTGCAATTTTATATGTCACTCTTTTCCTATGGTGTTATCACTGCGCCACTACGAGAGATTGAGATAGGGTTGTTTAGATGTGGAGAATTTGCTGATTACAGAGAAGAGGACATGTTTTGTAAGCTGTGGAGGCTTATATAAGAAAAATAAATCTTCCTCAACATAATCATCAGAAGCAGCCTAACGGCGTGCACTGCAGGACAATGGCCTCTTCCTTATCCCTCCAGTTAAACCTGTTCTTTGTCAACTGCGGCCATTTAATCCCCGCAGACTTCGTGATCTCATCGCCCGCCTGATCCTCCGCAGCCCCCTACTACGCTTGCCCTTTCTTGCAATCTACTCTGTTGACCTTAATGGCCATCGGTAGTCTTACTATTATTCTTCTCGACTACGATAATAGCCTAGGACTAGTATAGCTCCAGCAATGGCGCTGAGGGAGAGCACTCACCTCACGCGCAAGAGTACTGCGGTTTGAATTCCGGTGCCGCGCATTTCTCCACCGAAAAAAAAGAAAGAAAACTACTGGGTCGCTTAAGTCCGCTTAAAAGCGGAATGCGATAACATTAGATTTCATGTTCGTCTCAGCTTCTGCTGCGAATTCTGCGTTTGTTTGCGACAGTGTTTTTGCAATTTTGGGTCAGTGAACCGCCACATTGGGATTGCTAGCTGCAGCAGTGTGCTATGACCATAAACGGGCGTGGGTTGTTCCTGACGTCAACTCTGATGCTATCTAGGTAGCTGTCTAGAAACTGGGTTGATCATACCCCGAGGCAGGTTGTGATGTCGTCAAAAGGTCACGTGACCTCTCTCAACCAATAAAAAATTTAATTGCCACCTGCCACAGCAGGCAGGTCACTCACAAACCAGTGGCCAGGTTTCCGCCTGCCACGGTGGGCGGGTTGCGATGACATGACAAGATAACATGTCCTCTCGACCAATCAACAAATTTCGTGACATCAACACCGAATTTTGCTCCTGACGGGAACTCTACTGACATTGCATTAAATAAAAATCCGAGTGTTGATGGAATTTAATAACCAAGCTAGCATCCGACTAGATCTGACAACCCACTCTTTTCGGGGCAGGGGGCTGAGAATCTCTGGACTCGGACAAAAGCGCCATTAGAAACTGAACCTGTCAACGTGTAATGCTAGAACCCTACCCAGTGAAGCTAGCCTGGCAGTGCTGTTCGAGGAAGCAGTAAGTTTTGTGGGATGTCAGAGGGCTAAGTGACGTTAGGAATACAGACGAACCTCCTGCCACTCAACGGGGCTAGGCCGTGGGTGCGTGCAAGCGACCAGCGGCACAGAGCGTGCGGGCACAGTAAGCAAACCCTCCCCCACGTGCTCTGCCACATGCATGCGTCAGAGTGCCACCTACACCACCCGGCACAACAAGATCGTGAACCGGCTGAAAGCGGCCGCGAAGAAGCGATTCACAATCACCCATGAGAATCGTCCCGTGGGAACGACTAACCTCAAGCCAGACCTCGTTCTGGTGCGAGGGGAGTCGGCGATTGTCATTGACGTCACATGCCCGTTTGACAATCGCAAAACTGTTTTCGATGCGGCACGGGAGAATAAGGTCGTCAAGTATGAACCCGTGCGCCAGTACCTGCTGCGAAAATTCCAGCGGGGCAGCATCGAGGCAATCGTTGTTGGAGCGCTCGACTCTTGGGACCCAAACAAGGGCAAAATGATGATTTTTTTTTTTTTGCGAAAACAGGCAGGTTGCGTGTGAACGGGTACCCAGATCAACTCATTTCCAGGGCAGCGGAGAAACGTCTTAGGCAGCTCAAGAATGGGGCTCAGCCGAAAGAAGCCATAAAGAAGAAAAAGCCGGCTGTGGTCCCGTATGCACACTGCATGTCACATGGGCTGAAAAAAGTTGCGGGCAGATACGACGTTGATGTCGTCTTTTCTGCACTTAGAAAACATAGCGCAATGTGCAAACAGGTCAATCAGAGGCACTACGGCAAGAGGAAGAGGGATGCTTGTCAGGTGCGTCATATTTCGCCATCTATACCTTGCGAGGTAGGGGTGGTATACCAGGTCCCCTTCTCCTGTGGTGCCATGTACATTGGCCAGACTGGCAGGTGCGTTAACAAACGCTTGATAGAGCATGAAAACACTAGGAGAAATGACCCCCTGTCTCACACAGGCTCCCACAGCAGGCAATGCCAATGCAGGCATGAAAAGGATCATGCAGAAAGGAGAGGTAAAGGGGACCCCCTTGCCCATGCGTTTTTCCAGTGCAAAAAGTGCCAATGTGTTCCCGATTACAAGAACACGCGCATCCTGTTCCGACATAACAATAAATTAACACGCAAGGTAATGGAAGCTTTTTATATTTACCACAACGGCGCAAAATGTATCAGCAGCCCTTCCATAACGTTATCCGAGAGGGAATTGAGCTATCTGACCTCCCACGTGCCTTCTAGATAACTTTTGTTGATTGATAAGTAGTTTAAATGAAGGCTTATTTCCGTGTACTTACCTTTGTTGAAACGTTAGGTGAGGGAGCACTGGAGAACAAAGAACAGGAATATAAAGGAGGTACAATCTTTTTCTTTACTCACCTCTGACTTCCTGGATCATTACTTATGCGGACATGCAAGCTCAAAACTGCTCAACTTGGTTGAAGCCCTGTTCACATAATATTAGACCTCACTGGGGCACCTGATAAACTGAATTCTTTTGACTACCTGATAAGGCGACGCTATGTTTAAAAGAAGGCATCGGGTTCGGCTGAGAGCTGGAGACAATGTGAGTGCTCTTTTTTTACGGCAATTTGTTTTATAAGCTCGATAAAACAATTTTATTTTATTGTGCTGATAATCGTGGCATCTTTAAACTAAAAAGAGACACTGAGGACAAATTTAAGTTGGCTGTTATCGATAAATTATCGCATTCCGTCGACAAATGCGCTATTTTCACTCTGCAAGTAAACTGCATGTTTGGGCATTGTATTTTGACACCAATCTCATTGACACCGGCTGCACCACCATTAACTTTCACACAACTTCGAAACGAGTTATGGCAAACTTATTTACTGCAAGTTTGTCAGCAATAAATGCGTCTTTTGGTGCTGGAAAAAGATCAACGTACCCAGGAAGAGGCATGCAATTCATTTTTACTGAGAACGAAAGATGAATGTAGTTGTCCTCTGTGCACCATTAATGGTGCGCTTGACTAAAGCGGTGGGCAGCGATGAAAAATGAATATGTCTAGTATACATGCAAGTTTATTTCCTGTACAGATTTATAAAATAACCCGCATTTTTTCTTTCCTCTAATACTGCTAATAATCCTCTTGTTACTTGCATAAGTTCAAGGCCATACAAATTGCAACTGATTTCGTCGATGCTTATGTCCGGCAGGGGTACAACAGCTCACTTTGTGCGGAAGGTTTAGTTGTTACAGCAATACGCGCGTCAAGATTGCACAGCTACCAGCAATCATGGGTCGTGGTCGCATCTCGGTAGCTATATAGATGCAGTACCGCGCGCTGTCTTGCATCATCTTAACATCACGCACCTCGTGTCATAAATGACGAAACGGATAGAAACCTCACTACGAATGCCTTAATGTTGCCTAAGTGTAGGCCTATAGCATTTCTCAATGCCGCAGTAACCATTTCAGAGGGCCTCAGTTACCGACCAGACAGCCATTGCCCGGTGGCTGAGCCAGCAGTTCGGTGCACTTCATAGACTAGGTAGCAGAATGACGAACCCGAATTTTGCATGCAGAAGTCCGGTTTTTCTACTCTAAGCTCATAGCAGTAGTGACAATGCTTCGAAGTAAACGTTGAACCAGGCGCATAAAAGCATGATTCAGCCAAAGCGCCCCCCCCCTCTTTCCCCCACCAAAAAAGAATAAAAGCAAGAAAGGCGACTTCGGGTCACTTA
Source organism: Amblyomma americanum (assembly GCF_052857255.1). Taxonomy (NCBI): domain Eukaryota; kingdom Metazoa; phylum Arthropoda; class Arachnida; order Ixodida; family Ixodidae; genus Amblyomma; species Amblyomma americanum. The sequence continues at coordinate 26,340,707 of NC_135502.1, read as the reverse complement.
GGAACCGGCACCTGACAGTAACTGCTCTGGATATTGCAGGAGATGTACGATTCAATTTCTAGATCAGCGCAGATTTTTGAAATATACTCTTTACTTCATACTTTTTCAGCTACTGTTTTGTTTCCTTTTGCGCTAGTGAATAACCATCGGCTGATGTTCGTGCTGTTTCTCAGCTATCCCTGCTTCGCGTCACGTCCTCGATGTCTCGGCTGTTTTATTTAAACCATCCACTCCGAAGTTCGACGACAATTACTGGCCGCCTCTGAAACTGGTCAGCGTTAACAACTTTAACAATTTGACGCTTGTACCAAATGACTGCCTGTGTACTACCTCGATGGAAAGAAACGCGAGTAACCCGGAGCCAACACGCTCCGTTGTTTCAATTTCTTTTCACTGCGCTTTTAATTCGGTGATAGCAAAAAGACCCTAGTCTCGTCCAGGATACATTATAGGACGACTCTAACGTCTTTTTCGTACCAGACAAGTAAAAGCGCGATGAAAATAAATTCCAACAGCGGGGCGTGTTGGCGCCGGGTTGTTCGCGTTTCTTTCCATCGAGGTAGTACTGTCTACCAACCGCGTCAATGCATATCTCAGTGACGTGGTTGGTGTACAGTGACGTCAAGATGGCACGTGCACACCTCTCTGTCATGGACGTGCGCCAAGTTTCTGAGCGTACGTACCGGTCAGCGCGTCTTCGCAGATGCCGTGGCATGCTGAGCGAGTGTGGCATCGGAACCAGTTGAACGAGAAGAACACGTTACGTCAGCGGTCAGCGTTTATATGCGCCACGGTTACCGATCTTTTATAATGGGGAATAAAGAACGACAGGTGTGAACCTTGCTTTCGCTCTTTTCACAAAGCAAGAATCAACCAGACATCTGCAGCTTGCGCAGATTGTTGCGACACAGTTGCTCATCGGTGCACTGAACCGAACTCTCTGTCCACTAAAATTGGAAACTTTTAGCCATACCGGATTGATAGGTAAATGTCCCGCAATTTTTAGAAAAGGAAGAATAAGAATCAAGAGACGGCGTGCTCAGATGGAAACCGAGCAGCCATGTTTGCGAAGTGGTTGCGATACTTAACTGGGAAGCGCAGGATGCCAGCCAATATCAGATTTACCAATAGACTTTAACGCATTCTTGTATAGAATGTCGTGAGCTATAGCTGTCTCAGCGGTGTTATTTAGAGTCCATATCCGGATATTGAAATTCGAGTAAACCCTACCAGGGAAGGACAACCTATGTCTCTAATAGACCAAATTTTAAATAAAAAGTTGCAAGTAAAAAATGTAATATGCTGGGACTCGCCAGGAGACCATCTCCTGGAGCTGAGTTTCTCTGCAGGGTCTTCTCGTAACACCCCCGCTCTAGTTCTTGCTACGGTAGCTAGCAATGTAGGGCGCTTGTGCCGTGTCGAATATGCAGCTATGGACAGCCGTTTATTCTATTTTCTTTTTATTCACCTGTGCTTGAGGCATGTCCATATCAAAAAGCTATGTAAATGACGATAAATGTGGTGACAAGCATGGTTTTAGACGTATTCGAAATTTTACAGTTAAGCTATCCAGGCGAAACGATGAAAGAAGAAATAGGAATAGGGCTGTCTTGTTCTCTTGTCTTGCACATCACGCAGCACTTGACAAAAAGCTAACGGCTATATTTTTCGTTCTAAAGAAAAAAATAATCTGTGGTGGTATCCAAGTTCAATCTGAGACCATCTTTATCAAAGTGCGGTGCAACGTCCGACCACTCGGCTACGGTGCGACTTTCTTTATCTTGATTGCACGAAAGGACGACAATGACTCCCCACAAGACTTGTTTACCCGGTTCGAATTCTGCGAACCGCCATACATCCTCAGCCCATCATAAGGCTATCACTCCACCCGCACATCAAAATTCCGGGAGACGCACGTATCATTGAGACGCACGCATGCGGGAGGCATTTCGCAGCATATACCGCCCGCACCGAAGTGCACTTCTACCTCAAGAACGACGCGCCTAAACGCGGTGGTTCTGTGCGTCTATTCATCAGATCGTTGTGCCTTAGGCGATGCGGGCTGGGCATGCAATTTTATTTTTATTTCTTCTGGGCGCCCACTCTAGCATACGTCTATTTATTATGAGGCTCTTCTGCGGGTTAAACAGTCCTATGAGCGCAAAAATGTCACACGGCATCATTGAGCCCTGTATTACAGGCAGACATCTTATAGTGCTGGGCGTGACCTCAATGTTCTTTTATGAGTCTGCTGAAGTATGTCCCTGAGGAAAATAGCATCACGACTGGCATGAGATAAACAATCACGTATGCGCACGTATACGCAATGCATACTTGCGCGTGTTCTCAATGGCTTATAGCAAGGGGTTGGAGCTCTCGGTTTTTATGTTTTTTTAAAAATCAGCCGTCCTTTTAAATATTTATTTCTGAACGCAGTTTCTCTTTTCTCTAATTTTTTTTCGGTGAGTATTGCTTACTTTTTTCTGATATAACGTTGTGTTCCTGTGGTGTCTAAAGTCAGTTATAGTTTATGTTGCCGTTTTTGTCAGCCCGAGCTGTCCATTTGTCAGTAATTAAATCATAAATGGTAAAACTTAGGGCTGGGCGTAAAGGATTGGGCAAGTTGGTTGGGCTGGGCTTGTAGAAAGAAGTGCTTCCGCAGGTAAAAAAAAAATCGAGCTTAAATGATGAAATAGTCATGCTAAAATGCAGCTTCAGGTTTACTTCTAAAAGCTGGGTTTCATGCCATCGTTGGGTTGCTGCGCTAGATTGGGCTAGGGAACGGGGAAGCACGTGGTCGGCTTGTTCACGGCAGCGTTTGAAGCTGGCGCTGAACCGACGCGACACCCAAAACACGACACGTTGTCCTGACGATTATGCTTGGCTTTCATCGGTGTACTTCCATGCAGTGGAGCAACCTACCCAACCAAGTAACTGCCATGAGTGGACGATGGCAGCGAACAAACAGTGCTTCGCTATAAGACGGCCAAGAGATGGAGCTTCCCGGTCTTGGGAGGCGTGTAAGGTAGCGAAGCAATGCCAGAAAACGCGAAACTGCGCTAATTAGACGGCGCCCCTTGCAAAAATTTCTTTACGCAGCCTATAGGCTGTCCATAGACTTCTGTGAGCGTGTCCTCCTCGGTGCAACTCTCCGCCACTTAGATCCTCGTCCGCTTACAGAAGCCAAGATTCCGGGGTCTTGGACTAAACCTTCATCGCAGAGGACAGCTATGAATGCGCTTCTAAAGTTCTTGAAGGTCAATGTTATAAACTTTCAGCGTGTGTCCTGTGCACTCTGTTCGTAATGGCCTAGGGACACATGGAAAAGTGATCTCCCTATCCCCTCCCCCTTTTATATCGCTCCCTCCGTCCCCTTCCCACGTGTAGGGTAGCATGCTGAGCGTCCCCTAGTTAACCTCCCTGCCTTTCCGTCCATCTTTCTTTCTCTCTCTGTCTATAATGAATATAGACTGTCTATAGATAACTCCTATAGACTAGTATGAAGACAGTACAAACCCTGTAGACAGCCTATAGACTTATGGCCATGCACTTATAGTAGGCATTTATCTAGACACTCTATAGACTATGAATAGACAAGAAGAAATATCTATAAAAAAGCAACATAGTCTATAAGAAGTCTATAGAGAGTCTATAGACTATTTTATAAGGGGCCACCGCCTTACCACGGGCCTGGCTTTCGTAATCTTTTAATTTTCTTCTTTGACTTAGTGTCACTGCTGCTCTACAGCCATCTTGCTCCGGCGTGCATGCCAAGGATATTGAACGTATCAAATTTCGAAAATTTAAATCGGCATATATAATTGTATAGTTTTTTTTTTCTGCCGGAAAGTGCAGCCTCTACTTATAGCTCCAAAGTGTGAGATTGGTGTAACCGTTTTGTGAAAATGACAATTTTTACAATTTCCGCTGTGCTTCAACAAAAACGACATTCATCAGTAGAGAACCCAGTTCCCGGTATACTTGAAGCCGCTGCAGCGATTGCAGCTGTAGATTCTTCATCAATCGTGTTTTTGCCAACAAATGCCTCCGAATTTTTGCCGTTTATAGACGCTCAGTATTTAAACTTTGAATGTTTTGAAAAACACTTTAGGAAAGTCACTGAGCCCCGTCTAAATGTGTAAGAGATCACCTAGGAGCTAAATCAAGTAGAAAAACTCAGCCCGTGATCTGTAGGATTAGTTATACCAAAAAACCGGACTTTTCCCATTCACGCGTCATAGACCGCAAGGCTTAGCGGCGCTTGCTAGGAGCTGCCCCAAATTCCGGATAACGCTATTCCCATGCGGGGGTTGCCTGTCAGAGTTGATTATATGGATATTACCAGAGCCTTGAAGCGCATTCAAGAATTCCTTGCTAAAGTATATAGTAGAAGGAGAACCACTGGATGCCTTTAAATAATAAAAATGAGAGTCAAGGCGCAGGTTTAATTACATCGAATGCTGATAGGTAGCTGTGACCTATTTATATACTGCTTGTTGCCATTTAAAAACATATGAAAGAACCACGTAAATATATTACACATGCTCAATTTGTGTGTGAATCAATTTTCATAAATTGCATAGCGACAAGTTTTCCCGGCCTTATGCACATTGCACTCGACTTTGTGCTCATTATATTAATACTTCTAAAAAAAAACATCCCGAGGTGCAGCCCGACAGCCACCTTCTCCCAGATGTAATGTTCTAGGAAAGATACCCCTCTTCTGGAAACTGCATAGTGTACACCAGTAACAAACCTCCGAGTGAAAAACCGCTTCCAGGATTTCCAGGCACTCCCTTAAAATGTCAGTACCGGGTAAAGTGCTGCGGTAGGTAGGCATTGTTCTCTGAAACAGAACGCAAACTGTCTGTTACCTGCTCCCCCTGTCTGTTCCGCACGTCTCTGGCATTTTTCTTTTTATTTATTTGTGGTATCGCTTGCATCAGAGCAGTGACACAAATTATATACTTGATAATAAGCCCACCATAACCTAATACCATATACTTTATGTCTTATTGTGAGGTGACCGAAGTTCTCCCGGCCATAATCGTCAGTATGCCGCAAAGCGTATCCCGGAGGACTCGTATGTTTTATTGACCTCCTTCATTATACAGGCGCAAGTGCCAGCGAACATGGCTCACGTATCGTAGACACCAGCTCACGCGCGCACGAAACATGCAGCTCTCCGGGAAACCCAGGTCACTGAGCACACTGCCCTCACAGCTACAATGAGGCGGGCGTAAAACTGCCCTACAAAGCTCCCAGAAGTGTGTTTACGTCCCATATAATGGCACAGTTTTAGCCCCACATCCCCAGCTCAATAGCCAGGCAAACGTCAGTGCTCTCCCTTACCGTGCTCCCTCTGTCATGAAAAATTGCTGGCTGCTGCAATGACGCACTTGTTCGCAGAAACCTAACGCATCGTTCTACGTGTCTGGGCTTTTTTGGGAGCCAGATGAGACCGCCCCTGCGAAGCGGTGCCTGTAGTGCTCCGCTGGAAAGCAGAGGGAATGTCGAAGAACCAGTGGTGCGCGAAGTCAAATTGAGGCCTGTCGCTGCTGTGTCGCTCAGATGTAAGTTGGTGCTGTCGGAGATTAGAAACGTCCGTTCATCTAATTCGAAACAACAGGAGCTACGCGTAAATTACGGCAGGCAACCTGGTCGTGGCTGGCATATTGGCACGGGCCCTTAGCCACTCCTGCACCTTTTGCACTGCTCATGGCTTTGAGCGTAGACGCGGATCATCAACTCTGGATTTCCCCGCTTCGGCGCGCCTTGCAGCCAAGTTGGCTTCGATGTGGATAGCCTCGCAGTCGACCCCGGTATCAAGAAGGCTGGATCTGGGAACCCCACCGTAAACGTTACTTGGCTTCCTTCCGGAACACGACGTTTACTTGTATTTTTAGTTTCCTTCTTTACATCGAAAGGCTTCAGTCGCAGTAATAAAAACAAAAAACAACAACAAAACCCACGGTCAGTGCGCTAGTTCTAATATGGAGTTTAAGTGCACTATGCACGTCATTTTTGAAGCAGCGACACGTGATTCAGACCTGGTTAAGTACGTAGTCTGAAATGATGAAGTGTGGTGCACTGATGACAGATAGCGCGCGAAGGCTCGTCACAGAGCTTTTGCTCTTATTCAGTTAAGGCTGTAAGTGCGTTGGCTAATTTAGAGAACGGTATAACACCTCGAGAATGACAACGCAGTCTTTAAAGCGTCCAAGGATGCCCAACATTCTTGGAAATTTTGAATAATGGATTATTGCAATGTGATGCTAGGCAAAAATTTAACGTGATGGTAAATCTTTCAATGAAAGTTCTGGCCCTTTCTCTCTCCTGGGTTTATTCTCGCAGTCTCGAAGATGAATGATTGCTCGCAACTAGCCGTTAAGACTGGCAGAGGAAACCAATGAGGAACGCTTTTGACCATAGCAAAAGCATTAATAGCAAAAAAAAATGCAAGTCTGCCGAAGGGAGATCTGCAGTTACATCGATTGTTATAGTGAAACCTTAGAATAAATGAAAAAACTTCGTTCATAACCTATTTCCTGTTGAAAAATGCCTTTGTCCAGAATTGTTGCGTATGGCCTCTATTGCAGTAGCAACGGGGGCAATTTTCCGAGAAAACATGCTCTCCGCTACACTCATATTGCACAAAGCACTCCCTCAAAGATTCGTATTGTTTATTGAATTATTAATAGCTGCAACAGACTTGCTTACAGCAAGAAATCATTACATGGGAGGACTAGTCCTATTAAAAGACTGTTGATGCGCTTTTTTTCAGCCTAGATAATCACGATGCCGCTTGCAGTTATCTCGCGCATCTGGCTTAATATAAAAGGATTGACTTTTCCCAAGGCTGGTACTGGGCTCACTGCTGTTATCTAGATCAAAAATATCAACGCAGCTTCGCTTACGCAGTTAACGGCTCCTACGATGCGTTGTGCTGCAGAGACATCATAATTCTCCGTCTCCGCGCTACGTGAGATCGGCCCACTCGGTTGCTGTCAGGTTCACTACACCCCTTTAAGAGTTCACGAGAAAACAACTTTAAGCGATGTGTACCCTGCGAAGGGAGATGCCTGGCCAGGTCGCCACATCATAGCGGTCCCGACCGGCTGCCTCACCCGTGAGCGGCATTGCCCATGAGGTAAACACGAGCCCTCCGGGCGGAAGGGAAGGGCACGTGCGGACGGGCGGGCACCGGTAAACGGCCGGACGAAAACTACCGAGGTCAGCCTCCAGATTCCAGGGAGAGAGGGAGGGCGGGGTAGGAGCTGAGGGGCTAGTGACGCAGGCGCTGCTTGAGAGGGAGCTGCCGCGTCGGACATTCCAGCCGGTGCAATCGGTTCCGCGTATGTCGGCGCCGAGCGCACAGCCGCCGCATGACGAGCTTTCTTTCTTTCTTTCTTTCTTTCTTTCTTTCTTTCTTTCTTTCTTTCTTTCTTTCTTTCTTTGTTCCGTTCTTTCTTTCTTTCTTTCTCTCTTTCTTTCCTTCTTTCTTTCTTTCTTTCTTTCTCCTTTTCTTTTATTTGTTTGTTTGTTCCTTTCTTTTTCTCTCTTTCTTTCTTTCTATTGTTACTTGCAATGTAATGCTCTGGACTAGTGGCAGGTCATGCAATGATACTAAAAAGTTAACAAAGTGAACATGCACATAATGATAAGTTGCATGCTAATGTGGAAAAACCCTTCCTTCCTTCCTTCCTTCCTTCCTTCCTTCCTTCCTTCCTTCCTTCCTTCCTTCCTTCCTTCCTTCCTTCCTTCCTTCCTTCCTTCCTTTGTTTCTTTGTTTGTTTGTTTCTTTCTTTCTTTCTTTTTTTCTTTCTTTCTTTCTTTCTTTCTTTTCTTTCTTTCTTTCTTTCTTTCTGTCTTTATTTCTTCCTTCCTTTCTTCCTTTGTTTCTTTGTTTCTTTCTTTGTTTCTTTCTTTCTTTCTTTGCATCGTTACTCGCAATGTGATGTGCAGGACTGGTGGTAGGTTATGCGATGCTACTAAAGAATTAACAAAATAAACATGCACATACTGATGTGCATAATTATCCGTCCTTCCACTGCTGCACTGGTTCTTTATTGCCGTTTTTCTTTCAGTTAGAGTCTTCTCATTCTGAAGAAAAACAGCGCAAACTTCCAAAAGGACACAGAAAGGGAAGACGAGACACTGGCTCTGTATTTCTGTGTGCTATGTGAAGTTTCCGCTGTTTTGCTTCACGATGAACAACCAACTAGCTCGGTACGTGCTATTTTTTTTTTATTACTCCTTTTCCTCTGCCAGCACCATGGTTTTTATGCTTTCTTCGGAACATCACATTTTCTATAAAGGGCGCTGCACTGTGCTGTCAAATTTTCCTCCAAATTGCGCTTTTTCTTTTCAATTAGACTCTGCCTCTTGTTCTCCCGTTCTGTTTGTTTTGTTTGCTTTTCCAACTGCTGTCCCGGTAGCACGCGAGGCGTTCTGGGAGGCAACTGAAATCGCGCCAAGGCCAGCAGTGGCCGGCGTCGATCGTTTAGAGGGCGCGCCGTCTATAGACCGAGCGTTCGTCATCGCGCCAGTAGCGTCCGCACGAATACCCTCCTCCTTCTTTATCACCGCTCGCCCTCTCCTATCTCTTTCCGTCATCGCTCTGCGACCCTCGCACCGGCTGCCTTGGTCGCCTTGGTAGATGGAGAGGCGTTGGCTTTTTGAAGATTCTCTCGCAGCTATGACGCAAGTAGATGGGTAATCCGGACCATAACGGAGCGAAGCGGAGGACGCGTTGTACAAAAATAGAGTTGAGGGTTTTGGGAAGGCTAGAAGGTTAGATGAGGGAGGAGGTGGAGCCCCTATTATTGTGAAAGAAAACACATACAACAAAACCAAACTGAAGAGAGGGAGAGAGAGCGAGTCAGTGTGTGTAAGGGAGACTGTGTCCCTCCGCTTTTAGATGGCGAGTAAAAGTTTTCAGGGAAGAGGGAATTGGCTTAAAACGCACGCGCATTTGACAAGAGTATTCAGTGGGCGCTTTTTGGCGAGTGGAGGCGGCGGCCCGTTTTTCTAGTGAGGAGTGAATGTCGAGACAGACGCTGGCGGGGGCCAGGTGAGCCTGAAGACGCAAGAAGCTAAGAAGCCACAAAGGAAGAAAGACGGAACGCAGGAAGTTATATTCAAGAACGTGCCGCTTCGCACAACCTGTGTCCCTGCGGAGATTCCCTGGCCTCGAGCTTTCGGAATTTGAAACAGTTTGTGAGCGGTGAGCGCCGCGCTTGTGCAGTGGCGTATTCACCTTGCTCGTAGCGAGGACGAGACCTCAATCGTTGCCAGACTGCTGAAGAGTACGCGAACACGTGCTACCGCTCTTCCCCCATCACTAGTGTGCTCTCTTCTTCGCAAACGCTCCCGGAGAACCGCAGTTTCGAAGCGGTGCGAATTTCATCCCGCACCATCCGAAAGCCGCCGGATTTGCCGTTAGTTTCGCAGGCTACGGACAAACGTCAGAAAGATCTTTAAGATACTCAAGAAGTCTAGCCGCACGGCGGCATCGGAGCAGAGTGTGTGTACTACGTCGAGAGCGCAAACACAGCCTGCTAAGATGGGCGTACCACGTCAGAGCTGCGGTTGTCGTTTCTCGGCCATCGTGATCGCTGCGATGCTGGCCTTGTGCGGACACATGGCACGGGCGGCCAACATCGACACGGATGTGCCAGCAGCTGAAGAGATCGGCCGCGCGGTCACAGCGGGAGCCGACATCGGCTCAGGTACGGAAGCTTGGGTCTCGACGACACCAAGCACAACGACGACCACGACGACCCGTGCGCCCAATATGATGGATCGTGCCCGGAAGCTGATCGCCGAAGCCATGCGGTCCGCGGAAGGCTCGCCGCTGATGCGTCGCCTCATGAGGACAGAGATATCGCCAGATTGCACCATTGGCATGCTGCGCTTCATGCGGGACGTAAGAAACCTGGAGCCATGGGCCGTGAGACGTGAGTACTTTACAGCATGGTATGCTTATTGCGGGTGGAGGGTGCGTGCGGGCAATGGGTGATCGGAGGTCCGTGCTAATCCGCCAAGGCGTGTCTAGAAACCTTCAGACTCAGATCTGTGGATGTCACTGGCACATGCATCTTTATGAAAGCACTCTAAAGCACATCAACCCGGCTGAACACTAATTATCTTGAGAGCAATTTCCAACGTGTTGCCATAACCAATGATAGGCAGTTTAGTAGAAGCTTGAAGGAGAAGCAGCGTGTTACCTGTGTTCGCGGCAGTCCGTATAGCTAGCGTCTCGAATATTCCATGTAAATGACTGGAAACGAGTATTAGGACACATATGAGCGCTAGGTAAGGCATCTTTGGCGCATTTTGTCGGTTAGTGAGCCGGCGGTGACGGTCATGTTAGAAGCATCGCAGCCACATGGCCCTTAGGATACAACGTAAAGCGCCCGGCGCAGAAGCAGCCTGTTCGAAGGAAGGGCGCTATGAATAATATGTGCATTTGAACGTAAGAGCTTGCATTTCGGAATTTGAACTTTTTGTAGCTGCTCTTGGGAGCACCCGCGGTGATCCGTAAAGAACGAAAGTATGGGTATAATTATTGCTAGGACTATAGAACGAGCGATGAAATATCCAAGTGCACAGGCATGGCTTCATTGCACAATTCCGTGCAGATCTAGGTGATGCGGCGAATGACCCGAGTTTTCATTTCTGAGGCTTTTCAAGGTGTGCAAGATTTCCTCGCATTCGGAGGTCAGCAGTGGGACACAGGCTGTTTTCACGGTTTACCGAAAGCGCAAGAAAAACACAGGCCGAACAAAGTACTTACAAGACACGCAATGACAGTTTACGTCTCTCTACGCGTTTGTGTTTGCCGGCAGCTTTTCCTTTTTATTTGAGCGCCTGCCTTTCTGTGCTGCTAATGTTGTCGGGCACTACGGATGGATGCAAGTAAATAATAAATAAATTATTAATCAGGCATAGTGAAAAATATAAACACAAGAGTGCCACAGGCCTTGATGTCTTGTTTCATTAACGTATCTAACTGCTGAGAGGATTTTAGTTGCTCGTTCAGAAAAAACACAAAACAAAAATTAACATGCAATGAAGATAAACAAATGTTAAGCATTTCAATCTGCGCAATACCCCAGGTCGAAATCGTCGGCTTGTTGCCCTGTCTGAGTGAGCTCTGTCCTCCCGAGTTCGCTAATTGTCATTCCGTTTCCTGTCTTGGATATGCGCTATTTCAATACCAAAGTTTGACCTACGACATAAGTTTAGGAAATTTATTGTGTCAGCGATTCACGAAACACCACGCTATGTTGAATTGACGTCCTACGTCCTTTCAAAGAAAGTGAAAGAATGTGAATTGAAAGATTGTGAACCGAAGTGCGTGCAATCTACAGAAGTCGAAAACGAAAACAGAAATACAGTCTCGAATGACGCCAACAAAGAAGATAATAGTCACCACGAAGAATAGTAGTTTTCACATGCTCTCGGGATTGTAAGAATGTGTACAGAAATTGGCGGCAACGCGTGATTCGGTTTTTTGAATGCTTGTCTGCATTCTTCCGCGATGCCGCAACGCTTGCCAAACGATCAGAATAGCCGCTAGACGCTACCGTAAAACGTGTAGCTGTGGAAAGAGAAAGTCAGGGTCTAGCTCCCACACTCGGTTAAAAGTGGCCATGCTCGCGAGATAAAGGCACGTGCATACCAGTACTCATGGCATACCGTTATACAATAATAATAATAATAATAATAATAATAATTGGTTTTGGGGGAAAGGAAATGGCGCAGTATCTGTCTCATATATCTTTGGACACCTGAACCGCGCCGTAAGGGAAGGGATAAAGGAGGGAGTGAAAGAAAGGAAGAATAGGTGCCGTAGTGGAGGGCTCCGGAATAATTTAGACCACCTGGGGATCTTTAACGTGCACTGACATCGCACAGCACACGGGTGCCTTAGCGTTTTTCCTCCATAAAAACGCAGCCGCCGCGGTCGGGTTCGAACCCGGGAACTCTGGATCAGTAGTCGAGCGCCCTAACCACTGAGCCACCGCGGCGGGGTCGTTATACAAATTGCGCGTCTGTTATTCATGACAAGTGTGTTTTCACCTTCACGCGGGGCTTACGAGGCAGAAAAGTAGTGAAAAATACCTTTGGTACAGGCGTTGGGCATTAAAGCATCCCCCACAGACCTTGCCGCTAGCTCCATCGTAACGTGTCGCTTAGCAATTCAGGTGCTTGTTATGCCGCATAGGTAACTCCAATGTAAGCTGTGAATGCGAGAGTATTTGTTTCTTCGGGAACTAGGTGCCATACGGCCGGTCGATTTATGTTGTATCCATTGTCTGCATTCAAATGCCGATTCGTGAAATAGCAGCATCCCTATTCCGTTGTGTTCTAAGTAAGCCTATATATAAAACTAAGCGGGATCTTCATTATACGAACCACACGGCTTAAAGTAGCGTTAGTCCTTCTGGCATTTCGTATTTCGGCATGTACCTGTCCTGACACAGGAGGGGGAATGGGGATGGTTGAAGGACATGTCACGCCTCCGCCAGCTTGTTGACAAACTGCCTCTTCTAGCTAGCTGCTCTGCGTAGTCTTAACCTGCTACATCTCTTCAGCCCACGAGCGCACCGGCAACTGCGTAGCACCGCAGAAGTCATTTCGCGCTTATGCGCTTATTGTCGCATACAGACGCTGGCCATTCATCTCGCCCAAGCTCCGCTGCTTGCCAAGTGGAACGACAGCAGCTTTTCAAATGCTTGGAACGGAAGGGGACCCCTCCCGTAGAAAGCGTACCACTTCGCGTGTTTTCACTGCCACTAAACGAGACGGATGCGGAGCTGTTTTTTTTTTCTCCCGCTTTCTTCGGGAAAACAGGGCCTGCATAAGCGAATGCTGGCGCGGAGTCGTCCACTTCGAAAAAATGGCTGCACATAGCGGCACTCGGGTGAAACGAATGCTGGCCTACACCTACTATGCATAAGCGACGCGCGTCAGCGCCAGCAAGGAAAAAAATACCTCAAGGCATTCGACTCGGCTGTGACTTTATTTTGGCTTTCTCGTAGTCCGGACTTTAACAGAGAAAGCACGCTTGCCACGTCATTAGAACAACTCGCATGTCGTGTTCTTTGCGTATCTGACATGGTCGGGCATTTCGACTAAGGCGCCACCGATTGAGCGTTACTCGCATCCAAATACGGTGTCCAGCAGCTATGGCGCCGGTGAGCCGTTTCGAGCGTCTCGAGTGGTCTCTGCAGTTTCTGCGAACGGAGCAAATACCGAGCTGAAAATTCAGCAGCGCTGTAGGCTTGACGGGCTAAAGGCAGCTGAAGCGTGCTGACAGTTGTTAACCGAACCAACGTTGCTCCTTACGCAGGCTTGCGCTACGCCAGAAGCGACGGCGGTCTTTAGCCGCTACGCCACCTCGAGCTAGCTCCTCGAGCGTGAACGCGTGATCGCATCGCATATGCGTCGACACGAGAACCGCGACTAGCGGGCGCCGTAGAAAGTGCTGCGAGATGTATCGCCAGATATCGAAATGAGCTGGCATTCGGTAAGATAACGTGCAGCAGATAACAAGAGGCCTTTACCTCACGGCTCGGCCAGCCCCGGTAGAAATGTTCGGAGCTCCACACGCCCTCGTTTTCGTACTCAAGGAAATCGAGATATCAATCGTTCAAGCTGTTCTTTCTTTTTTTCTCTCTCTCTTTCACGCGCATTTCTATGTTTACTTCCGTTCCTGCAGTTTTCTCCATGTCATATTGCTTCTGGCTAAGCCAGTGGTAAGGTAAGCCTTAATACCCGTTCACCTCCTCGAAGAGGTGCGCATTTAAATATAGCCTTTCCATTTCTAAAGCACCGATAACGACGCTGCCTGCGCGACACGGACGTAGCGACCTTGTTTCCGTAAAACGTAGCGGTAACGTTCGTAATTAGTGTTACGTCATACGAGCAAGGCTGTTACATTGCGCTCCTTGAATCTGGTCGGGGTTCGAAGGCTGTAGCGGAAAGAAAGCAACGCGTCGTCGCATGTTATTCCGTCAAAATGCGAGCCATATTTCAATAAGGCCTGCTTACAATTTCTTGCAAAGGTTCATCAACGAACATTCCTCATGAGGTCATGAGTGTTGCTAGATTAGATTAAATTCGATAATTGTTTCTTTGGGAAACGGCTGTGCAGCGTTCGGTGCGAACAGTTGTGAGCATTTTCGCAGTGTTGAATTACACCAGCACGCAACAAGAAAACAAAAAAAAGAACACACCAAAATGTGCATATGTGGAGTCTTCGCCGATAGTACGAAAGCTGTACTGCCCTGTGTCGGCGATGTCACAGGGCTACAAAATCGGTCATCTCCAAACTTAATGATTGGAGGAGAGGCTGCGAAGAGAGACAAGCGGGTACTCCGGTGGCTGCGTTTGTTGGTAGCGAAGTGGCTTGAACAATTTTTACATAGAGTGGAGGAGCATTAAGCGCACTTGACTTGCAATAGAGGCCCGCGGTCAGAAGTCGTTTATTTATTTTTTCTTTCCATGCCGGTTGTGTAAAGCAACAGCCCACCTTCTCACAGCAAAATAAACCAGGATATCACATACACTCAATAACCACTTTGGGACAACGGTTCTTCAAAGGTCATGAGGTGAACAGCGCGCGATAGGTGTGGTGTCTTGCCATAAAACGAAAAAAAAAGTAACATGAATGGGAGCAACCCACCATGTATGAAGTTAAAGACGAAAATTTTTCCCGAAGACTGTCCCATATCTGCACAAAACAAAAACAACAGCATCATCAAGAACAAAAATAAACAACAGGAACAGTTCCTTCCGCCTCACATACTAAGAGCGATAAACCGCAGCTGCAAACTCCTGAAAATTTTTCCAGTGGGTAGCTGATTAGTCGTTGTTTCCAAAGGGAGAAAAGTCATGGTATACGCTCAGCGATTATCCTCGAATATTCATCAATTGATTTCTTGATATATCATCGCTACGCAAAATGAGAAGCCTGGCAGCTGGCCGCGAGTAGTGTGAAAGAGAACATTATTGAAGCATTGCTTCTGTCCACTTCCGTTGTAGATTCAAGCAAGGCAGGCAGGCGATCAGTCCTTTCCTCAAAGTCAATCAAGTTTCGACCAAGGAGTCTTTGTTTCGTCTTTCTTACGTATGATGTTTTCATCGTCTGTATTAACAGATACAGAGGTTTCTGAGTTCTATTTCTTTAACCTTATATAAACACGCCTGCAGGCAACAAGAGCCGGGATCTTTTCTCGCTTTTGCTGCTGCTATAGGTAGCCAATGCCGTCACTATTATCTGGAACATCTTAGTCTTGAGCAGTATGCCCTGGGCACTTTCACTGAGGCTTTAAATACCCAAAGCGTACTGAGATTAATTAGGCAAGGTCACTAAATGCTTGGCGCTGATACCTTCTATGAGTGCGACGTATTATGAAACACTGTTTCTTTATGAAGTCGGGGTTATGTACCTAGGGCCTTTGTTCGCTAGAAAAGAAACTCGTTTTCGCTGGTTCCAGAGGAAACAGAAGCGCTTCTCAGAAGCATTGGAAGTTCGCTATTTTCACTGTACTGAAAAGGGGTCCATCGCTGGGTCACCCGTGCGATGCCGGCAATCATGATAGCCAAGTGTAGGATGGCCAAGGCGCCAGTGAAAGTCAGGTAGTTCCAACGACCGAACAGTTTTGAAGATTCGGCCACTGAGAACTGTGCTTGCGCCAATTGTGACATCCAAAAAGGCTGCCACGTTTTAGTGCAAAAGCTTATTCGCTATATGGGCTCATGACCGATGTCCGGAACGCTGCACAGCGCAACGGCACCATGTGAAGCACTGCTCCAGGATGTGAAATCTGGCATTTTTATTTTTATTTTTTGCGCTGCCACTTTGGAGAAGAAAGAGTGCTTTCGAAGCTTTCGGGTACCGAGCTGAGGCCAAAGAGGAAAGGAACATTAGAAGAGGCCACGAAGAACGGATGGCTACTGGCGCTTACATGATGCCAAAATGTGGACAGTCGTCTCCGCAAATGTGCGCCCTAAACGACTCCGCCGGAGACACGAGCGCATCGGAAGCTTTCCATAGCTGCGTCTCCGGCGTCTGGGACGAGTTGCTCTGCGGTGCGTGAACATCGTAATTCGCGTTTCCTCGAACGCGCACCCAAAGTCACGCACGCGCTGTGCCGTTCTGTTGTGGGGCCAGGCAGCCCGTGCGTTGTGACAGTAAAAGGAAAACGCGAAATGCCCACCCCTCGCAGCTGTGTGGTCTTTGTTGCTGCCGTTTCCGCGTACGACTGCGAAGTCTGCGATAGTCGTTGAGCAGCGAAGGACGCTCAACTGCCGTATCTGTGGGGCATGTAAACAAACGGTCGGGCCTAGTGACGGAAGCTCCTTGATTGAAAACGGCCGCGTAATAGCGGCCAGGAAGAGAAGGACATCGGTCCTGCAGTACACGTGACAAGCGTGGGCGTTGGAAATAGAATCTGGTTTTTACCGCTGCGATGTGGTTTATCCTGATATATGCGGAGGTGACGGAAAGCGACCGGAACCGAAACTATTTGCTGCAAGGTGAAGGATCGGATCGAATATTGTTGCGGCTGGGCGATTTTTAACGACGAAGACAAGAAATAGGCAGCATAGTATTGATGTGGGCTAGTGCTTCTATACAGTCTCGTACTGAGGAGGCGTTGCAAAGCGAGATTTGGCCCCTGACAAGAAACGTAGATATATTTATTACGGAGAGCCCTGGCTGCCTTACTCTTATATCTACCGATCTGCAGGGCTCGCCGTGCATGGCACATGCCTCTTGGATCCGAAGGCCAGACCCTAGGTTTCGCTATTACATTCCGTTTAGTTGGTTGCCATGCATGAATAATGGTGACCGGATGCTTCGGGCTCTTGCGCTTGACCTTGCTTTCGAGCGCTTGTGTAACTCTCCCGCGGGCAAATAACTATAACAGCGAATGCTGCAAACCTCAAGATCTGCGATATCAACTAACGCTGAAGGCGTTGCGTAATAGCCCTTGGGTATATCGATCATTTTTATGGCCATGTCTGTAAAAAATAAAAATAAAATCCAGGACAGTATTTTTGTTATATTTCTTGGCATTTTTTGGTAACTTGGTATTCTTGGTTATAATTTTGCGGGCACAAAGCGTGTTCGAAACATGTTCACGCTAACCATACTTTCATGTTTGCTGTACGCATTAACTGGACACTGCAACACGTGAGGCTTCAATGTGCGTGCTCTCTAGATTGGCCATTATAACTGTAATCGGCATCCTTCCTTATGTATTTTCTGTGCCGCTCTCTTGTTAGAATTTTAGTTAAAATTTATTGACGAGTACACCCTCTTGCAGCTGAGCATTCAGAAGTATCCTGCTACGTAGTAGCCAATTTAAATTAACTGAGTAAATATTGAGGTTAAATTACAAAATCTGGCAGTTAGAAAATACAGTATAAGTTTATACAACTAATTGCGCGCTGCAGTGCATTCCTAAGGCACGCCCCTAGCGCTGCTGTTGCACAATCGTTTTAGAGCTCTGGTGTTTGCCATTTCGAACACTTTCTCCCGCCGCGAGAGGAAGATCTCAGTTTCCTAGTGACTGAACGTTCCCCATTCTTCCCCTTCGCCGTTGGTGCGCAGTGATTGACGCAAGCGGCAAGTACCCGACGGGCTTGTTCCAGGGCACCATCTCGGACATCGGCGCGTACGACGAGTGCGTCGAGACGGTGGTGCACGACCAGTTTGGTCACGTGCAAGTGAGTGGTCAATACTGCAACATGTACGTCAAGCTGGTCAACGACACCTCCCTCTTCGACCACATGCTGCCAGCATTCCTCATGACCAACAAGCGGGTGAGTTCAACAAGGCGTTTGATTATTGTTTTCACTGCAGGCGTCAAGCGAAGTTTCTCAGCCTGTCGTATAATGTACTGCTGAACGAGAATGAACTTGGGTGTCCACAACAATGCTTTAAAGAATGCAGGGCTTTAGGAGGAGTAGTTGGCTCAGGCATTTTGCGGCGGCGCGCTGCTGATCAGTGTATGAATAACGTTGGGAATGAGCACTCTTTTGAGCAGAAAGTAGCCGCTTTCATAACAGCTAGTCTCGTCCATGATCTAAAAAGAATGAACGGGAAATAATTAATCTTAACAATAAAGTGACTGCTCGCTCTAAATGAGAGAAGAAACTGTTTTGTGGGGCCCTTTATTTGAATGAAGAATGCTGCCGATGTTCTGGTTAGTCCAGAACAGGTGGCAGAATATTTGGTAAGAGTAGAGAGAGTGCGATACTTTCCAAAATATCGGTTGTCGCAGCCAACACAGTGGATCCTTGTTCATGTCTTGACTATACGGCCAGAAATGTATACATCCTTGGTATGGAAAAGCTCATTCCAAGAGCAGCACACAATCTAAGCAATAAAAGAGCCTCGCTTGCATTATAGAACCACCAATCATTTGTGGCGGTTCTATTACGCGTTATCTCTGATTCGTTCTTGTCGCCGAGTACACTTTTTTCCGAAGCGCAGCGAGCTACGACGGGTACGCGCAATGGTTTCAGTGCCGCAACTACCAAACAACTAGAGAGGGAAGCCCGTGCGGGATAGGTTGCGCCAAAAGAAAAAATTTAGAACAGACAGAAACGGCACACTGATCGCTCTCAAATTTTGGACCTGTTCGACTACTGCCATCACTTGAACTTACGTCGTGCTAGTTTTACTTCACGACAACTGCCAAGAGCACTTGTTTTTCAAGCAAATTTAAGTAGCGTGAACTTGTGAACAAATCTGAGGCTCTTTGATGCGGTTTTGAGCAACACGAAACCTTCTAGACTGCATCTTCTTTCGAAGCAATTTATTGCCCCCTGAAAGCGCTATATATTCACAAGAATAAAAATAAGAGACCCTGATCAGCCTTTGAATTCCGCGTTTGTAAACCTTATGTGACGTTATGCGGTAACGGCATGCGGCACTGAATCCAGGCGCAGACGCGGCGGTGCCTTGCTTTATTTCGAAACACTATCAGCGCTCGGATCCGTCTAGCCGGCGCAATGGCCTGCAAGGCAGACTGCGATACGATCTCAGAACTTCCTTGTAGAGTATGGGGTAAGAGCAAAAAGCGTGCTCCTTGGCTGTTGTCCTTGCCAACTGCATGGTAAATAAACACTTTCGCTGACCTTTGATGGGCGGCAAATATATATGCTTCCCGCTCGGGGGCTTCCGTTCGCTTCCGTGCGAATGCCCTTGTTGCTGTCTCGCCTAGCGTTTGGCTTGTTAACACAAATTTGCCCGAAATTGCGCGGGTATGGTCAGTGGCTTATTTATTGGAGAAATGAATTAATGCGAAAGTATATCTTTTGCTTAGGCTGCAGCTTATGAGCCTGACCTCATTCAGCAAAGAACAACAACAACAACAAAAAACATGAAAAAGGTCGCTGGAAGATGTCTCTACGTAGCGACTGTCGGCTGGTGTGAGACCCGCACCATGTAATATAAAAAAGAGCCGGAAGTTGAACGCACCCGAACTTAGAGAAAGATTTCCTGACCTTAAAACCGATAAAACATACATAAAATGGAGGTGAGCTAGACCATGGTTGTGCCTTGAAAGGGAATTGTAAGCCTCGAAGGACTTCGAGTTAAAGAGTACTGGATGTTTATGCTACCCACGTATAGGTCAAGCAACGTGATTTCAATGCCACACACCCTTAATGACGCGAGAAGAAACGCAAAACTTAATTCGCTAAGCTGCGCCTTTTAAGCTCCAACTACGCACTTCCCAGCAGGACGGTGAAAAAATTAATATTTGCGCGGTTAGTGCTGGAAGCCCTATATACCCTAAAGTACGGTACTTTACGATATACGCTATGCAGGAACTTGCCGCAGACAATGCGTCTAATGAAGGCCCATAGCAGCCGTTGCATAAGAGCGAGCGGAACTGCTGGTCAGAGCACTGGATAATGGCTCGCTGAATGGTCTGAAACTACTAATACGTCTTTTCGGCCCCATACAATTGGCGCGGCCTTTTTCTAACCCAATGCCCTCTACACAAAGCACGAAAACAGCTTGCTACTTTTTTCCATGCATTCATAGAGATCAGCGCAGATAATATATATAGATTTACGCACACATTTCTAAGAAAAAAGGAACCTATTCCCCTCAAGGGCTCGGAGGCAACCGCGTATGCTCTACACGGAGGGCAAAAAAAAAAAATACTGCGATTGCTTTCTCTTGCTGAACTTGGTTCGACGAGTGTTCTTAGTATCGAAGTCCTATCGAATAGCATTGCCAGGTTATGAAAGCAACCTTCCCAACAATCACCCTAGAAGAAGAGAGAGAAACTCTAAATAAAGGAAGAAAGAGGGGTGAAATAAAGAGCGAGATAAGTAATGTTGCGCCCGTTGTGTACAACGGTAGTGGCTATGGTGGTGGTTCCATCGGGACTAACAAAATTTCCCGCTTGGTTGAGTCAGCCGTGTTCGAATGCCGCGGTAGTTCTACGGTGACCTCCTTTGCCTTTGAAAATTGAGGCCGTACTGTTTTAGGGTCTTAGTCTTAGCGAGGGAAGAGGAACCATTAGAGGGAAGAGGAAGCATTACTAGTGGAAGATAGCGCTTAATATCGATAGAACTCTATATACGATAGTTTAACGCGCTTACGAGCAGGACATAACGTTGTAGACTTTAGCTAAGCGCTTATAATTGATGTAGCTTAGTACCCAACATTCGGCTACGGAAAAAAAAATTGTGACTGGGGAGAAAATTAATGCTCCTTTATTTGACCTTTATCGAAGAAAAGGAAAGAAAACGAATAGTAATGCATCGCCGATCTCGGCTCCGAGTGTAGGAATTGTTTATGCATTTCTGAAGATACTCGTCATGCGCGACTAATCCCCCCCCCCCCCCCCCCCGCTCTTTAGCTCAGGTCCACCCGTTATAAAGGGATTAGCCCCAAAATCCAATCCAGTCCAATCCATCAAATTTATGTGGTTTGATACGCTACTGTATTAATAATAGGAACTGTACCGTATCGTGGAAGCCTTTCTACTATGATGCCTACTTAATTATGCGGGAATTCGCCACTGACATTGATTTTATTCGCAACTTAGTGAAGGAACTACAAAGGTGGCAGCTTCGAAAAACCGATATATCAGTCGCACGTACGCGCTGCGCACGCCTACACCACCATCAAGATAACCATCACTAATGTGCCAACAGGTGCTACATGCGAGAAGTGTTGCACTATTTGTGACTAAGTTGTGCAAACAAAGAGTATTTAGTTAGAAGTAAAAAAACAACAAACAAACAAGAGAAGCTTTTGTCAGGCATCTTTTTTCTTTTTTACCCGCCCTCTAAGACAACTGCACCGAGTACGTCTGGACATTAACTTCGTAGTTTGTTATGCCGGCCGCGACGCCCGCATTTTTACGCAGATGAAGTATGCCGACGAAAGAAGCTCGTGTGATGTGTGACATTAGTGCAGGTATAACTGCACCGGAGTTCTTCACTCCTGCGTCTCTTATAGCCGATCTGTCCTTTCGGGATATTGACCACATACTTATCTTCTGTGAACTTCACACTGCTCTCCTAGAAGTGGTCGCTTAAACTAAACTGCTTATCAGTAACCATGTAAGAAATGTGATTAGTACGAGGTGTGCATTTGAGAGTCCTTGCACGGCGCGAGTAATTGTGTTCTCTCCCAGTAACGTCAGTCGTCCCTCATGGGTCAGTGCTTGGTATCTTCCTGTTTTTGATATAGTATATGAACGACTTACCGCCGCATATTTTCTCTAACACCGGTATGTTTGTCGATAAGTGCGTTTTCCACCCCGCAGTTACTAACCCACACGATCATGACCTAATCTGTGTACAAAACTGGTGTAGCCAAAGCCGCGTGGAACTGAACCTCGATAAACGCAAACACCTTCCATTTAACCGTGCACGAAACCTCCTTTTATTCCCTTGTGTAGTATGAGGCGTCGCAGTAGAATTAACCAATTGTATAAGTAGCTGGGCGCAAGCTTGTGCAGTAATCTAGCCTGGGATGCGCATGTCATTAATAATTTATCAGACGCTAACAGAACCCTTGGTTTCTTGAAACGTGACTTGCGCCACGTGCCGCCAAACGTAAAATTTCTTGCTTACAGATCCCTGGTTCGAACAAAGCTAGAATACGCATCCTGCATCTGAAGCCCTAACCAAACCTAATTGATGAATTCGCTAGTATCACTACAGAACCGAGAAACTTGATTCATTCATTCATGCTATTCATGCAGCGTTAGCATATCACCTTTAAAGGGAAAAAAAACAACAACCTTGGTTTCCATCGTCGAATCTCAAGCACGTGCTAATTTCGTAAGATTTTTTTTTTTACAGTTCACTTTGTATTGCTGCCTACGTGAGCCCTTCGGCACGCATTTCCCTTCGCACTGGTCATCCCCCTGTTAGTTGCCCATCCGCATGCTGGTACTGCAAAGTTTTCTGCGTAATTCTTCTTTCGCTCAGCCGTGGACAGTAGCAGCCTTCGATCTGACGTCACTGCAACCAGCTGTCATCCACGTTGTCGAATTGTATAACGTTTAACCGATAATGTTTTGCATATCAGTGTATTTTTATTTCTGTACCCATCCGTTACGTAATACTCCTAAAATTTGCAGTCTTTAAGCTGATAATGATTATCAATGACAAAGAGAAAGAAAAACTACGATAAAAAAATAGGCTTGCGATCTTGGCGTGATTTCAAAGAAAGAAAAACAAAGAGAACGGTGACAATTTTCTCACGGGATCGTTTTCGATTCTTTTCTGGAAGCAAGCCAGTTTTAAAGATAACGCCTTGAAGTTCCGCATTTGTTGTAAATGATATCAAGGAGGAGTAGAAAGCTCCAGAGGGCTTGTTACGTGGTCGAAACGGCCAAGCGAGAAGAAAACAAGGAAAGTTTCGCGCGTCTGATTCCACTTTGTGCGCATACTTAAGATAGTTGGATTATTATCTTTCTTCCCACGGCTACTGCGCTGCGGGCAAGTTACCTGCGAATTACACAACTGGAACGTGGGAACTTCTTTACATATATGCCAGCTGCACTGTACGAATGTAAACGATCTGGAGCCCTTTGCGCTCTCTTAACTCTCTTACGCGAGTTTAAGTAGCAAATGTATCGCTATTGCGAAATGTGCGAAGGAAACTGTACTCGAATTATGCCGTTTAAAGACTCATTTCCAAGCCATTGGGCAACGTCTCCCTCCCCCTGGTGTACCCGACCTGCCCGTGCAAAGGCGCCGGCATGTGTACAAGCTTCCAAGTGAACTCTGTGGAATGCCGAGCGTGCCGGAAGGCACGCTTAGTCAACACGTGCGTCTAGAGATAGAAAGCGTTCGGGGCGAGTCGGGGACTGCGAGAAGACGGCCTGTTCTTGCGAGCCGTCGCCCTGTGGCATGCGCGCTCTCTCGCCGGGTGGGTGGCCGCGTGAGAGCCAGCGGTCAGGTACGCACCAAAAAACTTGCGGTCGGTGCACGGACACATAGAAAAAGAGAGTTTACCGTATATATGCTGCGAAAAGGAAACAGTGACGCGTGTCAGCCATGTAAGTGATTGGATTCGCTATCGTCGTCTGCAGGCGTACGCGGAGGGACTGCGAAACGAGTATCCCCCCCTGAGTTCACGACGACCGTCGCAGAGAAGTAGGGGGCCTTATCGCACAACGAAGGAAACGCCAGGCATACTGCAAAGAAAATAAATTTGGCGATGTGGTGAGAAGAGGGGAAAGGCATGGGTTGGGGAGGGGGGTGAGAGGGTTACTTCGGCTTCCTTCTTTAAAATTGGGTGCAGCATTCTACAACCCAGTGATGTCGATTGCCTACCTCTACCTCACTTGGTGACTATTCGAAAGCCGGCATTCGGTTCTCATCTGTGACATTCTTGTCACTGAAATAACTTAGCAAATATCTGAGATTTGTGATACTCTTCCTCGACGGCGTCTCCTTTGGCGGCCCGTTAAATTAATTGCGGTAACAAGTCCTCAGAGGCAGTGTTTCAAAATGAGCAGTCACGAGGTTGTGTAAATGAAAATTCGCTATATTTGCCCATAAGAATAGCATGATCATTCTTTGCATAGGCACCTGAGAGGACTTTATAAGCGCAATGACTTCCTAAGAGCAGTAAAAGGGCTTGAGCTTCACGGAAAGTGTAAGTTTCTCCGGTACTGCATGCGCGCAACTGTGGCGGCCTCCGAGATCGGTCAAATCTCGACTTCGGTTGATGTGGCGTTTGTGGAGTGGGTTCGGATGCGGCACATTTATTTGCGCCGCCACGTGCCGTTCGCAAGAAGTTGTACACACAGAAAAGCATTTTGCATTGCGCCCACCGTCGGTAACTTGGAGTGTACGGTTCACCGGACACGTATGTCTCGTGGTAGGGTCGCGTGTTTTTTCTTTTTCTTTTCTCTTAGCCGCTGCCTCGCTTACGGAGTAACTTAGATACCGCGATGAAGTGAGTGCAGCCCGAGGTATGTGGAGTTTATAATTCACTTTGCGGGCTTTAGCGAGTGGACCTTTATCAGGTCACTAGCTCATTTATAAAAGGGGTCTTGAGGAGTGAGTGGCATATTTAAAATGCAGGTTGTGATCAAATGAGATTTTCGCTAGGAAATGACGTTGTCCGCTCCGTCTTCGATTAAGCACCACCCGCAATCTCTCTACTGTACTTTAGGGCTAGAAGACATGAGAAACTGTGGTATCACAGAAGAACACAGTAGGACATTAGCACTGCCACTTGTTACACAGGGAACAGTTAAGTTATAGAGGATACTAGAAAATCTTCGGCGCGAGACATTACGTAGACGCAGCGGTAGCTTTGATTATTTTTTTTCAGATGTAGTGCTGCGCAGTCGTGCAGGCGGTCTCCATCGATGTATCGGTGCGCTGAAGCCGCGTCAAAACTACAAGGAACGAGGTCCATGACCATCGTGGTTGCATGTTCCTCTGCTGTATCTTTTAAACTCTAATCGTCCTGCCTCTATGTGCTAATCAATGGGCCATCAGTGTTTTTTTTAATTGAGCTGAGCTAAGAAAGACCATGCAGAGCATCTGTGCTGTGCGGCGACGCCACGCAAGCCGCGAGGGGGCATTGACGCTTCACAATTGCAGCAGCGAGAATGTCCAGCCATAAAGCTATTCACGTCAACAAATGAAAACGCAGCCGGCACAAACCACAGTCTTCTGAAGGTTGCTTTTTATTACAAACAAGTCGGTGATTTGTAGCAATCGCTCTCTGGTTTCCTTATGAGCTCGCTGCGAATGAGTAGGATTACGCGACGGTATACCTTCCTCGCCTTGAGGCATCGGACGTGCCTGCTATATAGAGTTCCTTGATTGTAAGGCGCGTGTAGCACAGAGTCCATACAGTGTCACGTAAATTGTGCGGCTTAATGATGGCCGATATTCGCGAAGCAAGGGTGGAGGACACGCGATGGAAAGGTAAGAAACAACGAAAATTGCAAATCAAAGAATCACACCAAGACAAGTGCAGAGCGCGTGCACGTGCCTTTGTGCTTCATCAACGCAGGAGGATGTAACCTTGCAGCTACTTAATTGTCGCAGAAGTGTGCCCAAGGGCAGACGGCAAGCTCCCGCGCTTGTCCTTTCTACGTTCCGTGTCGGGCGATGAAGTCGTTTTAGCAGCGAAGCCTCTCTCGGTTTCTCTGATGCACATCTGTTGTTCTCGCGGAAAATAAAAATATAACGCCCTTCGATCGTGGGCAGTAACTTATTCCTACAATAACAAAATTAGGTGCTGATACAAACGAGTCGTTTCTGATTGCGTCGACGCCGAAATGTACTTTTTGTTTTTTCTTCAAATATTTTAGCGTCGTAATCACCAAGCAAAAGCCATCCCTGATGCACCGTGCTGTGTCTGATGTTAGACATTAATTTTAAAACGCGGTAAGGTATAAATATTGCTGATGCAAATATTATGAATTATGTATTGGCGTCTTGAACAATGCGATACTGATAATCTCAAAAGCGCTGCACAACACAACACAGAATATGGACACGAGCTATTCTTGTTTTGTCCTTAGCTGATACTTAGCTGAGCCAGTTGGGGATGCGTTATAATCACTGTCGTATTCTCGTCTTTACTGCTTCATGTACTTTTTCGCGCATTTTACTGTGGGAATGTATATTTAGAGCTTTTCATTATGCTCTCGAGGTTATGATAGAGCGCGTATCAAATTCGCATTGGCAGAAAGGCCATTACTGCCCGCTTTTTTGCTTCATGACGGCTTTGAGCAATGCGATTCAGTTTTATTTCCCCAAAATTTTGTACTGAAACCTAATCGAGCAGCTTGACTTAAACCAAGGAAAAAGCTTGATGAGAAAGCTTGATGAAACTTGATGAGATAAAGATTCTGGGCAGGAGCGGTGATAGTAAGGCACGGGAGGTTTTAGAGGCATACCACATAAGAAAAAGAGGAACAGGTTGTGTCAGCGATACATCTGTGAACCTGTTTAAAGCCTAAATTACATATCTTGAACGGTTTTGTTGATCGCGCATGAGATTTCTTTCTGAGCATGCCTAGATTTTCTGTATATTTGCTCGCTTTTCAAAGAAGGAAGTCAGATGAAGTAAGCGCTTGTACTACGTCGTTCTTCTGCTGTGTGTGTGTGTGTGTGTTTCGGCGCTACTGTTTTCCTTTCTCGGGAGAAAGCTACATGGAATCAATAGTGTGCTGCAGGGCCGATTTCAATAACCTTTTCCCATTTTTAGAGAATTAAATAAAAAATTCAAACGTCGGGAGAAAACTCTGAATGAAAGGAGTATGAACAACTTGATTGAAGCCCTGTACAGCAAGGCGTACTACCGAAGCATTGTACAGAAAACCGTTTTGATAAAGGCTATGACGCCCTTTGAGGCGGCCTGGAGACCTTCACAATCCCAGCGACACTGACGCATTGCATCTTGGCACGATCCACTGGGTATTTCTCCAATGCAATTATAATCAAACCGGTATTGACCTTTGCCGGTTTGAACTGGGGCCTCTAGGCTATTCAGTAGAAAGCGTCGTAAAGTGGGGGAAGCCAGTGCACCTCTTCGTAACTAATCGGCTGCCCTCATCCGGTGACGCAGGGAAGCCAAGTGAGAAATCTCAATTAGCCATTCGACATTAGAGACCGCCGGTACGCCGCGCGATTTCAAAACGCCGAGGTCGTGCGTCGCAAGCGAGGCGCGTGGTAGATGGCCACGCCGGAGAGTCAGGAGCATCGTAAGGAGCGCGATCAGTTCATCGCCACGCCTACGAAGGGGCGCGTGACTGGCGCCTGCTCTCGGTAAGCCTTCCCCTTCGTGATCAGACCCGTTTCCTGTTTTGCACGCGATGTTCAGTATAGAGAAATGAAGCAACTACTCGTGTGGTATTTCCACTCTGGTAAAGGCATTGACGCAGGAGCTTTACAAACCTCATGAATTTCTTTTACACAGTGAGATTTGCCATAAGCGTTGTGTAAGCTTCCCCCTCCCCTCCCCTTACCCCACCTTCCTCGTGGAAAAGTTCGCGAAGGAAAAGTTGTACCAGGTTGGCAAATTTGGCACAGTTCTTAAAAGGTGTCGTAGAAGCTACGAAGAGAGGAGGTGGAAGAATGAAGTTCTTTTAAAGAGTTTGGGGTGCCGCACTAGTACGAAACAAAGCCTACTCGCTTTAACTAAATCTCGTATAATTTGAACTCCCGGTTTATACGGTTTGGCGCTTTGTTCGCGTAAACTTGACGTGTGTTTGAAAAGGCTTCTCTTAGTACAAGCTTCGCATATTTCGAACGAGTTTACTTCGAGAGTCGACTATACTAAAGGTTGGTAACATGAAATAAAGAGAACAAAGGCTAAAGTGAGCGGACTGAAAGCGTTGTTCACTCGCACACGGGGCGATGTCGCTACAAACTGCCCGTTGCATCTGTACTGCTACCACGTCTACCACCGGTGTGAACAAAATAAATAAATTCCCTCAATGACCTATGACACAGCTACGATGTAAGGGCTCGTCCACGGTCTAGTACAGGGAGGTCATTATTCCCAAAGCATCTCCTCCTGTTTAATGCCGCAGTAATGCTTACAAAAACTTTGATCACTTTGTTGTGCTATTGAAACATGACTTCAGTAAAATAAGTTACCGACACCGCGAATCAGTGTTCTTGGATTGGCCATTTCGATGGTTTGCTTTTATGTTGACATGAAAGCAAGAATGGGCACACCAGGAAAAGAAAATACAGCTGAGCTCATTATGAGAACTTACGCAATACAGTTCGCGAGTTCTGAACACACAACAGTTCCCGGCGTGCGACATAGCGCCCGGGACTTCCCCACCTCTTTTGTGCGTCACTTCTCCTGACGTGGGCGTCTGTTACAAGGAAACACTGAGTCAAGCACGATAAGAGGGGATTGCGCAATGAAGGTGAAATGCTGGTAAGCAGTGAAACAAATTATAAGGTATTGCTTTCGTCAAACACCTTACATTTGCGATTACATGCGATGTTAACCATTACGGCCCTTAGCTAAATCATTGTCATCCCTCCATCGGTGGGCTCAGGGAAGATAAATCTGGGGGTAATTCGCGGGTTATTTTTTCATAGGCGCTGATAAAAACTAATGCGCGATACTAAAACAAAAGACGCGAACTGCGCGGAGTGGATAACATGTTTTGTATAATTACAGACGATGCGGGAAATAGACCGTTGCAATGAATCTATAATGATGTTTAAAGCTACTAATAATCATTTGGTAGGCTACCAAGGCTCCACGGCTGAGTAGTTTCATTTATGCGATGGTTCTGAGCGTCTTACGACACTGAAATTGATAAGAACTGCTGGTACACACGCAGGGAAAATTTCTGGTTGATTTTGCAGTGCGGATTCTTGGGCAATCACTGAACTATAGATATTATCACCGTAAAAGACAGCATTAAGGTGTGAATCAACAAAGTCGTTGCTAATTGTTGGGTCTTCAGCAACGTGTTAAGTTGCTTAAAGGAGATGTTTGTATAATGGGGTCCTCCAGACCCATTGAATACCATTTTATGAGGTGGAAGATCATGAACAATGCGAACGAAAGAAACTTAAGAATATGCACGAAAATATAACGAAGTGGGTAGAAAGGAGCAGTGTTTTTTTTACGGAGACGTTACGGGGAGATTCTCGCAGAAATGCACAGGTATAATAATATTGTATTTCGTATGTATCAGTACACTCTACATGGAAGGAACTGATCTGCAGCAATAATAACCCGAATGGACGCAAATCATGGTATGGTGTTTCAACATCGTATCACGTGGCGCACTGCCTACAAGAACATAACAGACCTCGTACTGACATGGAGGTTTCACCTCTTGGCTGTTCTCTAATGTGTCGCTTTGTTTGCACGCAGACCACCGAGCTGTTCCAGCTTCTAGACGATGAACGAGTCAGGGGCCTTCGGGTAGGCATCTGCACCATGTCCGACTGCTCCAGAGACGACATCCAGGCCATCGCAAGCACAAGTGAGACTTGTTTGTGGTTACCGCAAATGTGAAGCAGCGGAAAACTTTCTGACGCACCAAAACAAACTTCTCCGGCATTAACTGCGCAGAAAAATTACGAGCTTCTGAAAAATCGAGACACCTGAACGAAACTGCAATATATGTATATATGGAAGAGAAACGTATGCGGTGGGAACATCAACGTGGCTTGATTCACATTGTGGGAAAGTTCCGGTTCGGAAACGTTAGGCCCTTCTTAAGAGGCCGCTTCGAAGGTTACTTAAAGCACAAGCCTGTGAATGTCGCCCATCTAAGCGAATGCTGCGCTTGCACTGTGCAAAGGCGGGGACTGAATGGAAGGAAGAAAATCGCAGCATGTTTCGGAAAAGATGCCGCGAGTGTGAATCGCAACAGCAAGATTTCGATGTGTGTTGGAATATGTCTGTTCTATATATATAAAAAAAAATGCCGATCCTTCTGCTTCATGCTGCGCTCTTGACTCCGCTAGTTAGCATTTATAAACGCTCCTCAATTATTATTATTATTTTTGTGAAAGAATAGATAGCAACCACTGGTTACTGTGGCTAACGCACAACAATTTGTTTTATTGGTGCAGTCGGAGAAGGAATTGCCAAGATCACGGTCAGCGACTGCGTCACGGGGGAGGCTCAGCAAATCACGACTTTCCAAATTGTACTCATGTAAGTATGCGACTATCATTTAATTCGTGCTAATAAGCAAGCAAAGTGTTGAACTTAAACTCCTTACCCCTCGCAAACACGCACAGGACACTGCAATGGCAATGTCCTGCGCACAAGGTCCTGTGCTGTCGCGGCCTGAGTCTAGATCCACAAAAAAGATTCCCTTCTACGATTCTAAATGCATACCGGCAAGCTTTTGTGGCATGGTGTTCAAGTACTGGCGTTTAGAGAAGAAAAAAAAATGCGCACGCGAACCGGTACTGGGCGTTCTTTAGGCTTTCATGTCCTAATGGCAAGAGTGCAGTCGGGACCAGCGTTGATATTCAAGGCAGCTGAATAAGGCTTGCCGAATTAAGCGAAGCCTCATAGCTTTTATTCACTTCTGCCACTGTCATTTCGCAGAAGCATCTTTTTGATATGTTCCACATGAAGGTCGCTTGAGGTGTAGGCGCGTGTATTACATAACGACGACGTGATGGTTCAACGAAGCTTTTGGTTACGCCAGTAAGCACTTCTATATTCATAAGCGCCTCTGTCTTACCTTGAATGTGTGTTTATGGCCCACTCTTTTTTTTTTCTAAGGCTCTTGTAGTTTTCTTTTAGTCCTCCTGTAAGCACTTCTGTTCATTGCTTCTGTTTTTAACCGAAGGTAACGAACGCAACGTTAAGCGTCCAGCAGCGTGAAGCAACGCTCATGGATTGTTTAGATGCAATCTGTACCAATTCGCTGAACATCGTAACGCGTGCCAATCAGAGTAGCATGGCAACCGTGAAATGTTTCTGTAGTAGCTAACCCATTTAGGAATGCGTTCGGCAATCGTTAGCACGCGTTGCTCGCCATGAAACCACGCCTCCCGCCGTACTTACGAGTAATGTTTCTTTTGTTTCTTCCTCAGAGCCCTGGTCGGAGTTAATGTTCTCCTAGTGATCCTCAGCACTACGTTCGACCATTACGCCAAGAAGAAGAACATTAAGAGAAGTAAGTACTGCATCGTTAACATTCGTTACTGCGACGTCTGTCAGCTCACTAGCGACCGTTTTTAAAGCGATAATTTTGCTTTGAGAAGTTGTCAGTCTCATGAACATGCAGCACCCGCCTTCCTTGCAGGAGCATGGAATAAGCTCTGTATAATTTCTTTTCTTCACATTGAACGAGTTTTGTGTTTTTGCTCATGTATATTATCTCGAAATATTTCTGGCCCAGGCATGCTCACTCATTATACAGCCGAAGCTTTAGCTGTGTGACTTGTTTGCATGTATATTCCCAAGGCGGTCACTCACGAAGTGTCTTTTTTTTCTGTTCTTCTTTACCTCCCGAAACCTTTCCTCCCGTACAGATAACCTGGTGAAGATTCTGTGTGCCTTTTCGGTGCCTCGGAATACGAACATCCTGCTCTACGTGTCGAGAAACACCCAGTCCGAAGCTTACAACTACCGTTTCCTGCATGGCCTGCGGTTTTTCAGCTTGTTTTGGATTGTCCTCGGGCACACGTCCATGGCCTTCGATCCCATCATATGTGAGCAGCACAATTTACAACTCCCCCATTTCTGTCGTACCAGCTAGCAGCTAACCCTCCACGTTACAAACGCGCAAGTCCTTTCACTCATGTGGTTTTCGTGAGCGAGTGGTAGCACGTCAATCTGGCTTTCTTACACGATAGCAAGTGCAAGCACCATACTCAAGTTGCAGTTTTTTTAACAGTGAAGTGCGGTTAGACTGGCTGTTCCTTTTCTTATTCCTGCTGTTCTCTGGACTGTGACAGAAAAACGCTGTTTTATATTCGGTTTGGTTTATGGGGGTTTAACGTCCCAAAGCGACTCAGACTATGAGAAAGGCCGTAGTGAAGGGCTCTGGAAATTTCGACCACATAGGGTTCTTTAACGTGCACTTACATCGCACAATACACGGGCCTCTAGAATTTCGACTCCATGGAAATTCGACCGCCGCGGCCATGATCAAACCCGCGTCTTTCGGGACAGCAGCCAAGCGCCATAACCACTGAGCAACCACGGCGGCTTGTTTTATATTCATTAGTTAACCATTAAGTACACGGAAGTTCTGAATATGTTTGCGCAACTGCTTCCCTCTTGGTGAAAGTTTTGGCACCACGATACTTCAAACAATATCTAATAAGTAATTTGTTTTCTGAAACAAGAATATCAGCACAACGAAGACGGTATATTTCATTTAACCAATTAAGTGTTTCGTTTGCTTATATAGAAGTAATCAGGCATACTTTTTTTAAGTGCTAAGTTTATATGCCTCATAAATTGTTCTTGTTTTGTTACAGCGAGATTCGCCAACGTTCTGGAGGCCACGGGAAGCTGGTTTTTCTGCACCTTTTCCACCGCCTTCCTCAGCGTTGATACCTTTTTCTTCCTTAGGTATGTCAGAGCCAAGGGCTTTAGTGCTTCTAGGATAACCACAAGGTTATCTGGTCAAACACAACCTGTTAATGGGCATGACGCAACTTGCAGCCTAAGCAGCGATTAAAAGATAAGGTAGAAGACAAAGAAGGTTATGTCACAAATTTACGAATGACTTCATTTCTGTGAGACGCCTATCGATCGAATGCCTTTATTGGTTATCAAAGCAAGAAATGTTTTGTTAGAAACTGAATAAGTACTGTAAATTGAAAGTGCGGCGTCTACACATATATAGCAAAATCAGTGTGAAGAGAAATGAGTAAGAGGTTGAAAGTAAGCTAAGCATCGCCTTGAGTAGTTCCATGTGCCAAAACGAAAAAAAAAAGACCTTCGAAAAAATCCGCGCTGCTATTCAGCGGCCTTTTTGCTGAGTGGCAGTGTTAGGTCGACGACTGCTGATGCAGCGTGTACGGTGTAGATGAATGTTCTTACGTTGTGCGTGGAATGGACGTTCGTAGCGACTGAGCCTGCTCTTGTTTCCCCACTTTTCAGCGGATTCCTCTTGGCTTTCAACGTGATCAAGGTCGACTTGAGCGCGTGGATAATTATTGCGGTTGCCTTGACTCGGCGAATCATCAGGTATGTGGGTCGAACTATCGTCACTCAGATTCTTACGCATGCTACGTATGCTTCACGATGGCGCTAATACTTCTTTCGTAGCGTAAAAATTCTCACAAGAAAAACTTAATATTAACGAAGGGAACAATCATTGTAGTAAATTTTCGGTAGAGATGTGCTAAGCGGGACATTTTTGTGTAATTGTCCGCAGTTTTTACACCTAGCATTTATTATTTTGTTTACTACAATTTATTTCACGTACATACCACATTTGATTATTATAAACTAACCCTCCACCTGAGTCTGTGGAGTGTGTCCGATCATAAAGAACTCTTCGCTGATGATATACTGAAATTTCTTTGATAAATATTGCAAACAAAATCAAATAGGTCAGTTCTAGATTTTTAAAAAATTATCTGTATCAAATTTCGGTTTACGGTCCCACACTGTAGAAGCATACTCTAGTATAGGCCTCACATAGAAAAGATGAAAATCGTTTACTCTTTTACTGGGAAACGCTTAGTATTCCTACATTGGAAGCCTAAAGCATGACCGCTTTAGCAGTAATGTGTTTGACATGTCTGTGCCAAGACAAATCACTGGTTAAGTAAACACTGAGATATTTGTATTCGCTGGCGCAAAATTAATTTATTGCACTAAGGCTATAAACAAGAAATTACCTTTGGCAGTGCGGTGGCCTTTCTGTGAAACTTTACGCTTTTCGGTTGCGCGTCTCGCAGGGTAATGATTCCAATGGGCTACGTGATCCTCGCCTTCTTCCTGGCGCCACTGTTCTTCTACGGCCCGAACTCGAAGATGCTCTTCGACAGCTACTACGAAGAGGTGCACCAACGCTGGTGGCAGCTGCTTCTTCAAGTGCGCAACTTCTACAGCTCTAGTGACATGGTTGGTATAATTTAGCATTTCATCGGCTGACTATTAAGCGCTATCTATGTCTAGGTCTTGCTGGTTAAAACATATTGAATAGACAGATATCCTGTTGATCCCATTAACTACGGATAAGTTAAGTACTAAGCTAATTTATCCGCCTTTTCGTCCATCAATTGAAAAATTGCGAGTGAACCACTGTGTGTACGCCTAAAAAGAACTATTTTTTATTGCCATAAAAAAAGAGCCGCCAAACAGATATCGGTTGGTGTGCATTTTCAAAAAAAGAAACACTTTGGAAAGGATAAAATTTCTGCATCGACTGGAAGGTTTCGTTTGCACTTGAAAAATGGTCGTGGAAATCAACGACCGGAAAAACTTCAGCTGAATATTTAACGTTTTTGACACCGGGTGGAATTCGGAGTAAAGTTTTCAAGTCATTCCATGACTACAGCGCAACAAACGGGACATAGAAGGACACAGGCAGGGACACAACACAGCGCTGTGTTCTGTACCTGCCTATGTCCTTCTTCTATGTCTCGTTCGTTGCGCTGTAGTCATGGAATATCGAAACCAACTCGCCCATCAACTTAGCTTGTCGAGTTTCAAGTCATGATTCCATGATTTCTTACTGAATATACGTTGTGACATCACTTGCGATACGGTTTGTAACCGGAAACGATCTACTGCAGGATCGATGTCAGAGAGCTCCTCATAGTCATGACACTTATCTTAATTTTTTTTTTTACAGGAATGCTTCGCCCATCTCTGGTACCTGTCTACAGACTTCCAGCTGTTCGTTGTCTGCATTTTCGTCCTGGCGCTTCTGAGAAAGTAATTTATTGTTTTGATTAAAATTTGTATTCATAAAAGGGCTGTTAGTCATAATTTGGCCGCAATACAGGGCACAGCTTGTGTTGAAGAGTCTTTCCGCTTGTTCCAAGCTTTTGTCCGAAACGGCTGACAGTTCGTACCGAATTTGGGAATCCGCATGAATTACTGATAATTATTTTAGACGACGACGTCGATTGCACGCTCCCTCTTTCATACGTTAGCAAGCTTTGGCACTGTATTGCTGCAGAATTGTTCTCAGCGCAAAAGCTAAAAAAAGTGCAAGTGAGTGGTCACAGTGAAAGCCGCCGTGAAGGACTTAATGCAGTTCTATACGCCTTGTACAGGACTCGCTGCATGCACGAAGAAAATGTTGACAGTTCCGAAAAGTAGTCAGGCCAGCATGCGCCATACGTCGAAACTGAAAACTAATACCGCTTCAATAGTAGACAAGATCAGCAGAAATATGTAAGGGCTAATTGAAGTGTAAAGGCAGCAGTACAGTTCCCTTCCTAATGCCTTTGCTTTGCGCTGTATCACATTTTCCTTAGGTCAACAAAGTCATTCACAGCCTCAGTTTCTCTATACGGCGCAAGTTAATTGAAAAATAAGCAAACATTTGAAATGAATTTAGGCTACGAAGTCTTAAGCTAATGATTTCCACACGGTTCTCGCAGGCGGCAGACTTTGATGATGTGGACTTTCCTGGCCCTGTCGTTGTTTTGCTGCGCCTTCTCTGCCTGGCAGATGCAGACTGGAAAGTACCTGCCTGTCATCCCGTCGGTCGTCGGTGATCTCACGTGAGTGTTAAAACTATCCGAAACAGATGAGAGCAATGTATTAACGTTAGCCTAATATGCATTAGCTGATCAAGAAAGCCCCCGCTTTTGTCCATTCAGAAGCACGCCAAGCATGCACTTTAAAGCCACTCCGTACACTTTAGGCCGACCTTCCTTTGCCTATACTTTCATAAATTTGTGCGCCTGTTTTGGTAGCTAAGTTGCTTACAGCGGATTTAGGGCTTCGAAACGAAGCGGTAATTTTTTTGAGGAGGTAACGTTACTGCTCAAAGTGTCAGCACGTGCAGTTGTGGATTAACAACGTTGCAAGTCTTCGCTTCTGAGTTTGATTAATGATCTTCTAAGCAATCTTTTCCTCATCCTTCCTAGCTTTTCATTCTATCAAATGGCACAGAAGTCATCCCGTAGATTCCACACGAAATTTCTTCGCCTTTTTTTACTTCGGTTGACGTGACGAATAGCCCTGGAATCAGAATTCCCTTTACCCCAATGTAGTGAAAAAACCGCATGCTAATGTTGAACTCGGTTTGTTGTGAAATGAATTGTTCATTAATCTATGACTCTCGGTAACGCGCACAGGACCATGGCAGACACGTTTAACGAAGTGTACATGACACCAACGTTCCATGGAGCCAGCTACTTTCTTGGATGCGTCACTGTGCTCCTTCTCCAAAAGTACAAGAAGGCTGAGATGTCGCGGGTAAGTACTCAAGGACCTAACAGTGTCGCAGTAACCGCTCACTAATCAGCAGAAAACAGTGACTGGCCGAACGTGAAGCACATTGCAGTGCTTGTTTGGGAGTTTGCTCGAGAAAGCTTAAATTCCTTGCCGCCTGCATTGACGCAAACCATCATTTTTCGCAGAAACCGTGACTTATATCGCACTTATTTTGATTCACTGGTTTCTTTGTCACAGTATATTAGACACCTTCACCTTTCATGAACAGTTCGAGCTCGGACACCGTCACTACATGCTATAAATGTGTGCATGCTTATTCTAGAGCCTGAAAACATTTCCATACGCATGTGATTTAAGTCAAAAAGTAGTTTTTGTTCTCAGTTTTCAGTGCGATTTGCCGTAATATCTAACTTGCTTTGATAGAGATAAGATTAGGCAATACAAGCACTGCGCTCACACAGGTAAAGAACTAAAATCGGGGAAAACACTGAAAAATTGAAAATAAAGAAGCAGACGTACTTCTCCAACCAAATTTATGCTCACTTAAGGTGGCCGTCATGTTTCACAAACGCATTTGACCTGTAGGCCTGCAGTAACAAAATTCTAGCGAATTATTCCCCTTTGCACCAGTTTCTCGCGGTGTGAAGTAGTGTTCAATGCCAGTCGACATGAACCTAACTTTTCAGTGACTACGTCATATGTTTAGTTATGCGATATAAATCTGGAAACGTAACTTGAATTGTGAATTAGACATTTTCTGTATTTTCAGAGTGGTCGGTCTGATAGCTCGAGAGGGTGGAGTCTTACTTGAATGAAAGAGTTACATCATGAGCTGGAATTCCTTTAACAGGCGATGGAGATTGTGCTTTGGTGCGCCAGCGCTGCCTGCGCGCTCACCTGCATCCTGGCTCGTCGCCGCTGGAACGCGGGCATGGTGAACCCGGGCGCATGGGAGGACGTGGCCTTCGCCTTCTTCGACCGGCTGCTCTGGTCGGGATTCCTTTGCTGGCTCGTCATCGCCTGTGCGAGAGGTCGAGGAGGTGAGTTAACCTCATTCCTCTCAAAGCCGTGCTGGACTACGCAACTGTCACTGTGTAACTGCAAAACAACTTTATGCGGCCATTTTCATGCAGTATCGGCTGCTGCAGTCTACGGATTGAGAAGTACTTGCTGTTGGGCTAGTTGGTTCATCATAAAGTTAATGGCGCAAGGGAACGAACACAGGTCTCTGTCTCTGTGTCTTCCTGTGTTCGTTCCCTTGCGCCATTCAACTTTAGGATTGAGAAATGGAGAGGGGATATGCCTAATGGGAAACATCTCGAATAAACTAAAAGTCTACGGAATGCATGTTTTCGGGGAAAAATTATTGCAGCGTTGGCTCAGCAGACAATCTAGTCGCCTGGTGATTCCCCAGTCCCCAGTCCCCAGTCCCCAGTCGATTAAGTATTCACGTCCTCTCGTATCTCAAGAGATTTCAGGCAATGGCCGTATGTGACAGTACGGGGAAATATTCTTTTTTCTTGCATACTTTCATACCGTAAAGTATTGTTATGTAGAGTATATACTTCCACCACACAAGCGATTATATTGTCAGCGCTGATTTTGCCAGTGTGCTGCTTCAAATCAATTTCACGTCACTGCTTCTGCCGCACAAGTGCTGTACGAGGTTATCCGCACAGTCACATATTCTCCTCAGTCATATTCACTTCACTGCTCTCGCACTAAACGCGCAAGACTGTCAAAGATGATAACCCAAGTTAAAAAATATTTCCCAGAGATGAGTTTGCTTGAAGCATGCAATCTTTAACGCGAGCGCTTCTTCCAAAATGGCGCAGGCTTCATCGGAACCTTCCTGTCGTGGGGTGCGTTCGTGCCACTCAGCCGGCTGTCGTTCGGCGTGTACTTGGTGCACCTCCCCTACTTCGTAGTCATGTGCTTCGTCTCCAGGGAGCGAATCTACTACTCCATGCTCGGAGTGGTGAGTGCAATGGGTACAGTCCTCGGCCTGCACGTACTCATTCGTATTCTCTACGCGCCGTCAGCTGTAAAACGCCCCTGGATTGCCACAAAAATACATTTAGAGTTCCCTCGCATGTTCTTTATACGACTTCCAGGCGCCAAATATCACTTCGTGTTTCCAATGTACATGTTCGGTGCGACGGACGAGCAGCATAAGACGATAAGACAAAACGAAACCCCGCGCTTTGTCTGAAAAGCCTAGCTCATTGGTCCAGCTGGTGCATGGTACGTGGAAAACCGGCGTTGTCCTGGTCACTTCTCCCGCTTGTCAACGCGTCCTTTCCACTGGTTTTCCACGTGCCTGAAAAGCTTCGTGGCTGAGTGTTCCAGCTGACGGCTTTGCGGAAGCGGTGGCCACAATAAAGAAGCAAAAACTGCCGCTCGTGCTGTATGCCACATATTCTGCCGCACTGCACCTAAGTGAAGTCATTTGCGAGCAGTTATAGGCACTAAACTAAATAACTTGCAGGGACAGTGAGGAAGGTGATGTCAGTGGATGGCAATGATTTTATCCTTCTTGCGACTGATCGTGTGCAGCGAAGTTTACTCTCATAAGAGGTCTCGAAGAATAATAGGCGCTCATGAATTGTGTACAAGAAGGCGCGTCTATAGATACAAATTGGGTCAGTCTGCTGTCAGGCATACCTTGTCTTGGAGGGCTGGGGAAAACAGAAACGTCGCTACTACCATTCCCCCGCTATGAGTAAACTTTGGGAAATAAATTTGATCTCTCCGCTCGCAGATATCGACGACATTCTCCATCTTCGTGTGGAGCTGCCTGATGAGCTTCGTCTTGTTCATCATGTGCGAGTGTCCGACGGGCGTCATCGAAAAAACCTTCCTGGCCTTCAACGGACTGGAGAAGACCGTTCACGGGCGCCGTCTGTCAAAGCACGCTGCCGGCGCGGCCGGCGTCGGCTTGCCCTACACCAACGGCAGGAAGCCGCACCCTATCGTGCCGACGGTCGTCGTGGGAGAAGAACCGTCGTGTTCGCCGCAGCCCGCCAACGGCTGTGTTCCTCACGAGGCCAATCATCAATCGTGCCGGTTGTGAGGCCACTAGGACTTAATTGCACCCCATCACCCATCACCGACAGAAACTGTTTCCATTCATTTTGGTGGTCGAGAAGTGGGAGGAGTCGACCGCTGTTCACGGCCGTTCCTTCCTGTGTACACATGTTTACGGCACCCGTGAACTTCACGCAATCCGCCAGTTTCATGGCGACGCTTTACATTGCAGTGCGGTGCGTTGTAGTGTGAGTGGATTGCGTACGTAAGCACAGATGTGTGAAATTCAAAGCCAAAGAATGGCCGTTGACAGGCCCTAAAGTGGCTCACATGGAATGTGAGATTACACTGGCCTCTGGTGAATGTCTGTGCGGTAGCACAGTGCACCGCGTTCGGAGATGCACGGCTGTGCGGTATTAACAATCAAAGCGAGCCCTCTCAGTTGAATGCTCCGATGAAAATAGCTGCTGTCATGTCTCGATATCTTCAACAATGTTGAAATGATGTTTATTACGAGTTAAGGCAGCGACAATAGCCTAGTGGAGCGCGTATTGGAAAGCTCACTGTGTTCTGCGTGCTGCGGACAATGCGTTTTTCGTTGCTGGCGATGTGTTTTGCGTGTATGTGAAATTTTTGTGTGACTGGATGGAGAACGGATTTCAAGAGCGTGAGGAAGAATGCATGCGATGCTGATTCATGTACTCGCACATTTATGCCTCGGTTGAAGCGCGAGTATGAGTTTTGCCATCTGGGCATAGAAGACAATGTAGAGTTGTTTTGTTGTATATTTAAGGTATTTAAGTCAGG
Source organism: Amblyomma americanum (assembly GCF_052857255.1). Taxonomy (NCBI): domain Eukaryota; kingdom Metazoa; phylum Arthropoda; class Arachnida; order Ixodida; family Ixodidae; genus Amblyomma; species Amblyomma americanum. The sequence goes on along the minus strand of NC_135502.1, from coordinate 26,300,512 downwards.
CTTGACCAGTTGGTACGAAAGCGGGTAATACTTCCCCGAAGCTGAAGTGCATTCGGGTGCCATGTGATACTTGTTTTCAGTTTTGTTAACTTCATGTCGAACCGCAATTTTCTTACTCACGCTAATTATTTTTGGTGTAACATGTGAAGCTATTCGTGCTAAATGTTTGAACTAATGGAAGCAACAAAAAGAAACAGCAGTTGGAAGTTAAATTTAATGCTTTTATTAGCATTTAACAGAGGACTTCACATACTATCTTGCACTCTAAACCACTTAAGAGCAGAGACGTGTGCGCAATTTCTGCAATGATTTTCATAGGTTTGCTGCTTTATGGGCACCTTTTCATGTCACCTATAGCTTTTCATGTGCATGTAAGATGTTTTCACTGCTGGCGTAACAAACTCAAAGAATTTCTTGAACTTAAATGATACGTGGCTTGCAAGTAGTGGCTATTCATTTGTTTTGCACAGTTCGTATCGGTCATATCTTGAGTACGGAAGGTGCGCGGAAAACAGTCTAAATCGCGACCACCCGGCAAAAAGGTGGTGATAAATTCAGGAGTGTAGAGAAGTTAAATGTGTTTATGTAAGCTTGGAAAATAGACCTGCAGATGACGAAATATGCCATTACAAAGGACTATTATGTCGTAGTTCTGTCTATTTATGTGCTTACCCTAATAGTGAACAGGAATAAGATACTTCTAAAAGTCAGTTACACATAGTTACACATAGGCGTTTTACACATAGGACTCATTCGCATGATAACATCTCTGTTAACTGTCAGCAATCTTTAAACTGTGGGAAGAAAGACTGGATACAGTTTTGACCAGGCTTTCTGGCCAAAATCTAATTTAAGGCAGAAGTATTTCCCGTAACATGCGTTAAACCTTACAGCTGATATAATGTCCCCATGTAACACCCTATGACTGCGAAGCGTGTTCTTTAGGACGAATACAGCAATCTTGTTGCTGTTCTGCCGTTTGTTATGTCCTGTCTTGCACAAGTAACTTTTGCCGCTGAATCGTCTCTAAGGGGCTGTGTAAGTGACAAAGCGGCGGCATCTAAAAGGCCTTCATACGCAGGAGAGCACTTGGAGCGCTCCTAAGCATTGAACATATAAGAAAAAGTCACCATTCTTCTTCTTTGGATCAGGCTGCACTTAGTTTGCTTGTCGCGTTTTGTTGTGCTTAGATGAGGAAAAAAAAAAAAGAACGAAAATGCTGACCTTTGACTTGTTGCGAAATTAGGGGTGCGTACAGGGTATTCACAGCAGACTTAATTACCATTTGCAGTTCATATATATCACCCGTAGTAAGCATATTGTATCTACTTTGCATATGGGTGGCGACTGAGACAAGTTCTGAATGTGTTCCGAATATTTACTAGTCCGAGCATGAAAACAATGCACATCGGAACACTCCGCTTCTGAAATTTCATTTCATATCATTTGTTGAAAACGCACGTATTATTGCAGATGCGAAGCGATATATAGCATGTTTTCTAAGGGAAAAGGTAATGCGCATGTCGAGGTCACCTTTTTTTTTTTTAGGATGCAAAATTAGAAACAAATTTTCGGTTTTCAACATCTACGCCAGCTTGATGAGCATGAGTTTTTTTTCCCACTTTGTACAGAGCTTTTGCTCCAACTTCATAGTGAAATAAACTTGTATATATTACTGATCTTTGTTTTTGTCACTGCCACCCTGAAGAAAGTGCAAGTAGATGGTCAGAGCACCCTGGACGTTCTATGCAATCATTTACATTGCTTGCGCAGTCGCATAATATTGCCCACGATCAATCAACTTAAAAGACAGATTTTTGCTACTTGGATAAAGCTTGCGAATCTGGTATGCATTCACACAAACATCGACAATTTTAAATCACCTAAAGGGACACTGAGAAGCACAGCATGAGAAGCACAGCACCTAGCATGCGTGGACTATTGCATCTTGATAAAATCACCTTATCAGCCAAACATTACTTTCTGCCTCAATTGATATTTTGTGCCTGTGCTGGCAAGCGGTTAACCTACTAGAGGCCACACACGCTGCTTCTCCTCAGTGACGGCTGAAGGTAATATTTTGGATGCATGACAGTGACCACAGATCGACAGCACTGCTATACAGGTTGCTACACGCTGCTATACAGAGCTTTTTATTCCGCAGAATGCCCAGACAAAAGAAGACTCCCATAAAACCTTTTATTCAGTATATCTTATACGTCGACATTCCACCACGGCGTCTCTACAGTCAGCGGTAACTTCTGCCGTGAATAGTACACAATCTCTCCTCCCCCTTCCTCCTACCCTTCCAGTGCACTGCTTAATATTCATGCTCCGCATGAGAGTGGAGCTCATTACATGCCACAATGCAGATAATTCTCGAAAAAGCGACATGAAAAGCCTGTTAAGCGGATATATTTCCATGCTCCTATGAAAAGAAGCAGGAAAACAAACACGTGAAATTTTCTTTGTGAACAAGAGAAGAGTAATGAATAGATAAACGAAACAATGGTTTATGACAAAGGTGGATGCGCTGAATGACTGTGACAGTTAACAGAGCCGAGAATAAATAAATGAATAGTCAAGATATGCAAACATTATTTGAGCATTTAAGAAGTTTAGACCGAGAGAAGGCATGTTTAGGAACAGTTAAAACGGCAACCAGCAAAGTACTTGAACATATACGGAATAGCTAAAAAAATCAGAAGAAATGACTAGAAATACAACAAAAATCAACAGATGCAAACAGCGTACCAGCATGCGAAAACGCATGTATTAACTGCGCGCAAGGCCCACTCAAACACACCTAAAACAACTGAACTTGTCGGCGTAGGAATTACCAAGAAGAAATAAGCATCGAATGAAGGCAGATTACGCACACATCGCAATACAGCTAAACTAAATTTGCAAGAATGACAAGGCAATATATTTATTTATGCGAAACAAACACTTTCAGAAAGTCGCTTTAACGCAAATGTGCGGTGTTAAGTAAGTTGTCCACCCCCGAATGTTCCGCCAGTTACGGAGCCGAGCTTGTGCGTAAGATTGCAGCAAGTCCGGACAGTTCCAGTAGCAGGCAAGAAGGCAAGTCCAGTAGCAGTTCAGTCCGATTAAAGAATTGGAAGACTGGGTATGCAAGTGCAGTTTAGTGCGGGCTAGAAAAAGCAAGATGCTTGGAAAATTGCTTCGTGATTAAACTGTCGAAAAAAAAAGGAACCTACACAGATGAAAGAAAGGGTAATTGCTGTACATGATCTTAATAAGTTTTCTTACCACCAGTAAATCAAGAAATTTAAAAGAGGTGGTTAATAAATTGATGATGATTGGCGTAATGTGGAGGCCATGATTTTGGAAGAACGTTGTTGTTATAGCTCATGAATTAGGCTTTGTGGCAGGCACGGTTTCTAGTATCATTCTTGATGTGTTGATGGTACCAAAGGTCCGCACCCTACAGCTGCCGCGAATATTAACGCTGGATAGAAAACAGCATGTCGGGAGCAATATAACAAAGATAACTTAGATATTCTTAGAAAAAATCCAGGAGATTTCTCTCCTCAAAATTTTGCGAGTGATGAAACATTGGTCCACCACCACGATCCACCACCACGAACAAGAATCCATACAATGGAACCACAAAAATCATTCACTCAAAAGAAATTCGTGTGCAAATGTCCACTGCAAAGATCCATCATCATCATCATCAGCCTAAGTGATGATGATGGTATACATGTGGTGTTTGACAACTAAAATTGGCGCCACACAAGGCGATGGCAGGATCACCTATTTTGCAATAATGAAGCAATCAAAGAGAAGTGCCGTAGGAAATTGCTGACAAGCGTGTTTGTGCTTCAGGAGAACACGAAAACTCACCCGTCTCGCAAATCACGACCTGCAATCTGAGAATGCGGCTTTATGGAGCTTAAGCATTCAACCTGCAGTTCAGACGCGGGTCCCGGAGATGACTTTCTATTTCATAACCTGAACAACTTTCTGCATGGGAAACAATTTCCCGACGAAACTTCATTGAAAGCAGCGGCAACAGACTTCCTGCAGCAGCAAGAAGTCTCCCTCTGTTGTGAAAGAGACAAAGAAAGCATAGCGGAATCAGTGTATTCGTGCCATCAGTGTATTCATTCCTCATCTGAGGAAACGTCTTTTGCAAATTCCATTTCATCAACTGGGCTTGCCTGTGTCCTCCACGGTGGTTCTTTCCATTGGCGCTTCTTTGCTTGGACGAAGCGACAGGAGTGTGCGCTCTGCTGTGTAAAATTTTCTCCAAGAAACGCAGCGACTCTCATTCTAATTTCTTTTTCCCGCTATCAGTCAGTACGAAATTGAAACATTACAGGCATTGTATACTATTATGCACATTAAGCCATTGTCCCGTCCTCGATCTCCAAGTTAACAGGACCTTCCGTCTTCCAACCTATCAGACTACATACTATGACCACTCCTTTTCCCGTCAAAACTTTCCTGTATCCAGCAATTAACCGCCTGTGTCTTGGCCACTCCCCCGTAGTGGGTATGTGCCAGCAAAGTCTGAGGCCTTCCTTCCTTCCTTCTTTCCTTCAAGCCAAGGGGATTGCACTGATGTGTAGCGAGTTCAGTTTGCTGCGAAAATTTTGTATTGGTATTGATGACAACTAACTGAGCACCTCTCGTTTTAACCGGGTCAGCAACTACCGGATATACGAGCAGTGGAGGCACTTAGTGAACGCATTCAATGAATCGAAGTGTGCATTGAACAAGGAAAAAAAATGGAAATCAAAATTGATTTTTTTTTGGCTCTGAAAGGTGCAAATCTACAGATAGTTTCTTCTATGTGGATGCATTTTGTCAGTTCACTTTCAAAGAAAACATTGCAAGGTCTGATAACGTAGATGTCCCAGTCCCATCCTTGAAGCTTAGCAGTTCTTGAGAGGTTTCAATGTATAGATCCCACCCCTCTGCGTTCTCAGACAATTAGTTATTAAGGCTATGAGTGCCGCCACCGAAACATTGAACTCATTCATAAGACTCCGCAAGAGCAGAGTCACCATCACTGTCAGTGCGCCTCCCCCCACCCTTCTCCTATGCGGCAGCCGCGCCCCCTTCAACTCTGCGCCCGGTGTGGACCGCCGCCCCAGCACCACCTTAGTGACGCCACGCATGCCGGATGGCCAGGGACAGTGGTGCCTTGGACTAGGGGCGCCAACCACGCTCAGCGTGGAAGACATCGGCAGTCTCCGGGCACGCAACCAAACCTCTCAATTGGAACAATAAAGTTTACTCTCTCTCCATTTCACTTATTTGCTTTACTTTCAGACACACATCAGCCAGCTTCGCCACTAACATCCTGAAATATGTTGTACGTTTCTCACAGCCTTTAGAACCTGTAAAAGGTAGAATATTTTCGGATTATAAGAATTAGCCGCACTGTTGAGGGACGAAAATGATTACAGTTCCCTGCACAACAGAGCAAGTAAATTTGGGCAAATTATAAACGCAACTTGCGCAGCGTATATGTCTGTTCGGTGCACAAATACTTCGTGACGAGATTGGCTGTACACTCAACATACACATGTGCGATGAGCGTTCATAGAAAAAAAAGGTGAACAAAGTCGCAGGCAAGACTCAGCTGGCAACATTCAAAGCGTTAGACATGAGAGGTTGACAGGAGTTGGTGCGTTGAGAAAGGCAAGTCAGTCGAAGCAGTTGAAATATACATGTCGCCGCGATCCGCGCCGAGCAAGAATTAAGCTAAGGCACAACGTTCAACTGGCGTAGAACGACTGCCAATTGGCGGTTCAAGTAGAAAAGCTTAAGGCACATAGAGCGTAAGGCGCTCTCTTATTTTAAAAAGCCAGCGTCCGACTCAAGTTCAAGGTTAAAGCTGCCGAGCAGGGGTGCTGTTCGGCCAATTATCGTTCATTACTTAACCAAGTGCAATCTGTGAAATTCCACGTTCTAGTCTATAGTTGAATCATTCCTGATTTTGGCACGCTAGGCAATCTTCTAAGCACAACATGAACACTCTCAATGCAATCATCCGTAAGAATTATACCATGTAACTACGAGGTGATTAAAGTTACTCAACAAAAATGAGTAAAGAATTTAAAAATTAAAAAGAAAATTGCAGTTTAAAAGAAAGGCGGCATCAATTGAATTCCGGTAAAGAACAGAGTTTCATGGGGTTCATCGGTGTTCCCGGAGAACACTGAAATGCTTCTGCGAACTCGGGTAAGTACTGGAAGCTCATGTCGCACAGTCCGTCTGAGTTTCCGACGTAGCTACCTTCGCATTTCAAGTAGCAGGACGCAATAAAGAGGAGCTGTGTGCCTTCATATCCTTTCAGTTCCTCGAGCTGGTCGTAATACTGTTTTGCTCCTTTCACATAAGTGTCAACCACAGCTCTTCCGGTGATTATTTCAGCCATGGAATTTTCGTGATTTGGGCCGCGTGAGAAAGCTCCGGCCTTGATGCAGTCAAGCAGTGCGTTAACGTACTGGCTCTTGAACTCGTCCTGCTGGTAGGCTCCGAGGAAAAGCCGCCCCAGAGCCAGTGCAACAAGGAAACCGAGGCCGCCGAAGTTGAGCATGTTGGCGAGGTCAGCGTCGTAGTGCAGGAAGGACATCGAGAAAGGAACCACTTGGAAGTCGTCCCTCAGCCGAAGCGCAGCGAATTGTAGCGACACCATGGCGCTTATGATGTCCGCATCCCAGCCGTCCCACTCGGACACCAACACGGACTTACGCCAATTCTCGACAAACGATTCGGCCATTTGGAGAGAAGGCAACGAACCTGAAGCGTTGGCATTGTGGTTCCTGTTCTGGTCAATGCTGCCGCGGAACGCGCCGAAGTTTCTCTCAAGCGAGCTCCAATTCGCGACGACGGCGATGCTGTTGCTGTAATGAATCCAGGAAGATAGAAGTTGGCGTACACTCTCGCGGATCTTCAGAGTGAGCTGCTCAGCACCGTAAATCGTGTATTCGGGCAGTAAATCACTGGCGTACTTGGTGAACAGTGCGTGCCTCGAGAACTTGTAGGCCCTGCTCAAACAGAAGGCACCGTGGCGAACCGATACCTGAACTGGAGGTCCTCCGTATAGCTTGAGGATCAGATCCCGGTTCGAGTACAGCGCTGCCACCTGCACCATGCCCCAGGAGACCAGCCAGTAGAGGTTCAACTCGCCGAGCAAGCGCCAAAGTTCGACGAAGGCTTTCAAGTATGCCGACGTCAGCACACGCAAGGAAAAGTCGCCGGTTACGTTGAATCCGAGTTCGTCGAAAACGCGAAGCCAGGAGCTTTTAGAAAGACTAGAAATCCTTAGTTTATCGAGCCAGCTTAGAGATTGGTCCGTGGGTGTCTTCTCAAAACCATAGCTCTTTAACAAGCTACTTATGCCGTGTGCCTCCAGGGACGTAGTTTGCTTGAAGCTAGCTGCTTCACTTGCGTTCTCGTTGTCTGCATTTGCGAAGGCCCTTTTGAACGCGTTGAAGTAGTCTTCTTTCTCTCGGGTCGATTTCTGCATCATGTAGCGTTCAGATAGCTGCGGGAATGATGCGCCTTCATCGACAATAACCATATCGCGACCTTCGACCCGTGACAGAACTACGCGCAAGAAGACGTCCCAGCCTAGCCTAAGGCTTGAGTACAACAGCACGTGCAATACGTCGATGTTTACGGGACGGTGCGGCCACGTGACACCAGCTTCTGCTAAGGCCCCCTTCACTGCGGGAAGTTCGTCCCGTCTGCCGTGGAGGACGTCGTCGCAACTCTTGTAAACGGCAGCGGCTCTTTGCACGTCGTTCTGCTCGGTCCTGGGAATGTCGATATGACGTACTAGGCGCCCGACTCGGTCCAGTGTCTGCCATATAAGGTCGTGTTGCACCGAGAGAACATTGTCGCGCTGCCAGCCATCGCAGACAAAGTGGGTGAAGCTGTGGCACGGATTCACAGACGCGTTCAGTGAGGACGCCAGGCGGCGGCCGTACTCACGACACTCGTGCGTCTGGCATGGAACACCACTGGGGTCTGGCAACATGATCTTAGCCAGAATAAGGGATAGAAGGACAACAGAGATGGGAACCGTTGCGAAAAAAGCCATGACCAGAGGTCTTAATAATCCAGTCTTCATGTCGGTGACCTGCGTTAGAGAAGATTCTCAGTATGCGGGACACCATATGCTATGGAAATATGCAGAAACTACATAAAGCATCATTACAAACTTTTAACTTTCATCGGAACTTTTAACTTGATGGAAGACAAAATATTTTTGGCAGATTTAACTGAAACTGCATGATCGAACTATTTTAACGCTAAGGTTGAAGAAATTTCTTCTATGGCTGGGAAAATCATCTATGTTCTTTCAGTGCCACTATAAGAAAGTGCTATGTTACCACTCGAAATGTGAGCGGCTGTCCATGAGGCCGAGGAAAAGAATCGCCATTTCTGGCTAAGGTTTGGATGATCATCTTGCGAATAATGATTCTATGTATAGAGAGAGACAGGACAGATGGTCTTCCACTGCGGGTACACTACGGCATTAGAATGCTCGGAAGGTACATAAGCACATGCAATAAGCCGTCGGTATGTACGCGTGTGCCATAAGAGGAAGAAAAAAGAAGCCATAATAGTTTCTATACCTCCAAATGAGAGGTGATAGTGACACCTGTACATAATCCTCCTCTTCCCGCCCCCCCCCCCCCTCCCTAACAAGAACTTCCAATTTCAGACCTATCCGGATTACGAGAGCGCAGATTGCACCTCTCTTAGAGCTCTCTATTTCTGCACAGCGGTATGTTGCGACTGAAAGCGGTTTGCATAGAAATCACTATAGGTATGAGAAGAACATTACACGTGCTAAACTGCCCTTGCATTTACCACGGCGATAGCGGCGCCAACATTAACAAGGAGAACAAGCACCATGGAGCCATAGATGAAAAATATGCTATGTTGAACACAACAGGCGGAATAGGAAAACAAAGTGGACTACGGGTCTCGTTGTGTCGTCGTCGTAGCCTTAGATGCCCAGACTTGAAAACAACGCTTTGGCGTCTACTCGGCGTTACTGTGGCGGGTGCAACTGAGTGATGCCGCATTCACTTGCTGGACATTGACGCTGTCTGGGTAAACTTGGCAGCGGGCGCTCCTGAGAATGTCTCCTGTCTGGTTGCATGATCCGACTTAACTTTGGTCATTTTGGCCTTGGAGTAGACGTCCACTACTCTATGGCAGTAACCTCTGTCAAGGATTTAATTGCTGCCGGGAAGGTTTGATGCATGCCTAGGAAGAAGATTCTGGTGGGAAAGACGACGTACTCTCCTCGTCTCTTTTTCCGAGTAGCAAGTCCTTCTGACGTACAGACTTTTTCATAAGTGTAGAGCCCAGAAGGTTTGCTTCTAAGCCGTGTAGTAAAGCTCGTGTAGTATTAGTAGAAGGCCTACCGATTGGAGGGGGCAGGAAAAGAAATCTTTCTTTTAGGAGATTTTGATCACTAAGGATGCATTACAAGCCACATGGTGTTGCTCAGAAGCAAACACCTTGGGGTCCAAAATTTTGACAAAGGCTGTATCCTTATTCTATATTAGTTCCACCATTCTGTGTCAGTTCTATTTTTCAAGCCAATTTTGTTATTCTGCGAAGGTTTTCGTCTGCTTAATATGCACCGTCTTCTGCTTTAGGATAGGCCTTGTGGCAGCCAAGGGAATTAAGTGCGCAGGTTGAAAGGCGTTTTACATGTGATCCATAGATGTGGGTCTCTCTATATTTCAGAATTATTTTCTTAACTTATGATTTTACGCTCTAGATGGCGGCCAGGGATATAAGAGCTTTTCCGCATAATATCATTTTCGCGACACTAGTAGAGAAAATTAGCACGCGAACGCCGTGCTTACGTCGGCAGTGCTGGGATGAGCTTGTATGTGGTCCAGGACATGGGGTTCGGTGATGGTGCCGAGGGACACGGAAACAATGCATTCGTGAAATGTTGCAGCTGACTCCGGCTGCTGAAGGGAGTCGGTTCTGTCTTTGTGTTGAGCAAACAGAGCTTGACACTCAGGCACGTCCTGAGGTGTTAAAGGCGTCGAGGTCTGTTCCAGCTCATGGGCAACGTCTCTCCCAGGCAGTTCTGTTTCCGGCAACAAAGTAGGCATCTTTGGAGGCTCAAGGCTGGCCGCTGAAGTAATGGTCTGCTGCACCAAGGCACCTGGCGGAAAGGAAGTGTGTTTATTTTACAGCGTTTAACTTTTCCTAGCTCTTTCTTCAAGCCCGCCGTAAGCGCACCGGCGGGAACCGACGTTTAAGAGTGCAGCTCTAATATAAGAGTCCACTTCTTCCTTAACACAAGGCCGATTTTCTGACAACTGTAACGTGTCTACGTTTTTTCGCGATTATAAACCAGCTATTGCTAGATCGTTCGGGTTACAATCTCTTAATTTCTTTTTACAGCGCAGCTCTGTCTGCGGTGTAGCAGATCAAGCGAGCACGGACCTGTCATGGGATTCAAACAACGCTTCTCACTGGTTTCAAGAATCGTGACAACACCCACGAGACCACTTCGAAGATTATGATTGGGTCTCAGAATTTTTGATGTCATCACCAACATAGCATGTGAAAAAGTCACGTGCCTCACACAACACTGCTCACTGGCATTCATAATCAGGACATCATCAATCAAGTAACCCTCTGAAGATTCTGACTGTCTCAGAAATCTTGACGCCATCACCAACGGTAAACAAGATAGCCTTCGCCGCTGCCTTACAAAAGGTAACTGCCTCAAAATGCAATCGCAAATACGAGACAGTTCGAGCTGCATAGACCTCCCGTTGAAAACTAAAAATATGGTGAGATATAGTGTGTAAGTGTTCATTTCAGACCACAAGGCAACCTTCGTCACTAAACATTTCTGAAAAAATCTTGAAAGAGATATAAAATATATTTGCAGAAGTTTTGTGCAATATCTGAATAAAATCTCTTGAAGTCATCAATTAGTATTGACGTAGATGATTAATTTGTGGTAACCAATCGTAATTGCTGCGCACTAATAACGCAGAAATGTAGGATCGTAATCGTTCAGTGTTTTGTGTGCGAATAACAGTGCCATTGGCCCAAGAGAAAGTTTGTTCAGAGTGATAACTAAGAACAGAATTACCATGCATGTTAGACGAGGGCCTAATTTTTTGAGAGAAAAGAGGCCGTGCATCATGCCTGAATGCAAATGAATACGATCGTAGCATCTCCCTAATGGTTATGGGAAGGAAGTACTAATTTTGACCACTTATTGTGGTCTTAAGTTCGCAAAAATCTCAACACGCTGGAATACTAGCATTTCACCTTCATCCGAATGCAGCCCCTGCGGCTGAGATCGAAACTGCAATTTATGGGTAAGCAGCGGCATGCCATAGCCACTGAGCCACAGCGATGGGTACGAGTACCATGTCCAGCTTTCCTAAACATTCAACAAGTAGCGCCATCTGTTGGACGCAAGTAGCGAACTCCGTAATAATAATAATAATAATAATAATAATAATAATAATAATAATAATAATAATAATAATAATAATAATAATAATAATAATAATAATAATAATAGGTTTTTGGTGGAAAGGAAATGGCGCAGTATCTGTCTCATATATCGTTGGACACCTGAACCGCGCCGTAAGGGAAGGGATAAAGGAGGGAGTGAAAGAAGAGAGGAACAAATAGGTCCGTAGTGGAGGGCTCCGGAATACTTTCGACCACCTGGGGATCTTTAACGTGCACTGACATCGCACAGCACACGGGCGCCTTAGCGTTTTTCCTCCATAAAAACGCAGCCGCCGCGGCCGGGTTCGAACCCGGGAACTCCGGATCAGTAGTCGAGCGCCCTAACCACTGAGCCACCGCGGCGAACTCCGTAAAACTCAAAGAGGGTATTTTAAAGTTGTAATTTTTAGATAACTAGAGAGTCCCGAGAGATTCCGCTCGAATATGTTGATGGTAATCTCAGACATTTCCTCCTCGCTGCAATGTCTGACCTATAAAATTCTTCCTGTGCTCGCACCATCTATTTCCGACGGCCACAGAAACTCAGCGGGATGTACCGAACATTCGACATTCCCGCAGTGAATCTAGAGTCACTGGAAAAGTGATTCTGACGTTCAGCGCCACGTGGCACGTGGTGGCAGCCGTACGAACTAGAAGCGTTTGTCCAGATTGCCTGGACTTGAGTCGGCATGAAATCGGATAAATACTATCAGCGGTGGACATAGCTTTCAGTACCATCCAAGCAGGCAGCCGAGAACCGCGGTTACGAGGGTTCGTTTCCAACGACATGATTTGAATGCCGCCCGATATTAGATGCTTTCAGTGATGCCGCAGGAGCGCTGAAACGTGAAGGCTTCTAGGGGCGCTATTACTAGCTGCAGCAATCTCAGGGCTTGCGCATTTCACGCGCCAGCTCTAGTCATCCCTTCATCAGAGCCCATTGAAAGCGCCAATTCACCAAACGGGCAAATATTCACAGAAGGGGCAGCACCGCCTAGATCTCATCCAGTTCTCCACCTCGGGGGCTGACAACGGTGTGCAAATAGCGCCCCTGCTTTTCAAAGTAGTATCGTGGAACTCAAATAATCTCTAAGCAGCAGAGAGCTTGCGCAGTGAGCCTTATTACATGAGCAATAGAGGCGAGCAAGGAACGAATATTGTACTTGTGGCGTAAAATCAGAATGCAAAGCCTGCAGCAACTATCAAAGAAGTCAAAGTAGTATAGCTTGGAACACAAAAAATTGTGTTACAATAGTAAAGAAGCATTACAAAAACGAAGGTACAAAGAAATGAGAAATAAAAACACCTACTTTAATTTACTCGACACCACTCGGATTTAAAGACAATGCCAATATGATATTTGATAGTCAGGTGCCGAGCCGTTGCGATGGAAACGGCCGCGCATTAAGCATCACCGAAAAAAAAAAAGATCGAAGGGGCACTTAAGCACCGAATCGAGGATATTACGTGATAGATTTAATTGGCCAATGCTCATATATGCGGAATAGGTAATTCTCAATTTTAAATTCATAGATATCTGGGAGTCATTCCGAAATTATGCAGCGGTTAAGGGTTGCGCCACTACCCTGAGACAGCAGGCGCTGCCACCAGTGGAGCTTGTGCGACCCAAGTTGCTCTTCTCGAGCAACCTCTCGCACTCAATTAATAATTTAGCAGCCTCCTGCCACGGCGGTGAGTTTGCTCTCAATCTGGTGAGCAGGTTCTGGTGACGCGACGAGGTCACGTGACCTAGGTGGCCCAGGTGGTCACCCGCCGGAGAAGAAACTTAGGTGGCGCACCTAGGTTGCTTCTCCGGTCGGTGACCACCTGGGCCACCTTACACCACCCTATTTTTTGCTCACAACGCCCAACAACACCGATAACGCCGATAACGCCTCCGCCCAGTTTTCCGGCTAACAAGGCCGTCAACACTATCGCGTTAATATAGAGATGGTATGCTTTGATTTAGAGCTCCTCGAGTCTAAGTAATACCTGCAATGCTGTCAACGCCGCCTTCTGAAGCAACGCCGGGCAGCGCAATGGTTGGCTGCTGCTCGCTGGTAGTCTGCGGAAGCTGCGTCTGCTCTTCGCCAGACTGCGTCGACGACTGGGTCTGTGTGGACGACAGGGTCTGCATGGAAGAACGGCGCTCTGACGGCGCAATGGTCTCCGACGGCCGGGCATTCTCTTCGCCGGAGACGTTGGAAAGGCGTCTGCGCGACCCGCGACTCTTGGAGCCGGCGCGGCGCTTGGACTTTCCCTTGGACTTCGACGACGACTTCAGCCGGCTCTTCGAGTGTTCTTGACTTTCGGAAACGTTGCCGTTGATATTGTGGCCCTGTAGATCGGAGCCGCAGCTCTGAGACGTAGGATCCATGTTCTTCTTCTGCTTCTTCACACGTTCCTCGCACGTGCATGCCAGCGGTGTAGACCAGCGCAGGTTGCCTCTGCTATTTTTTGGTGGACGCAAAGAGAGCAAATATGTAAAAAACAAAAACAAAAGAAAAAAAACTACACGAAAGGTGCGACGACTCACCAGTGCCAGCTGGTTCGTGAAGTCATTAATCCAATCATGACTCCACGCACGACGGCACGGCGTCGGTGTTTTCTTATGGGAGGGTTGCAGTAAGTGCTATATTGTGTGCGCAATATGTGAGCACGGACTTGAGGATCTTATCGTGCAGCACGCTTCCGGGAAGCGTCCTGTCGCATGTTTGTATGTCTGGCCGCCTCTCCTTCCCCCTCCCCGTCCTGGACAAGCAAAGAGAAGAGAGAGGGGGTGGGGTTATGCGGACAGAACGACAACGACGAGGGCTATGCCACAGCGAAACCATGGCAACGGGGCTAAGACAGGATCCGCACCAAACCATGGCCAATCCCTCACGTTGGGTATGTGCCATCGTTTTTGAGGCAACAACAACCACAACAACAACGGCAGCTAAAGCTGCAGAAATGGTTGAATTGGAAACCACAGGTAAAAACCAGGAGAGGAGTGCTTAAAAGTGCGAAGAAACGCCACAGATTGGGTTGGAACAACATACGAATGTTAATCCGAAAGTAAAAGCAAGAAGGAGGCGATAAGTGATGTTCCTCGGTGGCGATTTCGACAGAAAGTCTAGTCGATATTGTTTCCTGTCGTCACTTCGCGACACCGCCGGCGAGGGTGGGCGCTTCCCATTTGTGTGTTCTGACCGCCGCGTGTGGCGAACTTTGCGTATTTCATCGGTCTAAGGGGCCTGCGAAAAGTACCTGCCCCGGGAAATGGCCATACGGGGCTCGCACTGGCATTTGAGCGGCCCTGCGGCGTGCAGGTTTGCGTGCCGAGAGAAGCCGAGTGACAGAGTTTTGAGAGCTCGCAATCCGGAGCCTCGAAGTTGCCGCGGATGATATGGTTGCGTCTGGCCTTTTAGAGAGCTTCTGTGGCACTCTGGGTGGCGAACAACAAACCCAGTTTACCGAACACTCTAATCTTGCGAATGTGTAGCAGTTTTAAAAAAAATAATTTTGGACCTAGAATAGAATAGATTTAATGCGTTAAATTCCAACAACTATCAACGACTTACAAGAACGACGGTAAGCCGCTCCAACACTACAACAGTTTTCTGAGGAGGAAGCCTCTTGCGCAATCGGGTCAATTAATTGCAGGCCTCTAGCCACACATACATGTACTGAGTGCCTACTAGGCAACAGCTCTCCTGTTTTTTTTTTCCCGCTCAGGCGGGAGCCAAGACTCTGGGGTCATATTCCTGGCGAGTCGAGAAAGGAATGCGAGCGGCGTTAATTGTGTCCTGCTCCAGGGGCTCGACTGCCACTTCCGACGAGCGCCACTGGAACTGAGGGTTTTTGTCTCTCTCTCACACACGGCTGACTTAAACAAACCCCACGCCAAGGTGACCTTTGCCTCAGGAAGGGCCTCCTTACTCTCGTCCGCGGCTACGTCACGTGATGAGCCTATGGACAATGAGGGGACCCGCGGAACACTTCCGTTCATACAGGGTACCTCTGTTCTGCTTTCACTCGCTCTCGTCCTGAATGCGCAACACATAAACTTTGCACATTAGGCTTTCCCAGATATATCTCGACGCCAAAGATTATCTTATCATTCATTGTATATCGGGAAAGAGACTGACCGGGTTTGGTGAGACGGCGAATGTGCATTAGCGGTGAAGCCGTGTATTCGGGCGACTGGCTCCTGAAGATCCAGCAAGATACACTAAGGAAATGGCTGCGTTGCCTAAACTGCACAAGTGTTGCGATTTCGGCTTGTTGGTTACCGATCATATTTGACTGCTTAAGCTGTTCAGATTCACCGCCGAGGGTTTCCAAGATAAGTTCAGGACAGGGCAGCCAGTGGATGGCGAAACGACAACTCTGTATTTGGCGCGAATGACTGCCTATTTTGATGGGTGGAGGAGCTGCAAGAGATAACACAGGAGTACAGTGCGCTTCGTGAGCTACTTGTCAAGGAACAATTCGTGAGCAGCTGTCACCTGAGCCTGTCACAGTGTGAGAAAGAAAAAAGGGCGAACACCCACGCGGAAATGTTAGAAGTTGCGGACTAATTTCTGGAAGGTCAAGGAGGAACATAATTAAGCAAAATTAAAAATTCAAATTTTGAGAACACAGGAAAAATCTACACGTGCGATGACAGTCCCAGCACAAAGCCGCCGAGGAAATGAAACCTTTGCGACGCTGGGCAACCAAACGTCTAGCTGCCGAAATCTTGTGGGAGGTTCGAGCAAAACAGCCTATTTATAACGCGTAAAGAAAGGGTGCGAACTGTGGCATGTCCAGGCAAGTCAGTTCCCCGGGCATCATGCTTAACACCTTTTCTTTGGTCAATAACTGTTTTTCCTCCTTCACCACGCTTCTTCGAGTGAACGCATTGAAGACGAAGATAGCAAAGGCTTTGTGCAGCTTGAGAGGGGCAAGAAAATTCCAGCGGTCAACGCCATAGTGAACACCTGATCCGAAATTGTAATGCAGAGCATGCCTGGCGTGAAATGGAAAATGGGAGAGATATCAGTTGCACTGTTGCGGGACACAGTGAGAAGCGCTGTTATTACAAACCGAAGTTTGGCTCGAGATGATCTTAGTGAAGAGCCCTGTGTGGTTGGACGATGCTTCAATTCAGTGGTTACCGGAAGACAGAGCGCATGCGCAGAAGCAGTACTGCAGCAGAAGACTGACTGCACTCTGTATGAAACACCCTAATTAGAACCTCATCTTGGGCAACATTAAAAAGACATTTCCAAAGGACCCAAAATAAGATTAATTAGGACAGAGAGAAATCAGGGCCCTGCAGGGCTGCACCCAGCACTCTGCAGTGTATGGAAAAGGAAAAAGGAAGTAGCGGGGAAATCAAGAGCTTTACAGCTCCAGAAGAGGAAGAAAAAAAAAAAACTGAGAGGACTACGATGGAAAACGGAAGGTTCCTTGGGTTAAATGTTACGCTGAAGTGAAAACTTTTCCTCGAAAAAGGCGCGACCGTAAGGTAAAAAGCCTTAAGAAGCCAAAGCAAAGACCATTGTCTGATCATAAAGAAACAGATGGGTTGAAGGAAGCACAGACAAGGGAAGTGAGGACACGGGAGGACAACGTGTCAAGAATGTCTACTGAGGCCCGCTAAGCGCAGTTTGTGAAAATGTTCCTGCTGTTGGAGTGCGTATGACTCGAAACATTTCGTTGTCGTGTCATCAGATTCGGGAATGTTGCAAAGAATGTTCTCGCATTCGTCGTTGTTGTGAGTTTGTGATTTCTGACGCATGTAGCACGGTATCTGTCTGCAGTCATACCAGTAAGCGTAAGCCTAAAGCAACGATTTTTGTGTGAAGGAGAATATCATCATCATCATCATAATCATCATCACCACCGCCACCACCACCACCACCACCATCATCATCATCATCAGCCTGACTACACCCACTGCAGGGCAAAGGCCCCTCCCATGTCTCTCCAATTAAGCGTGTCCTTTGCCAGCTGCGGCCACCGTATTCACGCAAACTTCTTAATCTCATCCGCCCACCTGACTTTTTGCTAACATCCACCACAGAAAAAAGTGACCCACGAAGATTTGTGGACATCACAAGATAGCGATTTTTGTTTTCTGACCGAACGGCGCTACCTGTACAGACACTGTAGGGAATGAGTCTGCACGTACATTTGATGTCAGTAGAAAAGTTTGTGGCTTGTCGTTTCATCAGGAGAATGCTCATGTCGATAATGGTAATTTTGCATGCGCGGGCTTGACCGCTCAAAATACGAGAAATAATTACTATTCAAATCACGGCTTTTTTGCGAAAATTCGACAATCACCATTCCAATTACAGTCTTAGATGAAATAACCAATAATTCATATTTTTTATAATTTAATTATTATCAGCCAGTAAGGCCATAGCATGCGGACAACGTTCTTTTAATCTTAATTAAACGCGTTTCTCGCAAGCTCTGCTCAAATACGCAACAGAGTTGGCAGCGTCGAACCGTCGATAGCGGTAGAGGGCGATGTGCGCATCATGCGGCTTGGGGGGCTAAAACAACAACAGTGCCGCGTCTAGGCGAACGCCAGATCATATTCATGGAACCTGAGTCGGCCTGCGCCGCGGCAGAGGCTCCGTGGTCGAGGGTAGAAGCTTGCGGGGAGGCGAACAAAGACCAGTACGTGCTTGGCCGAACACGAGGACGAAGGATCGTCGGAGTTCCCTCGCTACGTTCATAGGTAGGTGGGCACAGTACTTTGCTCACATGTCATTCTACATCTTTTGGAATTTTCGCGTTTTTCCCGTTTCGCCTCGGATGCAACGCAAAAGGAACACATTTAGGTATTCTATACTGGAAGAAGACGCCGAAACGGGTTTGAGAGAAAAAAAAAAAGTGAGTTTTAGCCCTGAATGTGTGTGACAAAAATGATGCATGGTCCAACATTTATCAGCCTTCGATTAATGATGCCAACAAAGGCACCCTTTTAGGAAAACTTTTGGTGGCATTGTTTTCGTAAAGGGAATATGAGTTCTTCAATCACTTCTCTTCGTGTTCGCCAAATGAGTTAGACACCGAGAGCACCTGGACGGTGGCTATCCACGAGGGATTAATGATTGAAAAAGGCGTTCGGGTATGCGCTCAGTATTCATTGTGATAGCTTCGTTTATTGCCAAGAGCTTTACAATTAGCTCACTTGAAATGCCCCCCTCCCCTTATTACAGCAAGGTTTAGGCAGGAAATTATTTTTCGCATGTTTTCGGGTACGAATCCTGCTCTAAGAGAAAAAAACTGGTTGCACCTACATTACACTGTAGAAGTTTAATATGAAAGAAGAAGCTGTCTGTCAGAATCATTCGCTCTTGTTTGGAAGACCCATTATCATTGTGCACATCATAAAATTCATATCCTAGAGCCCTGTAGCGAACATTTGTCTCTGATGTTACATAGCTGGGGTCTAACGGCTGGACTGAGAGATAGAGGATAGGCTTTATTGAGAATTTGAGAGTTACTTAACGACCAGATGGGTGCGGTCCTCAACCATGTGATTGAAGCCACAACGCGTCAGGATATTATCTAATCATTCATATTAGGATACATCTGTATTCCCTTGAAACGAAAGGAGATCAAGAAACTTCTCGCAACCAATAAGGAAAAAAAAAGTTGATGGCTATGCCTCAGCTAGGTGCCCAACTGGCGACCATTTGCTAATTTGTCTTCGTCCAACCTTGTCCGCAATACTAATACGCCATCGCCACGTCACTCTTGACGTCTAGTTGTCGTACTCTTCCGTCTTTTCCCTTGTTTTCTGGTATCTCTAAAACACAGTAACTTTGGCATGAGCGTAGGTACAGCACGGTTACGACGCTTAGGGCCTGCTGATCAGCTATTGCACCAACTAAACCGGAAAACGGCACTCCAATAACGACTTTAAGAGGCCATTTTTTTCTCCTCTCCGGGACGTGCTGCGCCATCTCTCGACCAGGCGTTTGGCGACGTTGCGTTGGACGTTTCTTGGGGCACCGCCATGCGGCGCAACTGTCGTTACCAATCAAAAGCTACCGCGATGTAAAAACGTTCACCCCGAGCTCTTTCAAGCGGTTTGTCTGCATCTGTTGAGTTAATTCTGAACGATAGATTAGGCACGACAACTCGTCTCATTAGCTGAATAACTAAAAACCCAAACATAGTTATTTGCGTCTCCCGTTTGGGATACTTTCAAAAACAGAAGCCATGACTGCGCTGATGATCGGTAGAAAGAAATTACCGCATCGGTCCTTTTGGGGTTGTTTGCGGAGATAGTACATAGGTCTTCCTAGTCGAGTAAAACCGCTTTGCAGAGTCAAAAATCCTGTTATTATCAAGGCGCACGCAGATATGCAACAACTTTAATTATATGCTTCGCGGGGAAAGGATTAACAGCCGGGACTAACTATTGCGCAGGAAATATCTTTCAAGTATGAGAGCTGTCAGCTTGGCTGTTATGAATTGAGAGTGATGCAAAATATTTTGAAAATTTTTTTGTGCATACAGATGAAATGCATTACTGGGTCATAGATAGACATACAATAAGCAACAACACTTTGCACAACGGTCAAATTCAAACTGGCAGTAGTTCATATTTATGCTCCGCGATTAATTCATGACATGGCGTTAAAATCGGAGCTGTTTGGTAAAACTCTCACTCCTCCGAAGTTTTTGTTGCGTTTTCCGCGGCGCTCATTGCGGGAAGGTTACTCAGTTTTCTGAAATTCGTATCAACTACTCTGCGGGAAGTGTGTCTCGCACTGCCGCAGCGGCCAGCAGAGAACCGGAAACAAGCGAGTGAAATGCTTACTGGACGTGGGCGCGGTTATCTCCTCGTTATCGTTTTTGCCTTCTCCGCTCTTTGCTACGCGGTAACGACAGATTGGCGTGTGTGACCTTCAGAGCAACAAGGCAGCGTCGCGTCCCGTACGAGAGACTGCCGCTGAACTGAGACTCTAAAGAGTCACTCTTCAGCCTAACCAAGGCTCTCAGGTATCGGGGCTTCAAGCGGCGCATTTTTGATCACTTAGTGCTGCAGGAAAGGTCTTGCAATGAGTGACCCCGACGGGGAGTGGCGACCATGTTTACGGGTGGTGGTGCGTCGGGGACAGAACGGTAGGCTTCTTACTTTCTAGATTTTCTCCTGTTTCATGTTTTGCGAGTGTATAAAAGTTTTACCGGCGACTTTAATGCACTTTTTTCTTCTAATAAAACTGCAAAAGCCTTTAGCTAGCCTTATTTTCTAGTCTTTGCCGGCTTCAAAAGCAGTACGTTTAGTACATAGTTTCGGTTTTGTTGCATTCATGACTGGCTTGCAGCATGCGGGACCGTCGCGTGATTCCTTTACAAGGGCAGTTATACAGCATAATTTGTAAGCATACGGTTGCACTTAACAACAGAATTGCCATTTTCTGTTCCGGCGAGAGAGCTTTGTTGTCCCTCAGAGAGCCTACCTATTGCTTTTGCTTCTTAAGAAGCACACTCAAGGCAGGTAGCTGTTAGGGGTCAGTTTAGGTGATCTCCACGACGAAATAAGTGGGACGAACCAAAAGGATACAGGGCAAACTCAGAACTCCGGTTGTTTATTTGCATGCATAGCCAAGCAAACACTCTTTTCCACGCTATGACGCTTCAATGAAACGAGCTTCAGCCGAGCATGAAGCGTCTGCCCGTAAACTGAACCACGCAGCGGCATAGGAGCTGACAGCTATAATGGCCGTGCTAACATGGCACGGCCGATTTGGCTTACCTGCCGCGCCATGTTCAGTTTATTGGTTTATGGTTTACGGGGGTTTAACGTCCCAAAGCGACTAAGGCTATGAGAGACGCCGTAGTGAAGGTCTCCGGAAATTTCGACCACCTGGTGTTCTTTAACGTGCACTGACATCGCACAGCACACGGGCCTCTAGAATTTCGCCTCCATCGAAATTCTACCGCCGCGGCCGGGATCGAACCCGCGTCTTTCGGGCCAGCAGCCGAGCGCCATAACGTGCACTGACATCGCACAGCACACGGGCCTCTAGAATTTCGCCTCCATCGAAATTCTACCGCCGCGGCCGGGATCGAACCCGCGTCTTTCGGGCCAGCAGCCGAGCGCCATAACCACTTAGCCACCGCGGCGGCTCATGTTCAGTTTATCTGCCATGTTCATCCGCCTCGTCATGATTTAGTTTATCTAATTCAATTACAGTAATGCGGCAGTCGTCTCATCATCATGATCAGCTGAGCCCACTGTATTCCCGCAAACTTCTTAATCTCATCAGCCCACCTTACTTTACGCCACCACTTGCTGCAGTTGCCTTCTGTTGGAATCCGTATATAATATACGCGATAGCAAGACAAACAGTAGCAGCAGTGAAGACAAAATGAGCCTGAAAAGGCTATGAAAAACAATTCCATGCAGTCGATGCAGATGCGCGATCAGACTACGTGGCTTATATGCCAACTCCAGTGCGGCGTGGATCGGAAGCCTTTGTTTCGGTCAAGGTTCGGAGTTCCCTGATATGCTGCGATAAGCCTGAATGCTGCTGTTGCTTTATGCCTGAACGAGAGATTTCATGCTGCCCGATCTATGGGATTCTTAGGATTACGGGCTTTCCAGTCGCTGCATGGAGACACGATGAGTTTCAGAAGGGTAAAGCTATTGGCTATTGGGCTCACAGCGGCCGGAAATGAGTCGGCCTTACAGAACAAGATGCTCTTTTTTTCTGTTATTCGGAAGTTTAGGTTTATTCGCATATGTACAGAAATTACGGAAGACACATAAGGCTACTTACGTGCTTTGAAAGAGAAAGCATTACAGTAAAATTTCTATTTTACTTTTTATTTGTTTTTTAATTTCCTCTTTCATTTCAACTGCACACTTGCTCGTTAGCATATAGTCGTAAGGCAACGCACATACTATGTTCACCTTTTTTCGCCAAGAACCAACGCTTTTTTGTGGCCTATGGGTTGCGTGCTCGCTTCGCACTCTGAAATTTTTGGGTTTAATTCTCCGAACCTTGAGAATAAATTTTATTTTTCCTTGACACCATGCTGACGTCATCTCAGGTTTTTGGGACCATTGCAGCTGGTCAACGCCGACACCAGGTTTCTTTACCGATAAATTATAGAGTGCTTTCGAATTGGTTTTGTTTGGTTTGGTTTATGGGGGTTCAACGTCCCAAAGCGACTCGGGCTATGAGAGACGCCGTAGTGAAGGGCTCCGGGAATTTCGACCACCTGGGGCTCTTTAACGTACACTGACATCGCACAGTACACGGGCCTCTAGAATTTCGCCTTCATTGAAATTCGACCGCCGCGGCCGGGATCGAACCCGCGTCTTTCGGGCCAGCAGCCGAGCGCCATAACCACTCAGCCACCGCGGCGAATTTGCTTTCGAATCAATAGGAAATGCACGGCACATATTTTCGCTCAGGGTTCTTGGTGTATGAAATGCTTGCCTGCACCGTCCTACAAGGGGCCCAAGGAGTGCAGGTAATCAGCCGAATAATGGAGATGGATGGGTTCACTCTGGTCCTTGGTAGGAGCGGCCTTTGCCAATACATTTCCAATATCGGGCCGATTAGCCGTGCTGGTGGGGAGGTGGCGCCGATGGCACACTGACACTGATGTTCTTGTTTACGCTTTCAGCGAAATAATACTTGTGCAGACGGCATTTCGCTTTACGGTGTGTCATCTGTTCATTCCGTCTGGACACCTCGAAGCTGGCTAGCCTGTCAAAGAAAACGAGCATGGATCATTGTCCAAATGAAGGCTGCGGGAAGGAGCTCTCTTCCGAAGAACTTCAGGTACTCTGAGCGTTTATGAGCTTATAACCCCCGGACAGCATCGTAAAGGCATGCTCAAGGACGTCCCGTTTTCTCTCAGTAGCTTGCTGCTACAAGGTGAATTGTTGAGAAAGCAAAAGCGGAATAACCTGTAAGTTAAAGTAGCGAGTTGCATCGCACAGCAATGGGAGGACATTTTTCATATTGCCGCAGGTGGAAGAATGTTTCGTAGACAGAATATTAATCTGTTATATGTGAGATCTTTTCATTTATGTAGTTCAACTCGTGAAAAGGGGCGCATCCAACGCCAACAGGGCTGATTGTCAATATGCGAGGAAAAAAACAAAAAACAAAACATGTTTGAGTCTAGTATGAAGCCATTGATTAAAATTTTTGAAACAAGTGGTTCAGCCTGACACCATAATTACCATTTGTATGAGTACTGTCACACAGAAGATCTGTATTGTGGTTTCATGGTTACATGCTACGTTATATTAATTTGTACAGCTTTCTTGATTTCATTTCGTATGCTAGAATGTATGTCAATAAATGTTAGACAAAGATGGCGTGGCTACATTTTCCTAGAGAAAGGATAACGGTTTTAGCGCCTATGTAAACATTTACTTGAGGTCATGGTATGATTGAACCAGTGGGAGCCAGGTTTTCGTAGTTTGTCCTCTATCTTGGTCTTCTCAGAGCGTTTCTCGACAAGGGTTCGCGTATTGCTAACGCGTCATTATTCTAAGGGAGAGTGGATGGAGCTAAAGTGACCGCAGTTCGCGATTCTCTTGTCATTCGATATTAGGAACACCTCGAAAGGTGCGCCTTCCGAACAACTCGCTGCGGTCTGTGCCAGGCAGAGGTCGGCCTGTCCCTCCTGCTGGAGCACTGCGCCAAGGCATGTCCCAAGAGAAGCGTCATATGCCGGATCTGCTCCGCTGTTCTCTTTGCAGAGGAAACGCAGGTACGGTAGCGGATGTGCAGGTGCGACCAAAAGTAAACGAAGCACGCTATTGCCTTCTAACTTTTTTCACTCGCTTCCTAATTGAGACTGGCAACTGTGGTATGTGCACGTGAATATAGTAGACAATAGTTCGCTTTCGCATGAACAAAAATGCTTCCTCATCTTCTATAGGAAAGGCGAGATTGCAACAAGAACGAAATGGAGTGCTCCGTTCACTTAAGTCCGCGCCTGTACATTTATGCGCGCAACCAAGAGGCTGTTCTACGAATGCGACGTGCTCATTACTTTAAGCCAGTTGTTCATTTTCTTTTGTCGCCGCTTGCTTTGCCGTGCTCGCGCCATTATTGAAAACTTTGTTGTCGTCAGCAATGCTGTAATGCTGGAATGCAGTAATTCTACTGCGTTTTTGACAACAAATTTTTTATGAAGTTAGTCGCCGAGAAAAAACAACGAAACGATATGCAGACATTAAGAAGACCTGTAAAATTACTTTTTTTAATAGATAAAAACGTATTCAGTAGGCGGTTAGACACGACCATCCATCATGCCTAAACAAAAAAAGGTAAAAGGCAACAAGCTGTAATCATTAGCAGCGCCTTCCTGTTGGCGAGAACCTCCCACTTGTAGAAAGTCATGCCTCATTTCATTTTTGTTCCCCTTTACACGAAGCGAGCTTTTCGTTAATTAAACTTGTTCTCATGCCTTGGGTGACGAAATACAGGGATGCAGTTTTGTTCACTTCAGTTTATTTTCCTATGTTGACGTGAAGAGGGCCGAGGGAAAAAAAAGCCTCGAAGTGCGGACTGACACGCCCCTCGGCACGTACGTTGGAAAGAAGCGGGAAACAAGTGAGGTGAACAATCGTACCAAAGATAACAGAACAAAGCGGGAAGCAAATAAAACGACGCCTGAAGAGCTGACGTAACATGCAGAACTCAGAAGCAAATTAACCATGACGTACAAAAACGAATAACAAAATTAATCATACCTATCGCATAAGCCACAACCGATTGTAAGAGTAGCGCAAAAGAGAAGAGTAGGGAAAAACAAACAGGGCTGCGGTCTCGCATGTCATGTTAAGGTTCCCCAACGAACAAAAATAAAGAAAAATCCATAAAGATTTCGTGTTACCCATACAAAAATGTCCTATGGCCGGCTATAGAAATTTGGCCCAAATAGCTATGAACCTTTCCTATTTCTATCTACAGCTGTAGATACAGGCTGATATATTTTTCTATAGAGAGGTTAAGACAGTTGTATGGTTCCAAAGCTATAGCTTTAGTGGCATAGATTT
Organism: Amblyomma americanum; assembly: GCF_052857255.1. Taxonomy (NCBI): domain Eukaryota; kingdom Metazoa; phylum Arthropoda; class Arachnida; order Ixodida; family Ixodidae; genus Amblyomma; species Amblyomma americanum. The sequence goes on along the minus strand of NC_135502.1, from coordinate 26,274,975 downwards.
TTCAATAGCTGGCAATAAGCACCTCTGTGTGTGATTATAGACATTCATAAAAGGCCATAGACGGACATAGCTTTTTCCACAGACGCCCATAGGACGTTTTTGTATGGGATATGGAAGCAAAGAAGGCAGGGGGGTGAACTATATTTAATCAGAATTAGGTGCTACGCTTGCCTACGTAGAAAAAAGGTCAAGGTAAAAGGACTTAGGATGTGCAGGTTACATTTGTGCCGACGAGGCCAGCTTCGCGGGTGAAGTTCCACAAGGAGCAGAAAACTTCTGAAATGATGCTTTAAGTTTTGCAATACGAGGAACCTTATTATAAAGTATAACAAAGAAAGCGACCAAGAAAATACGAGTTACTTGTCATCGCAGATTTTTATCGGTCCATTCAATGCAGTTAACCAAAACTAGGAAGCCGAGCTTGGTTAGATATGACTCTCTCGTTGCTCTATCTGACGTCCTGTAAGAAGCATGAAACGCTGCATTTTTTTTTCAGGAACACTCTAAATCTTGCCGCATGGTGGAAGCGGCCGAAGACAAAAAAGTGAGTAAAACAGCAAAAAATTTCTTTCGCATTTGTATAGTCTCAGCGCGTCATAGGGACAGTAACCATAATTAGATCACTGGCGCTGCTGCGTTTTTCAGTGATTGTAACTGCACTTTTTCGCCCATATTTCACATGCAGCAGCGCAATTGTTTAACACCGCTGCCCGTAGAAGGTACATTCTGTAGTTTTAGTAGGTACATTATGTGGTTTTGTGACAGGCAAAACAATTGTACGCTTCTTGGAAATTGCATGGCTGACTGTCGCTAAGGTTTCTTTCAGCGCCGAGAACATTTTCTCTAGAGAAAGAAAGCATAAATCCTAAACCACAATTACAGATTCATTATTCAGTTACATATACGGCGGTAGCAGAAGGAGTAGTGTTATCATAGTGCTACTTTATAGTTCAACCACTTTTTATTTCATTACTACTACTAGTAGTAGTAGCAGTAGCAGAAGAAAACTTCCTTGTCCAGACGCTTCGAATTCGTAGCAAGGAAGTGGGAATTTACGGAGAAGGAACCTCGTTAGAGAGACTTCAGGCTGTGGCCCGTGCGCTAAGGCCCGTGTGCTAAGTGAATGTGTTGGGCACATGTGCCAGTGAAGCGTCAGCCACGCCTCCAGGTAAAAACAAAAAAGATAGGAGAGAACGGGGAGAGGGTGGAGGTGCGGAGGCCCGCAAAATGTGGACAATGCCGGCAATGATGGGAAATGTGAAGAAACTCGCCGCAGTGAGTCCAGCACGGGGAAACTGGTCGATGCTCAGTGTAGTTCGTTCGAGCTGCACTCCAGGTACTGGCTGCCTTCACCAAGTTTCAGGGGCACATGATGCGAGCGGTAGAGGCGTATGCCAGCACGTATTATTTGAGAAGGAAGCCACGACCGAGGCGAGAAAGACGACAGGCATGAGGACATGGGAGAAAGAATTGGGCAGTTTGCTCTCTGCAGTGTTTCAACGAGAGGGGCCTGTAATAATGATAAGTATATACAGTAGTAAGAAAATTATTAATAAGCTATTCCTCTCTCGTGACAGCACTCGATCCGAAACCCGCACACACTGCGCCCACATGGATTACGTGACCTCAAAATATGGGATAGACGGATTTTATTGGTTTAGGTTTTTGGGGGTTTAGCGTCCCAAAGCAACTGAGGCTATGAGAGACGCCGTAGTGGAGGGCTCCGGAAATTTCGACCACCTGGGGTTCTTTAACGTGCACTGACATCGCACAGCACACGGGCCTCTAGAATTTCGCCTCCATCGAAATTCGACCGCCGCGGCCGGGATCGAACCCGCGTCTTTCGGGCCAGCAGCCGAGCGCCATAACCACTCAGCCACCGCGGCGGCGGATTTTATTGGCATTTACTTTGAATCTGGGCTGTGGGTAGCGCCACCTTGTTTAGCGAAGAGGGAAAAACATAGAGTACACCCTCCCTGGCTCCACATGGAAAATTATCTTATTGGCCTACAGGCGTATGCATGCATTTTCGGTCAGAACAGACAACCAGCCGGTGCCGTTTTCTCCCGAGAACGGGCCATATGCGACTTGTTTCGAAACGATAAAATAAAATGTTTGCGTGTGAGCATACGTACGCAGCGGAGGTGTTCGAAGTTGGTTTGTACGACTAAGCGCGTCTTTCTTGCAGGCCTCTAGCGCTCCTGCAGGCAGCGGGGCCAAGATGAAAAAGACAAAGCACCAACCTAAGGACACGGACGCTGAAATCAAGGAACTGCGGAAACTGTTGAATGTTGCAAGGAGGGAAATAGCCGAGCTGAAGTTGACCCAGGTAAATACGAAACAGTTGGGGGAGAATTTTTCTATATACTGTTTGTCAGCCGTTCATATTACAAAAAGCTGGCGATGGCGCTAACCTTTCGGTCATTCCCATCGCGTTTTCGGAGGCTGATTGTGATTTTGGCTAAATTTCCAAACGAAGCACATTTTACCAGAACACGAATTTCCGCTAAAACGTCTTCTGTAAGGGCTATGCTGAAGGTCACCGTGTTATTGTTGGATGCTATGGGCAGCCGTGCGGTTCGTGGTGCTGTGAATGACGCGAGTAAATATGCTATTTACACAATGATTACATCACGCACACTAATCGATTGAAACGCGAAGAAATACAACGAATTAATAACACATTTGGTAGACTATGAGTTCAGTCAGTGATGAGGCAGCTGCGGGTAACGGATTCTTTATCGAGCACTATAAACCCTACTGTTCACTAGAAATCAACATGAACCACGTCAGTAGTTAGCAAGAGTTAACGAAAACAAAAATGTGACTGCGTGTTCTTTCGCACATAAATTTATGCTCTCACTACATTCCTGGTGAACCTAAGGAAACAACGAAGCCTGCTTTCCCGAACAGGAGAGAGAATATAGCACAGCCCAAGTAAAGCTGCCAAACAGGAAAGCGTCTTTTATGTTCTTGGCTGGAATGACGTCTGGGTTTTCTCAAAACCCATGGGACTAGGGCGGTACCACTCAGTATTTTCGCAGAGCAGCTGGGATGCGTTCTGATGCACTCAAGTATCACACGAATAATTGAAGGGTATCGGTGAAATTGAATATCGTTGCCTCAGCTGGAATAGTGAGAGGCAGATGGCAAGCCATTTTAATGGCATAGCACGTTTTCTTCCAATACAGCCCAAAATTAAAAACCCGGCAGTAGAATAGGGAGGGGCTTCTATCTAGCTCCGACCCACAAGATCAACTACCGCTGATTCAGTGGACCGAAGTGGCAACAAGAACGAATGTGATTCTGGACCTAGTACCTTACATTGTAAGGGAATGGGGGGCTTGGCAACCCTTTGAAAGTCTTCTTTTTGACGCACCTTAACCAAGTGGTGGCCAGAGATCCGTTCGCAGGAAAAAACTGTTTACAAATAATTGAGTTTCTTCAAGCTAAGCAGCCGGTTCGGAATTTTTCTTGTCTCGATGCCAAATATATTTTTTATTCCATTCCCATAAGAATTGTTCATAGCAGTTCCAGAATGCATTGAAGAAAAAGAGGTCACATCCCTTTCAAAATGCCGCCGGGGTTTCACTCGAGAATTTCATGTCGTTTTTAGAATTTTACCTTAACGCTGACTTTGCACAGTTTGGGAACAGATTATTGATACAGAAGAAAGGGATAGCGTTAAAGGCCCCGTAACACAGAAAATCCGGCATCGGTGTCGGTGTTTTGGGCGTCGTGAGCGAAAAATCACGAGCAAGACTCTGGCAGGTGGTGCCCAGAGAGCAACCTAGGAGATTGGTGGGCCACCTTGGTCACGTGACCTTGTGGCGTATTCACAGCCTGCCCATCGGATAGTGAACAAACTGCTCACTGTGGAAGGTGGCAGTTAAACTAATGATTGCTCGCTCTGGAACAGCAACGTGGGCCACACAAGGCCCAACGCTGGGAGCACCTGCCTTCGCAGGGCAGTGGCGCATCGCTTAACCGCTGCACGACTGCGCCAGTGGGGGTACGAAGACTCCCAGGGAGTGTAGAGAACGACCTCCGGCATATATTGGAAATAACCTACTCCGCTATCGCGTCATGCCATTAAGGCGGAGCTTAGGTATCCCTCCTATTTTATTGGCTCTTGCGTTGCGCCGGTTTTGAGCAACAATTTTCTTTCAATGATGGATCGAAGTATAAGGATAAGGTCTTGAAGGTTTTTAGATTTGTAGATGATTTTTTATTCTACTGAACAACAAGGACACACGGTCTTACCTAAGCACAGTTAATGAGAATCTTAAGAATTTTTAGTGAGCACAGGGAAGGATTAGAATTTGCGCAAGAGCAGCCGGAATGTGTTAAGTTGCAGTTTTAGAATTCGAACTCTCTTTAGCCCGTAAAAAAAAATTGCTGGATGTACCGCCCTCGTGCCCAAAAGGAGTGAAGCGATCCACTGCCACGTAAGGTCTACAGGCCGCCATTATGAAGTCCTATTTTATATCATGCAAAGGAGCTTCCAGTTACAGATAGAAAGGCTTCAAAATGCAGGCTAGCCCTAGCTTGTCCTTTCGGTGCTAGCGGAGTACCTTCAAAGCATAAAGGCAAGAAAAGTAATAAGTACAAGCTTTGAAGATGAAAGAATTAGGCCAGAAGTTATTACCTACTCCCACTGAGTAACTCATAACCAAAAAAAAAGTAGCCACAAAGTACAAAGTTCGAGCAGTTTCCTCTGCTCCTTGTAAGCTGGCAGCATTGTGTCCTCGTATAAACGCGTAAAAAAAAATAAGAGAACAGACATGTGGAACGAAGCATTATCGTAGGCTCGTGCATGGATTGTAATAAGGGGGTTATTTATCAGATTCTCCCACATGTGAGGTCAGGCATACATCGGCGAAAGCGGATAAAAAAAGTCCTTTCCTGCTCCTTGAAGACAAATCCGGGCCTAAGCATAGCAAAGAACGGTAACACCCCAAGCCTCAGTGACCGAGGTATGTGGATGGAGTCTTCTGTCATGTATTTTCACATACCTGCTTGAATGCATACCTGCTTGCCCAGCTAACTTCCTCGTTCCCTCCTCAGAGCATCCAGGAGCGGAAGACAGCGGCGCTGCTGCGTCGTACGGGACCGTCCTACGTCTGGTGCCTGGAGCCGTACCGCCAGCTTCGCCAGCACGCGGTCACACATCGCGACGATTGCCTGAGCGAGCCCATCTACTTCGGACTGGCCGGCTGCAAGTTCCGGCTCCAGGCCAACTTATATGGCGTCGCTGGCGGTGCCGGCACACACATGGGCTTCTTCGTCCAGTTCAAGGTAGCCGACGTGGCCAGGATGGGCAGCTGCTGTACCAAGAAGACCAGGGTGAGCTGACTCAACACATAACAGGTTTTCATCTGAAGCTGGTTTCTTTTTAGACAAAAGCCCATTTATGCACATGCTCAAGGGTAGACAGCGTCGTAATACAAGCTGTTCCAAGGAAGCCCCCCCCCCCAGTAAATTTAAGAAATAGTGTTTTTGTGGTAAAAAGAAATTTTTTTTTGAGGCAGAGTAAAACCAGTGGTGCCGTGCGTCAAGAAAGGTGTATAATGTTAGCTACTGGAGTGGTTGACATAGATTTAGTCAAGTAACTAGAAGAATATTAGGAATGGAATGGAGTGAATTTGGCAGGTGCTCTTGTATGATGAACGGCTGTTTAATCAGCGTCCCTCAAGGAAAAAGTACATAACAGCTGCATCTTACCGGAACTCACCTATGGGGCATAAACGTAGCGGCTAGCAAAAATACGTAACATAGGTGGAGGACTACGCAGTCAACTATGGAAAGGAAAACACTAGACGTACGAGTAATAAACAGGAAGAGAGCAGAGCGGGTCCGGGAACAAACGGGAATTAATGACAAACTAGTATAAATAAGGAAAAAGAAATGGGCATGGGCAGGGAACACAACAACAACATATAATGCAAACGCAAGATAGCGGTGGTCGTTTAGGTTAGCGGACCAGATTACAAGAGAAAGCAAGCGTTGCAGGGAGCTGCATAAAATCAAGTGAGCGGATGAGACTAGAAAGTTTGCTGGAATAAGGGATCAGCAGCTGGCTCAGGACAAGTTTAAGTGACTGGAGATATATGAGAGAGGCCTTTGTTCTGCAGTGGGCATAGTTTGGCGGCTGCTGCTGCTGATGATGATGATTACGACGGAGCAGATGTGTTATGAAAGAGAAATTGAGCAATGCTCTTCGCTGAAATAGAAATCGCCTTTTTCGAGGCCGTCTTCCATACCTCGTCTGATTCATATCGTCAAAACTTATTTCTGGAGCACCATGGTTGGGGGCGAGATCACATTTTCGCCGGTCAACCTTTCCGCCTTTCCTCTCATTAAAGTTTTCCTGTCTCGCTTTATTAGCGTTGAATATAACTTCTGCAGCGTTACTCCTACAAACAGTGCTGTCCCCTGGAGCCGCCATATTCTCACCGTTTTCTCACGCACCGTTGACAAGCCAACAGCATGGCACTCAGTCATTTTCACTCAGGCAGCTGTGAAAAGTTTCGGACACCTTAGTGACAAACAGAGCGAAAATGAACTCTGGCTGAACGATAAAATCCGCTGCCCACTTCTTGCCATCTGTATTACTTTCGCTGTAGTTTTCTTTTCGCCTGGCGCGTGCAATATGTTTTCGAGTATACGTACTACGAGCATCCGAAGTAAGTGTATATCTCGTGCTTGCACGCAGTGTCTGATCCGCGTGGCTTCGCAGCGAGAGGGTGTAGACAACGTGGACTACACGTTCGAGTTCTGCACTTTCGGCCAGGACCGGCGGCGCAGCTCGAGCCGGCCTCTGCACATGTGGAACACATTGTTTGGCCGCGAGAAGTTCATTCGTTTCGAAGAGCTGGAGGACAAGCGCACCGGATACGTCGTTGACGACCTGCTAATTCTCGAGTTCCACGTCATCGACTGATGCTCTTCTCATCACCCTCAACATTCGGAAGAAAAAAATAAAACGAAATAAATCTTAAAATGTTTGTTGCCAGCCTAGGACTTCTTGCGATTCGTACCGACGATGCGTTATCACGTTTTACGAAAAATAAAAACCTCTCGCCTCGTCAGAAGTTAACGAATAAATGAGAGAAAAAATGAGAGCGTTACAGTCCCATTTCTATACATTGGACCTATACCATAGCGCATACCGCCTCTGCTACCGCTTGCCGGGCGCTGCTACTGTGCATGCGCAGATGGTTTCGACCAGGCAGGAGTGCCCTGGGCTGTGCGGCTTGTGCAGCCATTTTTGCGCTCTCAGGGCGAGAGTGGCGCTGCGCGGTGGGCGGGAGGGATATACATTTTGCTAAAGGTTTATATTTGTTCTACTACCCCGGGGAACACAGCAGGACCCCTTGGTTGTTGTGGTTGGTGGTCGTATCGATATTTTCAGAATTTTTTCATTGGGTAGCGCTAGTGTCATGCTCATACATTCAATTTCACCACCCCTGTTGGACATCGGTCAAAGCACTGCACCAGTTTATGATCGCTTAAAAAAAGCTGTACTTCACGAGCTTAGTTTCGTCAAGTGGAATTCACATCTGCACACAAAGGATACACAATTGGTTTTACCAGCTTAGTTGTGAAAGCAAATCGTAAAGCGCAGTCTTGTAAACTGTTTGATGACTGGAAAGCTACTTGTATACGCGTTGGTGTACTATGTGCCATGAACGACGTCATAATGTTCTACACGGGTTACAGCTTTTCAACCAGCACACTTATTAAATCTACAGCGCACGCCTTATGATCTAGAAAGCAGGTAGATTCTCCAAATCATGCAAAATGACTATCAAAGTCTGCACACGGTTGCAGCTATCAGTTTTTCCCCACTCGCATCAATCTCGGTATCATAGATCGCCATGCAGAGCTACAGTAAAGTTATCTCATGTGCTTCACAATGTTCTTAGCACAATGGATGCAGAGTGTTGAACATAGCGTGTATTTAAGCAGTCCTAGGAGCAGTACTCTTTAGGTTGAGTCCTAGCAGCATGTCATTGCATGCTGAGGTCCCAAAATATGCAGGCCTTCGTACACGAAAAACTTAGTGCTTAGCTACTCGAAGGTATCACAGACGGCAAAGTGTGTGTCGCGACAACCAGTGGAATGATGCATAGTAACATCTGGTATGTTGCACACGGACATATGCGGTACGATTGAGGAGTCAAAGCAAGAACAAACAACATACGATTCCAGACAACGTACGTAAAGTTGTGAATGCACCCACACGCAGAAAGAAAACGGTATGCAAAACACATGGCGAATTTCTATGTACAGTGGGTAATCTCTTCCACACATTTACGGGCCGTGATACGTAGGATATACGCGCTTTAGCAGATGACGAAGAAGGAAAAAAAAAACATCACACAGATAGGAGGTACAGTATAATGACCGCTCTACAGCGAGAAACAGACGTCAGATGAGCCCGACGCGAGGAGCCGCTTGCGCGTCAGGAAAACTTCTCCGACACAGTCTGGTTCTGCTTGGTGAGCGGCGGGACGGGCTCCTTCAAATAGAGGTAGTCCCAGCACCAGGTGTTGTACGCGAGGAGCACTATGAGCGCGCAGCCGATCTTCATCGCGATGCCGGGCAGGATGAACTCCTCCTCGAGTAGGTCCCCGTAGTCGGTGACGTACTCGCTGACAGGCGTCGCGGTGGACGTCATGAAGCCGAAGTAGCAGCAGAACGTGAACGGCATGAGCAGGTACATGGGATGCACCTTGAGCTCATCCGACATGTGGCAAATGAGCGGCGCGAATATGACTATGTTGTTGAGCGAGTTGTTGATTTCGGCGAGCACCAAAGCCAAGAAGGTGACCAGTAGCTGGAGGTGGAAGGCCGACTTGATGGCGTGGTGCGGCAGCATCCAGTCGAAGAACTGCTGCAGGTTGTAGCGCACTATGAGCTTGGCCACGCAGACGCCAGCGCCCATGGTTATGATGAAGGCCCACGAGATCTTTTTGACGGCGTGGTGCGCCGTGTGGCCTCGGAAGCGACGCCGGCCGTGTTCCCGGCCGCGTCGCTGGTGGTAGATGCTGGGCACGGCGTGCAGGACGAAGGCCGAGAAGAATACGCAGGCCGTCTCGTTGAAGATGGACTCGGCCACTTCGACCTCGAGTGCCTCGGCGTAGTGGTGCGAGCCGACGATGGCCGCCGCCATGCACAGGAAGGTGATGATGGTCGCCACCTCGGTGTACGTGACGGCGCCCAGCTCGGCGAAGTGCCGGTAGATGATGTCCTCGAAGGCCCGCTTGGAGATATGGTCGCTGGACACCACGTCGCTCGCGTAGCACACGGACAGCACGAACCACAGGAGGAACGAGCAGAGCACAGTGAGGGGCAGGTGACACTGGACCCACTGGTAGATGGTGATCCGGCGGTAGTTGTACATCTGCTCCATAAAGGCCTTCACGAACAGGTTGCCACCGCAGCCGACCACGGAGCCCATGCTGCCCAGCACCGCCGAGTAAGAGATTCCGATGAGGAGGCCCTTTTTGACGGTGAAGAACTCGCTGAGGATGCGGATCACGTCCGGGATGACAACGCCGCCTTCGATGAGGTAGCGCGCCTCCATGATGGGCGTGCCGATGCCAGCGGTGCGGCGGATGTAGCGAGTTCGCAGCTCGAGCACGTGGAACAGCCGGTTGTCCTGGATGTGCTGCAGGGCTTCCATGGCGATGGGCAGCACGATAGCGGCGGTTCGGACGGCGTTGGTCCACATGGACACCAGGATGGTGGTGATGACGAAGCCGCCGATGATGAAGCCCGACTTCCCGCCGAAAACCAGCAGGAAGGTCAGGATGAGTCGCTTGTGGAGGTTGGTCGCCTCGACGCCCTGCACCACGAGAGCATACCTGTGGGAAAAAAAAATGTGCGTTGCAGTGACTCTTGCTATTTGCGAGGATGGTCTGCATTTCTGTGCCCCGTTTATCGACCTTAATGCGGATGGAGAATCGAACAACCTCAAGATCAGTCAGTTGTGACACTGGAGGAAATTTAGATGATTTACTTAGTAGGGTATTTGCCAACAATTCTTTAATGTGCTGGTCATGGTTGCTACGGCGAAGTGGTGGCAGGTAGACAAAGTCTTGAAAAATATTGAGGATACCATAGATTAAAACATTGCGCTGAATTTAAAGATCGCAAACCTTGCATATGCTTTTGTCTTCCACTGTGGAAGATGCTTTTAGGGCAAAAGCTGATCATAACAGACTCGGAAAAAAATTAAGTTTTCCTATTTTTTTCTATTTATGTTTGCGATTAGGCATAGTGAGAAAGGAAGAGAAAGTTAGAAGGAGTATAAACAAGCCTTGCTTTAAAAAAGTGGCAAAACTTCGCGATAAAGCGATTATCCTATTTGAAACAGAAGAAACCACAGAAGAAACCAAGGAATTAATTTCTTGTTTTTATCTTCTGGGTAACGTCGACACTTGAAAAGATGAAAGAAGGCATAGAATGACGTTGAATGGCGTATTCCAGCCGGCGTTCTGGAGCATCGCTCTAATTCCGTGACGGAGCACCGCATCCACAGCGGTATCCGGAAATCCCAATGCACGATTGGAATAATCAAGAGATGCGCTCCTGGCTGCGGAGGGCGAGGCCGACCGACCCGTCGCGGAGCGAGTTGCTCCTTTTCCACGATTGGAACCCAGTATTTTAATCAAAGCTGCCCATTCAAGCACGGGCTCCGGATCGCCGAGTGGAACGCGCCATAAGATATCCACGGTGCCACGTGCCGCCCTGACAGATTCTAGACGGCAACGCAGGTTACAGATTTCAGATATTCACGTTTCTGCATGCGCCGAAGAACGACATACAAAAATGAGTTCCAGGCTTTTTTTTAAACTAAGTACTAGCGAAAGCAGAAAATGAATATCATCTGGAAGTGTTGGGAAAAGCCACGGATGGTGCGATGGCAGATGTCGCTTGCCAGTTATTTGCATGCGAAAAATCCCTTTCATAGAAACGGGAAGGGTCATTACATGATCCTCAGAAGGGTAGGATAGAGAACAACGACGAGGTAGTGGTTTGGTTTGGTTTGGTTTAGGGGTTTAACGCCCAAAGCGTCTGAGGCTACGAGGGACGCCGTAGTGAAGGTGCCGAGGTAGTTTAGCGTTTAAGTTCACCGAATAGAGTTCAGAATCTGGAAAATAACAGCGGATTTACCGTATTCGAATAGGCTGAAAGTAAAGGTTTGCAGCTTCTGTAACTTTGGAGGATTAATGCGTTTTCCACCAGGCTCTGTACTCGAGAAAGCACCAAGAGGGTTGTCCCATCAAGCGATGGGTGGGATAACCTGAAGGTAAGGGAATGTTTAAGAGCAGTCGTATTTACTGACAGAGATAAGTACGTCGGTGCGACGCTAACAGTGATTGCTCCAACTGCACTGCTAGATATACAGAGAACAATTGCAGAAGCTCGTGATTATGTACGAAGTGTTAACACACTTACAGCCTTTTTAGCAAATGGCACGAGGCCACGATTTTCACTTGACAGGTTTTTGAACGAAATACGTTGAGAATACCGAATGTGGATCATATGAGCGGCTGCAGTTATGCTTACACTGTCTTGATGACTTTGTTCATTAACATGACAAACATTCAGAAATGATGTAAACACAATGAATACTATTTATCTTTTGACAATCTGTAATAGCCACTAAAGACATTAGGTAGCACGGTGTCGTATAGCAGAATTTTTTCAGTGTTTAGCAATGTAAACTATCTATTTAGGAGGCACGCGAGCGGTCTTATGCGCAACAAAAAGCTGATATTTGTTCATCAAAAAAACAAAAAAAGTACGTCGTACCCAATATAGAGCAGCATTGTTTCAGAGGTGTAGTACGCCAGAAGCTCGCCACTTGAGAAACCGAGAAACGGTGGCGCCAGGATGATCGGCAGGAAAGATACGATGGCTGGTGGGAAGGACTGCATCAACGTAAGTCATAAAAAACAGAGGTATGAGGAAAAATGCCTGTACTACTATCGATGCGTACTTTAGCCAGCCTAGGACATTTTATGGGACATTAAGCTCTATTACTTTGAAGCAGATTATGGTCTCGAAAAGGCAGTTAATACGGCGAAAAGAACAAGCATTTAACGTAAAAATTCATTTCAAATAATTAAATTAAGTAACTGTGAGGAACTTTTAAACAACCAGTCCTCCTAATGTCACCGCCAGAAAATGCTTGGGCGCAATGGTTGTGTACTTCAGCGCACTTTTTTCTTATTGGTGAAATGCGTTCGATTGTTTTGATGTCAGATTTTTCCGGATCCAGTTTTGTATCTACAGAGCAGAGTTCACCTGGCTAATATAGGGTTAATCCCAAGGGGTAAAAATAAAGGCTCGCTATGTTCTCAGTAGCATACGCTCCTATTGCGTGCACTACTCACATGGCTGCGAATACAGAAAAATAAATTATCTATCTTAATCCCGGAGAACCTTAGGTTATTAAACTAGGGTTGGCAGAGGAGGAAAGTGCAGAGAAATCAGTAGTAAACAAAGTAGATGGGCTCTGATGATGATTACTTGGACTCTCTAATTGAATCACCAGGGCAAAATATGCAACATTTGTTCTTAGGAAAAACTGAACCTGTGGGTATTTATGACTATTCTGATGTTTGTCTGAACGTGGAAGACGCAATAATTGCTGAGAAAATTGCATTTGAAAGGCCAACGTCAGTTTCTGCACAGTGTCCGTTTAGGAGCAGTGGGTTGGGATCTATTTCTGCACCACTTGCACTGAGTGTTTCGCTTGAGTGTTCGCAGTTTTCCCTCGTGGCACATGCTCTGCAAGGATGGTTGGTTAGCACGACAGGCGGCGCTTTTGCTTCACACGTCACGCCTACTTCCGAAATGATGCAACAGCCGCGTACCTGGAAGAGCCAGAGGAAGAGCACGTAGAGGACGATGAAGGCGCAATGGCTCTCAGACGAACGCTGGCGCAGCAACGGCGTCAGGCACACCGGGATCGCGTACATGGCGAAGACGCGCACGTAGAAGCCGATGGTCTGGAAGCGCTCGGGCAGCCCATGCCGCGCCAGGTCCGTTAGGGACAGGTCGTCCGGATTAGCGAACTGGTCAATCATGACTGTTGCTCCTGGCCGTGAGAGAAGCTCCTCCGGATCAGAGTCAAGTGTCTGCGCAAAGGGTTTCATTAGTGCCAGCTTCAGGTATGCTTCACCCTATTCCCCATTTGTCGTCTATGTGGAGGGCCACTCCGATGTGCTGCCCAACTGGCGTTACCTCAGTGCTGCAGTCTTGTAAGATTTTGTTAAAGGGTCACAGAAACGGGTGTTTGAGCTTGGCTTTAAAATGTTTGCACTGTGTAGAGTACAGGCCACCGAGCGTTCATGCCGCGTACGAGACCTCAAAGGCGAGCGGGAAATTTAGAATAAATTTTTAAAAATTCCCGCTTTCGCACCTCGTGGCGACGTGCGGTGCCGGGCTTTTGAGCGAAAACCTGGCGGACGACGTCACGTCTTGCAAATGACGTCAGTAGCCGGGGGTAATCATTGGTTCACAGCGCAAATTCTTGCAGACGTCTCACGATACCGCGGCCACTCCGCGCGCTCCGCAGCCGGCGAAGGTAGGGGAGGGGCCGAGTGAGTGGGGCCGGCAGAGGAGCGCCGCCGTCTTGACGTGCGAGAGGAGAGGGAAAGGCGCGAAGACGCGGAAGTTCAAATTTTGTCTGAACGCATTAAAATAATTCTTGCTGGGGAATAAGTAAGAACCATCGTCTTTAACATCCCAGACGTATCGCACCTTTATTGAGACCCCCTTTCTGGGTCCCTTTAAGATATACAGAATAAAGCAGTAGATTTTAGATTTCAAACGACTAGTCCTTGCTACTTGGATGGTCGTGTCTCGGTTTGCCATGGTTTCAGAAATTTAGTGCAATTCAAGGCAAGGGCTTCAGAAAGGAAGGGAAGACAGGAGCGCTAACTTCCAACCACTGTTCCATGTTGGAAGTAAATGATACTGCGTCTCCTGCATTTCTGAACTTCTTGTCTCAAGCAGCATGCGACGCTATAATATCATGCCGCGGATATCACCGAATTCGCCATACAGGCTGGTGGAAGTATCAGGCTTAGTGCAGTGAAGGCGACGTGCAGCGAAAAATTCGCAAACCTTCCCAGAATTCTTCAGACAGCAATTTGGAGAACTTGAACAGCATCTTCTTATGAAGCAGTGTTGTTTAACAGTTGCTAACAAAAGGTTTTCCCCGTAGTTGTCTCCAGAGAGGAGACTCTGACACGCGCGGTGTTTGAGGATTATACGAATCTAAGAGCGGCGTTATCTACGAAGCAACCTTCTAGGTAATGCCGACTTAAACCTCCGGACAAAGACGAGTCCTTGCTATCAACGCTTGGTCCAGCCTCTTCAAGGCACTCTGCGCTCCTGGCTTGTGCGTTTTTGACGAACACGCAGCGGGCATGACTGAAGTTGCCGCATAATGAGCTGTGCTTATCCTGACCCCCCCCCCCCCCCCCCCCTTTCTTGTTAAGCGCAATGCTGGGAGCAGCACTTGTTTCAGAGGAATCAGCGGTTGCCGAGTTCGCATACGCTTACCCAAATTAAATAAAAACAAAAAACTGTTCATTTAGGAAACTTCACATCCTGACACCTGGTTTCAGTGTCGGCCGTATGATCTTTTACGCGCCTATACTGATTGAGAGAGGACAAGTTCCTCAGTGAAAAACACGCTGGAAGGATGCGCTTTGCAGCATTATTGACGGCCCGTAAATTAGGGTAATCTCGCGTGGGCATCAAAATGCTAATACTTTTCTTCCGCAGTGTTGCACAGGAGCGTCGCAGTTGCGCACAGGCGAATGAGGTTAACTAGTATTTGCACATAGCACGAGACCGGCTGACCACGGGCTCCATTACATACGCCAGGTAATCTAAGGACAAGAAAAGCGGTCGGCTTTACCTTGAAGCGGTGCCCTGATGCGCGTCTAGGCCTGGTCGTCGCAGGATAAAAGGGTGAAGCTTCGGCGTCGCAGCCCTGAAGGAATGTTCAGCCGTGCAGCTACGCGCTATGGCTACGTCTCGCGGCTCGAGCTGCGCACCACCGTCTCGAGACATGAACGCTTCATTTTCTTCCCGCTTGAAGGACAACTAATCGCCGTGGCGCTGCATTATATCTGTGAATTTTCTTTTGGCATAGTACACGTGGCAAGCCTGGACTAGGCCTTGTCGATTTTTGCTTAGCTTTCTCTTCGCCGAGACATACTTTATCGAGTAGCGCTATTTGTAGCAGCCTCCGCCGCTAAGACTGTTACTTTCATTTGGCCGCCCTTAGGGAGCATAATACGCCGAAAATTTCAGTGCTCTGAAAACAGTGCATTCTGAAGGGCGAAACACGTAGTTCGCGTATTGATTACATTGAAAAGGAAAACGCAGCGCTCCTTATGCGTGATTTGCACCCCAGACTAGGAAATCTGGACGAACGCCACGACGTGCAATGTGGCGCTGAGCCGTAAAAAAAAAAAAAACTCCAAGAATTTCAAATACTCGGTGTAGGCCCTCTATTTTCTACGGGCGTCGGAAAAAGCATTTTATAAATTTACAGCATTTTATAAAATGTCGCCATTTAATTACTAAGTGTTTGCTACTGGCGGTCAGCAGATGACGTTAGTTGCTGACGTTCAGGAAGCCTGGCCAGGCATAAACATTGCTCTCAAGCAATATCAGTTTTAAAGTAATGTGTAAGAGGGAAATTTTATGAATGGAAATTGAGTACTTTTTATTGCATCGAAATCATTTCTTTGATATGCGAAAACCAGGAAGAACTCATGTTACTGCGAAGTAAGCATTGCTACGGTTGGTTAAAAAAAAGAACCCTATCGGAAGCTGAGTGATCACCACAGAAGCCAGAAGCTACAATGCGCTTCTCTTGTAAAGCATTTAGCACGCAATGAACGCATGGGGTTCATTTTCCTGCACCCGGCAGATAGCACAAAGCTTTTTTTACTGCAATCATATTCTCTCGCCCCAAAAGTATTACTCTTGCCTTGTTGGCAACGTACTAGTTACGGTCACTAATGAAAAAAAAAAAGAAATAACATGCGGAGCAATTATGCCCTGAAATCATATTGTTCAGTCCATATATTAGACAAATTTAAAGTATCGGGTAATTCAAAGCAAGTCTGATGAAAGCATGCGGACCTGTTCATCTTACTACGCGTGCTCCTATAGGTATGGCGGCGCCATAGAATGTTTTTGCTACAGCATCGGACAGCATCAGTGCGGGAAAATTCGCACTTCTGGAGAATCTGTAGCGGACTTCTATTCTGCATAAGGTGCAGTAAACTAGTTTACTGCAGCTAAGGGTTTGAATTTCAAGCGATGGTATGTCTACACCGGAAGTTTGCGTGACGTTCTTTTTCAGTGGCGATAGCGGCGCCCTACATGCTCTGGCCTGCATGCTCTGGCCAGAGCAAGTGTACTCCAATCGCAATTTCAGGTCGCGCGCTCTGCGCCGGATCCAGGCGCTCTGTCATAGAGCGTGCAGACCGCTCTGGGCCTGCGATTGGAATTCACCATTAGTTTCCTTTTTACACGCGATACAACAAAATGAGTCTAGCAGTTTGTTAAGACAAATAAGAATCAACATACACAAGAACAGCCGTTTGTATCGTGGTTGGGAAAGAGTTAACGCTATATTCAGGTGCGTAATATCAACCACTCATAATCACGGTCCAGCACGTGGACAGAGGTTCACAAATTCATTGGAATATGTCATGATCCGCTGTACTTGACGGGTAACGAAATAATTGATCTGCGTTAAATAAATCACCTTGCAGTACGTATATATTACTGACGACAATAAGCACGTGTGTTTTGCTTTCGTGGAAATACCTAGGCACATTCATATCGAGTGGAACGTAAGATCGAAAGGTCATTTATATCCAGGCCCAAAAGAAAAGAAAATCGTAAAATATGCCATTGCATATCTTTTACACTATGGCTTCGCTAAAACCACTTATACATGCGTTTTTTCTACACTGCACACAATGAATAAACATGGCAGGCCACAACCCAAACGAGTCATATTCATTTTTTGCTCGCCGAAGAAAGACGAGAAATGCGTGTTTGTAATGCCACAGCGGCGCCAGACACTTGCGGGCCACACGGTTCATCTAGTTGCGCTGGTACACCAGTGAATGCCATTCCAACGCAGGATCAAAACGTTACTGGTACGGACACAGCGCCAGGCTCCCCAGTCTTCTTCCGGCAGCGCTTCTTGCACTTCTTCAACTTCTTGGTGCACGGGCGCTTCTTGGCGCACTTCTTCGGCGTCTTTGTGCAAGGAGGCTTTCGACTACTGGCGCATGGACATCCCTCCGGCGTGACCTCCAAGGCCTGCAAGTCCCGTGCGATGCGCTTCAGCGGGCTCGCACTTGTCCGCGTTCCATTTCTCGACTTAAGACGCCGTGGCTTGTGGTCCACAGCCAGTGCTCCTGGAACGTGCTTCGTTGCGTTGCGCAGCTGGTACTTGCTTCCACCTGGAACTGTCAACGGGCTTACGCCTAGTCGCCGCAGTGGCTGAGGTTGCTGCCGTGACGGTGCCTGGCCAGGTTGCTGGGGTGGCGATTGTCGAAGTGGCAGCGGCTGAGGCTGTGGCTGGGCCTCGTAGTAGGCCGACGGGACGTAGTCCTCGTACACGTAGGTGGTAGCGTACTCGTAAGCAATATCGTTGGGCGGTGGGTAGCGCAGACTTCCCAAAATTTTAGCAGGAGGATTTTGTTGAAGCTGGGGCCTGAGGCGTTGCAGGGCGTCCCCTCGCGGTTTGAACAACAGCGCCTGTACATCGCTGGGATTGAAGCCATTCTTGTTCTTATCAGCTGAATTATTGGTATCGCTGCATTCGCATAGCTGTTTCGCAGCACCTACGCTACGGTCCATGTTTCTGCGCTCA
Organism: Amblyomma americanum; assembly: GCF_052857255.1. Lineage (NCBI taxonomy): Eukaryota > Metazoa > Arthropoda > Arachnida > Ixodida > Ixodidae > Amblyomma > Amblyomma americanum. The sequence continues at coordinate 26,257,034 of NC_135502.1, read as the reverse complement.
ACTGGCGCTGGACCTTTACGGATGAGATTGTCAAAAGGAGAGCTAGAGACACCGGAGGCCTTACCGCGGTATATTTTTTCGCCACAGTTGAGGCCCACGCTGAAAGATTGCAAGCAACCAGATGGGTCATTCAGGGCGTCGCCCTCTGGTTCGCTGGGGTTGTCGGTGACTGCGTCCAATCCGGACTGATAAAGGTAATCTTCAGATGGCATCAGCACGGGTACTGTAACCTTAATCAGCGGTGGCGGAAGTCCGAAGCGCACGGTCATAGGACCGATGGGTATCCTAGGAGGCGGTTTGGCAGGGTAGTGCTCAAAGCTCTGTTTGGGGTAAGATGCGGCATTTGAATGTTTCCACACCACAGCCTCAGGTGTGATACGTGAACCAGACTCAGCTCTCCATTGTGACAGCTCCTCAGTGGGCGTGGCGGCAGCTTCACCTGAGTATGACGGCGCCGGTACGAACGACGACGAGGGCACAGGAATGTTGTGAATGACATCTTTTTCGCCCTGAACGTTCTGGATGGCTGAATCTAGTTCAGGAGCACCCGCTGTTACGTTTTCTATTGCGACATTTGCGGCTGCATTATAATCCACACTCGAAGTGTTGTGTTGATCTATAGGAGGTATTACGGAGGGTATGCCCGGCTGTACCCAAGGCACTTTACCTTCCTCCAAACCTACAGACATTGGAACAGCCTGAGTGGGGATCTCTGTGAGTGCAGATGCAAGAACAGAATTCGCACCGCCAACGTTCGCTTCCGCTCTCGGTAAAGTCGAGGAGGGCAGTGCTGTTCTCCTGTGCCAGCAACCCCTTCCAGCGCTGTTGAAGACGTTGATCTGGACCATCAGCGACTGGTCACGCTTCAGGCGGTTCCTTAGGAGTGAGTCCAGGTCAGGAAACACCGAAACGTTTTGACTTCTATTCGGGATGTCCACGAGCACCTGCTGAGACTGTTGATGTTGAGCTGGAGCATTAGCGTACCTTCTGTTCTGCTGCCGTCCGTTTGCGAGGTTGAGCAGACGGAGCTTCTGCAACGCTTCAAGCAGTCCTCGCTGCGGACCTTGGTCGACCTGGCCGTTGGGAAGCGACAGGACGCAGCCTGGCAGCAAGAGCGCTATCAGAAGCAGCGCTGTCAGGGCCATGATGCGGCGGGACTCTGGCCCCGCTTTACTGCGGGACCATGTCCTCAAAGCGAGGCTCCTAGTCCCGCCACCTGCTTCGGCTGTGGCTTCGCTACTGGCTCTGGCTCCAACTGGCTTGCGGTGCGGTACCACCCAGGACAGGGCCTCCGTAGATTAGACCAATGAAACACTATAATAAGTGCTCTAACCACACGGTTCATACTCAATTTGATCAATAAAAATGAGAACAACATTAAGACTGAATTAGTTGCAGGCGCTATGGAAATTCGCGAAGCTTCTCTCCTATGCATCCAAATACAAATCTCCGTCTGCTAGAGATCCAAATTCAAAATCAGATCCATAATTCATGACCCTCCCATTTTTTCCTTCTAAATATTCACTAAGTTCAAAGAAATTAAAGATAGTAACATCCCCCATGCTTTTCTTAGTTTCGGCGACTGTTGGCTGCCTTCATACGTATGTCATAAACGAGCCCCTACATTTGTCTCTCCGTTTAAAGAGTGCAGCCGTCTTCATTATAATTGTCATAATCTGCTGAATTTCGAGCTGGTGGCGGCAAGAAATGCCAGACCACCAATTGTTTTTGGCGTAGCCGATAAATGAGCCATATTGGCTAGACGACTCCTAAGTGCCTTTCCCTTTTATGCTTTAAACTTTCGGTTCTTTTTCAAAATGACACCTACTCTTTATGACCTAATCCAGTACGCCTTGGTCCCTCGACCCGAAGCGGAATGACCACATCCGCATTATAAACCTATTACTTCACTCAGTTTCCAGTTGTTCGTCTCATGGCGGGTTGATTGGGAAGAAGCCTTGCAGGCCAAACGAAGAAGATACTCACTTGGTTAGGGTTTTGCATTGAATGTAGAAAATAGGTGCATAGCAGACAGCTGCTCATGTCTGCATAAAGGCCTACATTTTAACATATGATGCCGCTCAGAAGTGGTTTCGGAATCAGGAGCAAGACTATAAGCAACAACTTTAATGGCGAGTTAACGCTGTACTGTCGGCCTTCCAATGATTGCAGGGGAAGGGTCATAAAGAAGAGATTCTTACATAGAGCCCAATTATTCCTTGCTGCCTTGAGCAATCGGTGTATATAGTATTAATGAATTAACATTGTAAATAGATGTTACTTAGAAGCATCGAGGGTGTAGTGGTACCAAGATTCAGGTCTAACAATATTGTGATGGCTAAAGGAACGTACTACCATTGGAGGGGGGGGGGGGGGAGTATGATTCGCCTTTAGTAGGTAAAGTGGTTTAGGAAATTCGATATGATCGCAGGGAGATGAAGGTCATTGTAATTTTGTGAAAACACGGATAGATGGCCTGCATTCCGACCAGCTCATGACAAATTTTACCCCTCTTGCAAAATTTCATTCAACAATTTGCTGCATGAGCATATCATCCAGTTTTAGTGGCATCTGAGGAGGCGGCATTATCAATAATGACAAGATGGGAAAGACGCCAAATGTATTATTTCATAGGGAGGCTCTCGTAGCTCATTCAAATCTTACCTGGATTTTATTTGCATGTTCTGGGAACTTTGCATGAAACTGCTCATAAGTGGCTCGCGTGATTGAGAGAACAGAAACGCTTGCTTCGGCTCGCGAGGTGCCATCGGGCGCACGCGTTCGCTTTATTGCGTTCTCATGCAACAGCGATTGACACTGGCTTGGTGTCCTCGAACTTGGCCATTTTGAGAAGCACATGTTCCATGGTGACGTCGCTGAAAATCACGTCCAGTGCATGCTGGGCGAGCTGCTGCTTTAGGTTGTAAGCGATGACCACGGCCTGACTCCACGGCATACGCAGCTCTGTGGCGTACTCGAGCGCCATTGAGAGCCGGCCCGTGTGAATGGAACCTGGAAACGCTGCAAGTACCTGCAACACGAGTGTGCTGTGCTCAGCGGCAATCGTGGGTTTCACTCAACTAGCTTTATTTTGCTAGCTGTAAGGAAGTATATAATTAAACTGTTTTGTTACGTTGCGAAGCCTTGGTCGAGACCAGGCTTCTGATCCCGACCCGAGCTGTGACCCGACAACACGCAGGTGGTCTAAAAACGCTTTAAGCCCGGGATACATGGAGCGTTTTTTGTGCGATTTTCGCCCGACGGCGCGCATTTGACGCCCGGTCTCGAAAAAAACGCCCGCCGCCGCCGATCTGGCCCCGCCAGATATTGACGCGCGGCGTCCGGAGAGACTGGAAGCGGCAGCCGGGGCAAGCCAATAGCAGCGCAGAAAGCCCGCTCTTCCGGTTTGGCTGCCTCCGCCGCCGCCGCCGCCAACATGGCCGCCATGGCCGACGAGCTCTGCTGTGTTTATTGCACGAAAATGTTGTTATCGTGAAAATAAACGCTTCACGAGACATGAAATGTCACTTTTTTTGGAGAACACGACCGAATCTTGGATCGAAATGCCCGCTTTTCCTCCCTGAAGCGAAGGTGCCGAAGAAAACCGCAGCCGATGGTAGCCACGGCTGAGCGGGCATCGAAAGGTACGCGACCGCATGCATTCGAGCACAAAAAACCTTGTAGATATCTATGCACGCGTGCTGCAATCAGTACAGTGGTGTCTAAATGAATAATTTCGTTAATCTGAATAAGGAGTCAGCGTCGCTGCTCTCAAAGAGCCCCTCGCTCAGTGGTATTTGCCACTTGTTGATCACATTGTTTTCGCGCTGAGAGATACGCGGCGGCGGGCTGCCGCTTTTTCGCTCCATGTATCTCCGGCCGGGCGTCGCGCCGCCGCGCCGTTTTCTGCCGCGCGAACATCGTCGTAAAAAACGTCGCATGTATCCCGGGCTTTAGAGCGCAGCTATCCGCGCGTGGGTTGAGCCGCGTCGCTGTCCCCGTCGTCCGAGAGCGAGGGGAGCGTTAGGAGAGGTACAGCGCCAGCGCACTCCTCGAGAGAGCAAACTAAAGTACCGCCACTCGTTCATAGGCGGCGCCAGTGGTGCGCGCCGCCTCCCATCACTACTGCATGTGCGGAGCTAGTGTAGATAAGGGAGGGGGGCGCGCCGGCGGTGGCATGCGCGCCCAAGCACTGCCTCCTCGCAGTCGCGCCATGCTCCGCTTCGTTGGCGGGCGGTGCTGTGAAATGCGCTGCACGGGATACAATGTCCTCGTCGACCACGCCAATCACAGCGTTTTCTTCCTAGTGTAAACCGCCTGCTTATGAACCAGGCATTGTGATGGAGCAAGTCGAATACATCTCCATCTAATTCTCCGACTACAGAGCCACCTTCATGACAATCAAAGACGGGGAGAGGAGTGTTACTTGAAGAAAGTGCGCATGGAAAATAGAGAGGGCTTTGTAACTGTACATACATGCGCGTATATCAAATTCTTTGCCTCAATATATTTCGAAATCCAAACACCTAAAGAGCTGTGCTAGAATTTCTCATTAGGGAGTATCGTGATCACAATTTGAATTGAAAGTAATTTGAACACACAGCAAGGTCTGCTCACCGCTTGATGTATGGAGTTGATGACGGCCATATCTTGCAGCACCTTCGGCTGGAGCTTGACCAGGATCATGGAGCCGCGGCAGTACCGCTGCTTCAGCTGGTCGATGCTGCCGAGGCAGCGGAACTGTCCGTTCATCATGATGGCCATGCGGTCCGCGATGACAGCGCAGTCGGACACGCTCTGCGTCACGATCATGACGGCCGACTTGACCAGCTGGCGCAGCAGCTGTATGGAGCGGTAGATCTTTCGCTTGGACATCATGTCCAGCCCCGTCGCGGGGTCGTTCATGAGCACCACGGGCGGCAGGCCAATGATGGCTATGGCCACTGCCAGCTTGCGTCGAGTTACGGCGCTGCGAAAAATACAAAGCAGGCTCGGATATTTACCACGTGAAGCGGGGAATGTCTGCACGTTGTTGAACTGGGGAAGAGAGAGAGAGAGAAAAACTTTATTGCGCGACTCTGCTCTAGGCTGCTGTCTCAAGTTGGCGTGCTGAGGTTGCAGCTCTTGGTGATGTGGTTGTTACCCATGACGTGGGTGGTGTGGGCAGTGGGCGTAGTGTGGCCCAACTCTTACTGGAATAGGCTAAGGGGCGGGGGGGGGTAGGGGTAGGAATTACTCAGTTACGTTGGGTAGGAACGTTACTGAATGCAAGCATAATCTTGTTGACCACACACCAGCTGGCTAAAGGTTTTAGAGCGCAACTCTTAGGCGCCTGTTGCTGCGTACCGCGTCGTAGTCGGCGTAGTCGTCGGCGTAGCCGGTTGGCCAACTAGCAGAGCGAAATGCCAGGTGGAAGGCGGCTGCCATTGGAAGATCTCGCAGGGTGACTAGCAGCGTAAGACGCCACCTGACACTACACTTCGTCGTAATCGGCTTAACAAGCCACCTGGTACGTCACAGGTCACCCTCCCCTATAAAAATGGTCTATAGACAGTCTATAGACTCCTTATAGACTCTATTGCCGTCCTATAGATATTTCATTTGGTCTATTCATAATTTATAGACTCTTTATAGACAACTGTCTACTAAAAGTGTATGGCCATAAATCTATAGATTGTCAATAGACTGTCTATAGGATTTGCATTGCCTATAGACTTATCTAGGGTTTGTCTATAGACTATATACACAGAAGTCTATGGACAGTCTATAGACTGTCTAAAGAAACTTTTATAAGGGCTGTCGCCTGACAGCTGACATATGGCAGGGAGTAGAAGAGAGACATGCCACCTGCCACGGCGAAAACGAAGGAATGGACAGCAGCAAGGTGGCTGGCACGGGACGATCCCGAAGGGCGGGAAAACTAAAATACGCGTAGAGCTGCGCTCAAACTTCGCATTGCCGACAATCGTAATCATCTGTCAATTTTTTTTCTTTTTGTCGGAAGCACGTACACCATTAATATCAATTTAGCTGCATGTCTCATCTCTCATATGAAAGGCGCTAAAATTCTGCCTTCCGTAGCAGCGTCTCATCTACCGCATGTATGATGACCCACGCTGGGATCTTTCTTTAATGAGCCAAATGGCGGGTAACAATGAATGCATGTGGCAATCCTCTGATATTTTTCAGGATGCATCAAGGCATATGAAAGCATACGGAAACAAGTAAGACCACGTGCTCGCATCGCGCTTCACACGTTGAAGACAATGCGCATGCAAGCGCGTGTCTGCATGACAGCGTGAAGAAAAAAAAAAGGAACAGACAATTTGGAATTTTTGAATGCCCGCAGCCTGCGCAGAGTAGCTGATTCGACGGCTGAAGTGAGAACGGAACCGCCTAACCGGCAGTCTAGTGAGCGCAACAAAGAGTGAATGACGTTAAGAGCTTGAGGTTCTGAACTTGCTGCGTACAAAGGATATACGCAGCCTGCGTGCGCAGAATGCGAGGCAAAAGATGCAGCACTCCTTTTTCCTTGCAGCCTTTTTCTCCATCATCTATTTGGCGATATTTTTTATTCAGAGACTCTTCGCATTCTTGACTACGCTCGCCGTGCCGTTCTTCTTGTATTTAGACGGCAATTGCATATTGACGGCGAAATAGCGTTTCTCCAGAAAGCTCATAAATGCGTCACCTGCCGCAGTTGTACGAATCCGCAAATGGTTCCGCAAAAGGAAATGAAAGGAAAGAAATTCCGCAAAAGGAAAGCGCCTGTCGCCAACCTGAAGCGTTCAAGTGACCTCCCACAGGCATTGGGCTTTCAAAACAACCTAAGAGCGCCGCCATTATGTACACTGGGATGCGCCCGTAGAACAGGAAAAAACCTGAAGCTTAAACTACCCCACGCTCTACCCATTGCCCGAAAAACCGGTTGCCCTGAGGTCGCGAAGAGGCCAATAAAGAAGGCTGGGAGAATGTTTATTTCTGAGGACATGACTCACAAGAAAATATCACATGCTACGCTTTCGGCTATCCATCACATATCCAGGTAAGGTAGTAACTTTTGTCCTGTCAGCTGTCTTACTACCGTGCTCGACAAGAGCAGCTTGTGCGTTTCTTTTTGCTGCCAAGAAAGAGGTGGTTTGTCAAGCTCTTTTTCAGCACCGAACGAGTTTCGGTAGAAAGCAAGAGAAATTCTATTCTACTGTTTTGCCACTGCACCGTCCACTGCAGGGTGTTATACAGCCAAGCTGCAAATACGTATCAGGACTATAAAATGCAGCAAAGCCTTTTAAAAAATTTGCATCCAGACCTATAGGGACTGGAGCGACCTGCCCGTCGAGCCAGTGGTTGACCCTGCCCCAGATAGGCTTAAGTCTATCATTGAAGACCTAACAAACTCATGCACCAGCACACCCAACATGTAACAATGCTCCTGGAGCGCCGCCCAGGTACTGATAAATAAAAACAGTAATAATGCCTCACGTTGGGCAGTTGAGAACCGCATTTTAAAGACATCTGCGAGACTGTAGCGCTGGACGCTTTAAAAAAAATGCTGTAAGAAAGCAAAATACGCAGTAAGGCGTAGTTGGGTTGAACAGTATAACAAGAAAACACTAGAAAGCATTTTTTTCTTGCCTATGTGCCACCCCGGACCGCCTTCCGTGTCTCAGAAATAGGCAAACAGGTAAATGTAACGTGGGCAGGCATTGCTTTCGCTTTAGGATACGCTGACTAGGCTTCTTGTTGAAAACCTTACTCTTTGGTCTAGGAGTCGCATTATATTGGCGGAGTCCTGAAGAAATAACGCGACTACCTAAGGTTCATTACCATACAGGGCAATCACTGCATCCGGGTGTTTTTCTTTACGTTTTTCCATTGCAACGGGGCCACTCCGGCCGGGTATTAGTCCCGTGAAATCGAAACAAGGAGCCGACCACCACATGTTTGGCTCGTGCGTTAGCGTCTAAATTCAGCGTGAAAGCGACCTGTAAACTGTCTCTCCGTGCATTGTTGCTCACGAGCTGACACAAGCAATTAAACACGCACCCCGAAGAGTCGACCGTCTCATTTTCCACCGCGCTGAGGTTGAGCAGCAGGATTATATGCTCGAGCAGGTTCTGGATGGAGTCCCCGGCGATGCCGCGCACTCGGGCGTACAGGGCCAGCGTCTGGCGCACCGTCAGCCGGCCCAGCACACCGTCGTAGTGGGGGCAGACACCGATGCGCTGCTGCCAGGCGGATGTGTTGTGCAGCGGGCAGTCGGCGATGAACGCCGAGCCCGATGAGGGTGGCACCACGCCCGACAGGATGTCCAGCAGGGTCGTCTTGCCGCAGCCACGCAGGCCGAGCACCACGAATGCCTCGCCGGGCTCTACGTGGAAGGTCAGGCCCTGCAGCACCTGCGCCATAGTCGAGAGAGCAGGGGATGAAGCTTCGAGATGCCCAAAGCACGCCAAAAAGGTGCACTTGTGGATTGTCTATTCCCTCGTACAGTTGCATACATAATTGAGATTCGCATCGGGTCCCTTCCACAGCTAGACTTAGCGGTCACGTGACACAGGTCGCCCAGCTAGGTAGCTTCTCCGGAGATTTTTCGCTCGCGACGTGGACGATGCTGACGATGACGACGGCGAAGCCGGATTTTTTACAGAACGGCAGCCTTAACGCAATAGCGTTAAAAATCTCGCATCTCGATGCGTAGAGCAGTAGTGTGCAGTGCGCCCGGGTATGGTGCGTTTCGGCATCACGCTCTCCAGCAAAAGCGAGTAGAAGCCAACGGTGCGTGGTGCCTGTTTGCACTCTCGTTTCATCAAATTAAGGGTGGTAATTAAAACTAATTTCTTTATAAGTGAAATTAGCAAAATTTAGCAGAAATATGTAGGTCTTTCTCTTCAGGCTGATTTTAGAATTGAATTTTATGTTAACATAGCCGAAATATAGCTGCTGAATACAATTAACACCCTCCTAATGTCACACCCGGGGCGCTATACAATTAAGGTGAAGTGTGCGCACGCTTTTACGGCCGCATGTCACAAAGCCCCACCCAGTGCAATAAAGCTGCTAGTTAATATTTTAGGCGCCCAGTACTTACGAAAATAAAGGTTAGACCTGCAGTGCGCATAAATTCATGAAAACATTTTTACAAAAGTAACTCAAAAACTAAACTATTGCACGTGTGCATAGAAAAGTTGGGTGTGTGAAGCCCTCTGTTTTGCGCTTTAAGCTAAAGCAACAAAAGCTGCATTGCTTTGGGCGCGGCTTAAAGACAGCACCACCGCCGTTTAGTGCGGGGGCTAAGCAAGAAGAACACGCAACCTGGGGACCCTAGTCCCTTTGAGAGAGGGGCCGAAGAAAAGATGGCCGAACGCAGAAGGAAGTTAGACAGCAGAGATGGCGGCAATTGGCACGACATGCAACAACCATAAATGCGTTCCGAATCTGTCATAGGCCACTAATAGCTGTCGAGTGGCTACAATGGCTGCCTCTTCATTCGCATTCTTGTTTATTACTCTGCACTGCTTTTCGACCTTCTCAGGAATTGTGCTTCGGGAATCATGGCGCCGCAGCGGTGTCGAGCTATTTAGGGAGGATTAAAGGGCGGGTTTATGAGCCATTCATAGAGGGAGTGGTTGAGGGGCGGGGGGAAGGTGTGGGTTGCCATTAGAACAAAGTATCTCTGGGAGATTTTTCGCCGAAAAATGAATGTTCAACATGGATTTCTCGTTTAAAATTTCCCGCCTAAGGAGTCGCCCCCCCCCCCCCCCCCCTTCTCTCCATAGATCTGCTTCTGGGTAGAGTTCTACAAGTACGGCATTTGGTAAACTGGATCCTAGAGATAAACAGAAATTACTGCTAGGAAGCATGATGTATGATGAAGACTGTGCTGATTGGACAGGGTTACCCAAGATAAGATTATGCTCCTGTGCCCTTGCTTCTTTCAAAATGAATGCAGACCAGTCGTTTGTGCCCTCCACTATGACACATCTCTCTTTCTTCCACTTTTCACTCCATCTTTCATCTCTTCCCTCAAGGCACTGTTGAGGCGTAGAAAGAAGATGAGACAGTTCTTCCTTTCATCACAAACAATTTTGTTTCTAACACCTCAGCGCACAAGAGTTCGGCAGATAGCGTCATTGTGCGCTTTGCACCACCCAACTTCACAGAAGAAGTAAAGATCGCAGCAGGGTTAGGTACCTGACGAGGGCCGACGGTTTTTCGTATATCCAGCACTAGAAGCGCTGGTTTTGTCAGATCGTGGCCGGCCACTATCTTCTCAACGACTCTCTTCTCTTCAGCCACTCCAGGCCGCATCTCTCCCTCTTGCGTCGGGGCGCTCTGTACACTAGACCGGAACCAGGGACGCAGCAGTCCGTGCTCGAACATGCCGAGAAGCGCAAGGAGAACAAATCCTTCGACCAGCATCACCAGCAGCTCAACCATGACAGAGTCCCTGCGATTCAGAAAGCCGTTCTGCCGCTCGAACGTTATACGCGCACGAGTTAGAGAAACAAACTGTTAACAGCAGTCCTAAATGACGCTTCGTCAAAGCTTACCTTTGTTTGTGTAATGCCTCCTGGCTCCATGTGAACAGAACGCTTGAACTACGGTTCTCTAGCGACTTCATTTCACCTGAACACATATGGCATGATTTTAGCTTCCCTATATAACAAAAATAGAAGAAAAAACAAAACGAAACTAGCGCTGGTAGAGACCTGGCTTTGGCATGAAAACTTATCGCTACACAATGTAGTTTGAGGCATTTAAAGTGAATAAGAAAAATAAAAATGGGATACATCGCAAGAAAAAAGTGACAAACGCCTTTTAAAGGATGCCCTGCGGTCATTGACGTCGACCAATTTTCATAATGCCGCGGTTAATTCTATTAAGCGGATGTTAATCCCCTTTAATCTACTAAACCTCGCAATGCCATGTTAGCAGCTATAAGGGGATTAACCACTATGTCACGCCATTGGCTGAGGCACCTCCTCAGGAAGGCGTCTGCCCCTTCGTTCATTGTGTAGTATCAGACTATTGCAAATGTTGTTAACCGCAAGCCCCGTAGTCAAAGGCAGAAGCAGGCTGGTCAACCAAAAAAAAAATTAAAATACTCACAAAATATGAGCCTCGCCACACGTTCTCAGCACTGGCACTGAGAAACAGATTGCATTGCTCAGTAAAAGGTGGCTACTGTGTTGTGTGTGTGTGTTGTTCGGCCTGATTCTCAGTACGAAAAAAAAAATGACTACCCTTCCTATCTGCTGCAGCACCACACGCAGGTACGCAACTGAAGCAGATGAGTTTGCCATTGCGCTGGCCCTGACGCCCTGACGCAACATCGGGATAAGATCATTGTCAGCGATTCTAAATCGGCAATCAGAAATTACGACGCGGGTAGAAACTCTGTGGCAGCAGTAAAAATTGTCGCAGTCGACCAAGCTCCGGCAGAGCAGGTGGCGTTGGCTTCGACGCTGGCGCATCAAAGGTTACGAGGCAACGATAACGCGCACACGCTGGCCCGAGGTCGTGCTTTCCGTTATCCCAGTTGTGTCTTGTGTAAAGAGCTCCTACAATTCGGTGAAGAGCTTAATACGTATCAGGAGATCCTTCATCATTGCAGGTCGGAACGTCAGTCATACCAAAGCGCACACAAGAAACTTTCAAACAGAGAAGCGGTAGTCTGGAGGAAACTGCAAACGGGACTCTTTCCGAACCCGCAGCTGTTAAGCAAATGGCACCCTGAGGTGTTTAGCCCTCGGTGCAAGAAATGCGATAGAATTGCGGACTTGGTCCCCATGATGCGGACTTGCCCTAGCTTTGGAGAGCCGAACAGAAGCGGAGATCCCCGAGAGGCACTGCTGCTCAACAGGGAAAAACGAGACCAGCTTCAAGTCATCGGGCTGGCCATGACTGCTGCCGCGATCTAAGAGATCCCGGCCGACGGCTAGCGGGAAGGAGGGGGATGATTGGCAATTAGAGTGACTTGACTCCTCGTAAAATCCTCTGACGGGTGCCCATAAAGATATTTCTCTCTCTCTTTCATCGAGGCAACAAAAGGGTAAATGATATCCAAACCATTACCTATTCATGGCCGACATGAGTGAAACAAGGCTTGCCTGAACAACATCGCACTCATAAACGTGACTGACGCGAAAGAGAAGGTAACCTCTTTGTGCACCTAGCAACATGGCCAAATTCTGTAAAGAAGACTCTCCCACTCGCGTTTCTTAAGGTTGTGGCGCGCCTGGACAGAATTGTACTCCGTCAGCAGGAGAAGGCTAGCGAATTACGACAATTCGTGAATGTCTAACAAAGAAGAAGCTGCGCACTGATAACCTGGAGCGTGCTGTAAATCAATAAAAAAATTGCACATTGTTCTATTGCCTGCTAATTCAGCAGTGCGGCAATAGAAATTTTAAGCTGTTTTGCTGCTAGGGTTAGCTTTTGGAATAAGTGATCTTCAAGGCGGCCTCTCAAGTTTCTGGACACTAACACTTCGTCCTTGCCGTGATAAATAGGCTAGGAACTGCCGTTTCTGCAATATTCTGAGAAATACATATACAGACATAGAAAATCTCTAAAATCGAAAATTAAAACTATCCGAATTTTTGCAGCCTGTATCCTACGTGATACGCTGGGCACTACAAGGCTGGCTTGGACGCACGTTTTGTCATATAGTTATTATTCTAAGCAAATATGTGGGCTCCTGGCTCCGAGTGGCGTGTTCGCGATGTATAGAGGCAGTCAAAAGTTCTCAGGCTAGAGGAAAATCTTTACAGCTTTATATATTGACACTTACGGTGCCAATAAAGCTATCAAGGTTTTAATAGGTGAGAATAATACTGATTGTACTGTCTACAGAAATTTTGTGCTTCGGGGGTATCGTAACTGCCCTTCTACACTGCTTGAAAGCAGACCCTCTGGCCTGGAACCTTTGACCAATCTTGTGTTCACAGCTCTGCCCTGTACCTGTGGAAAGCGAACGGGCTGAGATGGGAGACACTTCTTCCGTTGCTGGCGTAGAAAGTGGCGCAGCAGTAGCGCAGGTTGGTCAGCAGCACGGCGCCGTCGTCGGGGCTGTTGTGCAAGTAGGCGCACACGTCGTTCACTACATCGACCGAGCCCTGGCAGTAGCTGTCCTCGGTGACCTTCTGCGCCACCTTGGTGAGCGCCCAGGTGTAGGAGAAAGGCGGCAGCAGGTACAGACTCATGAGCAGCGCATCCCAGGGCTGCTCGGTAGCGATCAGAGTGTCGGAGCCCCTTTCTTGAGAGATGAGCACCAGCTGGTAGCCCATGGTGCTCACCGTGCCTGCGTGAACCACACAGGGACCGATGACTTGGTTACGTTTAATTACCAATGCTTAGTTACGCTGTAACTAAGCGTAAGAGCACCGTTTAGAGGATTTGTTGCATGCCGATGTAGTGATCGTTGAGCCTTTTCTGGAGCCATTCAGCAACGAGCTATCAAGTACAGAAAGTGAAACTTAACGTCAGCTGCTCAGTATATGTAGTCTCATAGGACACAAATGTACTTGTTTCAGGTTTAATGGAAGACACGTTAAAGAACGGTGGGGTGTGCAAGGTAATTTTCTGTTTCATGTAAAGAAGAGTAGTCAACTATGCTGGGTTTCTTGGCCTATAACAAACTAAGCGTATCATGCCCAAAACACCTGGTTAGATCAGACTTCTTTTTGCAGATTGACACTAAATGTTTTAGAGCCGTTTAATAAGTGATCAAAAAAGTTCAGGCCTCTCAAAATTTCAAAAGTAACGGGTTACAAACCATTGGTCAAGATGTTGCAAGACAGCTTTTACTTTGGATCCATTGCCCCATCACGTACGACATTATAAGTGCAACTTCGAAATGACCAAGAGGGTGCCATGCAATATATGAACCGTTGCTTTTTCTGAGCAGCCATAAAAGTTAAATTTTTCTAAGGATGCTATGAGGGGCTATTTTTAATGTATGCATCAGCCCTTTCGCCCTTTTTTTAACGCACTGTACATGAAGCAGTCGTTCGCGTTTAAAGACCACATACGTGCTGCTTTGAATGCGAAAGCATTGTCTAATCGTGAGCTCTGTTGCGAGGTTCATTAAGACTTCTTTTTAATGACACACCTACTCAATAGCATACAGTCGCGAGGAAACGCATGCACTAGGTTAACCTTTAGTCGCCAAGAAGCAACGCCGTTTTGTGGCATATTGGTTGCGTTCTCGCCTCTCAATATGAAGGTTCTTGGTTAAATTCCCAGCACCTTCGAAAGAAATTTTGAAGAGAAAAGCTTCAGTACGTTAGGTAAAGCAGTCTTCGGGTAGGAAGCACAACGACCTTCAGAACAAACAAGGATAGCCGTGTATGACCATATGTGGTAAAGTTATGGTGCCGAGCCCTTGACCCATGACCTTTAGTTCACCTTTGACATCGGGTGAATTTTGGGTAGACCTTTGACCTTAAGAACATCCGATGGGGTGATGTGAAGCCGCGTGATATCCGAGGGGGTGGCGTAAGACCATGTGAAACCACGTCATAGCCATGTGGCCGTGTGGGTATATATAGAACGGCTGTCGCGAGCGTGTAACGGAGCTGCCATGGACGAGCCTCAGACGCCTAGCAAGCGTGCTTGCATTTCGCTGAATTCCAGGATTTGCCAAGTAAAGCCACTGCCAATTTTTAATTTTTCTTTGCTGTAGACATCACTGTCCTGTGGTCTACTGTTGACGTCATGCGTGACTATGGTGACTTCACTGGTGGCTTTGGGACCATTGCTGCAGGCAAACGCTATACTGCACTTTCGAATTAATAAATTATTTCTAACCGTCAAACGTCTCGAAGAGACATCTGGGCTATGAGGGACGCCATAGCGGAAGGTTCCGGATTATTTTGATCACCGGCAAAGTTGTTGGACTGAGCAAAAACTTGGCACAAAAAGCTGCTGCGTACCTGAGAGGGCGGTGATAGCGTTCACAATTAGGAAGCCGCTGATGAGCGAGTCGGTGGCGAAAGAGAACCAGTAGACGAGCGCCAGCATGCTGTGAACGTAGCTGAGGAAAACCGCGACCACGCTGATAGCTGGAAACAATGGGAGAAAGCATACACTGCGTAAGAACGAACATCAGCACTGCGCTCCAGTTATGCTTCCGAAAATTAATCTTGAGATCAATGCAAATTGATTAAAACCCAGTCGCTGTGTCGCCGTTTAATATTTCTCAATTTTGGACGCCAGCTGGATATCAAAAGGTGTTTTATGAAGCACTGTATTCAGTGACTTTAAAGATTAATGTAGAAAAAGTTATCACACCCTCATCTACAATCACGAGATGAATTCTAGGCTCGATTGTCATATTTTTCTTGTGGAAGAAATAGCAGGGAAGGCGTTCTCGCGCTGATACTTGAATAAATCCCGAGTAATCCCAAGGAATTCCTCATGCGACACCTACTGCGAGATTCGCTTCATTCTATGTGGCCTGGAAATGAATCTTCACGGCGTAAGTGAACACTGATTCGCCACTACGTCAACTTTGTTCAGAATAGCGCCCGCTGAGTTCAAGGTAAAACCCCATATACACATGAAATAGTTCTGGCATGTTACATGTCCTTACTGTGACAGCAGAAGCAGCGTCGCATGGTATACAAGTCTGTACTAAGCAACAAATAGAACTGTGAATACTGACGTGGACAGGAAACTAGACCTTGATTTACTCAGGCAATAAGAACAGGCAGAAGCTTAGAATAGTCTACTAGGCACAATAGCTAGTAATATGCGTAATGATGTGCTTTTTCTGGCATTGAGGGCTTAGCGCCCCAGTGCCCCTAATGTCATAATTGTATAGCCCTGTTGTCGTTGCTGCTCACTGCTCCTTCTGCTATTTTTGTGCCATGCTCTTTGTTATTTAGTTTTTATTCATCCTGTTATAATGCCAAACGGCACTGGCGCGGACTCCTCGCGCCTCACGGTTTAGCTGCACACCAGCGTACACTTCAAAAAAACGCTTTATAACAAAATAATGGATATAACGAAGGAATGACAATTCCACTTGGAAGCGCGGCCAACACGGCTGTAACGAAGCTATGGATATAACGAAGTAATTGCCGGGCCCCTTTAACCTCTTTTTAACGAGGTTCAACTGCATTAACATAAAAGCATGGTATACAAGTCTGTACTAAGCAACAAATAGAACTGTGAATACTGACGTGGACAGGAAACTAGACCTTGATTTACTCAGGCAATAAGAACAGGCAGAAGCTTAGAATAGTCTACTAGGCACAATAGCTAGTAATATGCGTAATGATGTGCTTTTTCTGGCATTGAGGGCTTAGCGCCCCAGTGCCCTTAATGTCATAATTGTATAGCCCTGTTGTCGTTGCTGCTCACTGCTCCTTCTGCTATTTTTGTGCCATGCTCTTTGTTATTTAGTTTTTATTCATCCTGTTATAATGCCAAACGGCACTGGCGCGGACTCCTCGCGCCTCACGGTTTAGCTGCACACCAGCGTACACTTCAACAAAACGCTTTATAACAAAATAATGGATATAACGAAGGAATGACAATTCCACTTGGAAGCGCGGCCAACACGGCTGTAACGAAGCTATGGATATAACGAAGTAATTGCCGGGCCCCTTTAACCTCTTTTTAACGAGGTTCAACTGCATTAACATAAAAGAAGCACGGCTCCTTCGTGCATTAGGGACTCACCGATGCTGATGAACTCTGAGTGGCAGTATAGGACCGGAAAGAACAGCACTAGGAGCGCTACCAGAGAGAGCACCATGTCCCACACGTAGTTGCCCAGCCAGTAGATGAACGGGTGCACCCCCGACAGGAGCTGCATGGTCTTTGAGTTGGTGACGCGGTCGTCGATTGGGAAGAGTACAAAGCTGGCCGCCACCACCGACGTGGTCGCGGGTAGCAGCACCATGCGCAGGACGCGTGAAGAAAGCATGCTGGCCAGCTCCTCCGCGTAGCGCGAGTGCGCGGTGTTGTGCGATGCGATGGTGTCGTTCTGCTGCTTGATGGGCCGCAGTACGGTTGCCATTTGGGCGTCCGGGTCGCTGGAGATTTTTCGAAGCAACGCGCTCCCAACGGCCGCCAGGGAGGCTGACTGGGTGTGATAGGAGTCGCCGTTGTACCAGGCCACGGCCTTGCCTGCCGTCGAGCCCTCAGCGGCCGCCATGAACTCGGCGCCCACCCTGTACTGCCGGAAGGTGGTGCGCGACCTCTTGAAGTCCGCCATGACACCGCTTACGCTGGCCACGTCCTCGACCTTAGAAAGCAGAAAAATGAGACATTAAGATGTACAGTCTTTGTAAAAAATATACAGCCCAAGAGGTCACCTTCCAAGCCTTGCAGAGGGGGC
Source organism: Amblyomma americanum (assembly GCF_052857255.1). Lineage (NCBI taxonomy): Eukaryota > Metazoa > Arthropoda > Arachnida > Ixodida > Ixodidae > Amblyomma > Amblyomma americanum. The sequence goes on along the minus strand of NC_135502.1, from coordinate 26,239,681 downwards.
TCGTTAGCACATTTCAAAGTTCTATGCTTTGGAGGGTAGAGGACTTGAGTTCCTCCCGCCTTCGTGCGATTAGGGCCTCTGAGTATGGAAAAGAATCCACGCTGCAAAGTTCAGAAGCAGACCTCTTTGGCTGTATACTTTTGAAAAAAGTCTATATATCACGTTTCATCGGATGGCACGCGCAGTGAAGCCGTGGAAAAGGGAATGATTTCTTCAGTTTCATACTTGGACGTACGAAGAACTAAAAAATTGGACTTCGTAACTAAATCAACCGGCCCGCCAATATGAAAAAGCTTTGCCCGGTGAAGTTGCCATTTGAGGCTTAATGGTTGTGCAAGCAAGTGAAGAAATCGAGATGTTAGCTGTGCCAAATGCATTAAACCAAAGTTTTTATTCATTTGCCTCTGTACTAATGGCACAGTGGCACAACTGATATCTTCAAGAATTTTCAATCTGTATAAAGCATTAACTTCAACAAACTTAAAGCCACATGAAAATATACAATACCATTATATCCTCAAAGCAAGCTGGGGTAAAAAAAAAAGTGTTCAACTTAAACCCGCAGGAAACGCTTTCTTGAAGAAGCAAGGCTTATTGGCTTAACTGGTGGTGCTTATTTCACAGAGATAAAATCAACCGTAAAAGAATGCGTTCACAAGAGACGGATACGCACAAGAAGTATAAGTTGTGTTCCAGCGTCTTCATTGAGGCTATCCTCTTGCAAACGCGTTTCTTTTCAGCGCTTTCTTTCCTCGAAAAACACTTCCTGATTAGTCTGACAAATTTTCAGCAGATAATCATTAGTGGCTGATTGCGACTTCTTCTTGGCATGCTTCACATTAATAGCAGTCTTGCTTCGTAAGTATGAAGTTGTGTGGTGTGGTGTTGAGTGGTATGTGTATGGTATGGTGTGCTGTGTTGAGCGGTATGGTGTGGGCTGGTATCCAGGATCTGACATCTTAAGGGTGCACATGGGCTATGACGAAGTCATAGTGAAAGGCCCCGGATTACGTTCAACAACCGACTGTTATTTAACATGCAGATGACGTCTCACACCACGCGAAGGTTTTTTCATTTCTACATCGAAACGTGGCCTCAGCGGCCGGCATCCGACCCACGTGTCCTTGTGCTCAGCAGCCAAACACCTTGACCACTAAACCACAGCGGCGGATGTATGAAGCTGCATGCAAGGTAAGTGCAATATGAAGATGGCATAAAATCGCTTCTGCAAAGTGTTCGTAGTGTATTCATGACTGTCACCTTCATAAATTTGCCCAGCAAAGTCAAGCTTGTTACTTAACGGCGCCTGGAACGCGAGCAGATGCGGACACCAAAGCCCATTGGGCGTCGCTGCCGACGTGTCATCGACGCACTCTGACCTTTGTGTCCTCCCTTTCGAGATATCCGTGGTACTTGTCCTTGAACGGCTCGGAGGCCTGGTCGGCTGCGACGAACGTGCGTGACCCTGGGTGCAGGGTGGGCAGGTCATAGACCAGGCTGTCTCCAGCGAAGCTGACAGCAAGCGTTTCCCCCAGCCGTTTCTCTGACTGGCACTCGGCGAACATGAGGGCCGCTGGCAGAAGCCAGCACAGCACCGGCAGCGAGAACACCTGGTACGTGTAGCTGCGCCGCTTCTGGATCATGGCCACCAGGGTCTGGTAGTAGCTCGGCTTGCCCGGCTTCAGGTCGTACAGGGTTTTCATGTGCGCCTCGATTTGCACCGACGACTCGTACTCCATCTCGACGTTCGACATGGCGCCAACGTTCTCGGTGGCCATGACCATGTCGCGCTCCTCGTAGTCGATCTCCGTGGCGGCGCCCATGTGCGACTTGGCGATGGAACGGCGAGCTATTGTGGCCGCTTTTCGATTCGCCTCGACATTCGCGATGTCTACCTCGAGCACGACCCGGGTGAAGATGTCTTCCATAGTGACGACATGCACCTGAAAGGACAGAGAGCTATTTTCGCAGCTCGTTGGAAAAGGGACAGCACGGCGGGCATCTGAAGAGCTGCCAGGCCCTCGAACCGCCTTTTGCGCGCTTGGTGCAGCCGCCGCTTTCCCCTTTCCGAATTCCCGGTCAGAAGTAAATCGAAGAGCTCTTATCTGTGCTTCAGCAAGATTATTTTATGCCGAAATTTTCGAACTGCAGTCTTCACTGGGTTTACTGTCTTTAAGTCGGTTATTGTGCATGGGCTAATTGCCTTGCCGTACACCATTAATAAAAGAGTGCACACTCACTCGTGCCCTCCTACACCCAGCGGCCCATTCACTTTCTTACCTAATCAATAATCAGATCATCCACCCACACACACACTCACAAACTCACTCCTGTCTTCATTCATTCACTCCCTAGCCCAGCCACCCCTGTACCCACCAGCTCGCTCGCTCGCTCACTCATAACTCACCCCCACCTACCCTTTCACCCCTCACCCGCCCAACGACCCCTCACTCACTCACTCACTCACTCACTCACTCACTCACTCACTCACTCACTCACTCACTCACTCACTCACTCACTCACTCACTCACTCACTCACTCACTCACTCACTCACTCACTCACTCACTCACTCACTCACTCACTCACTCACTCAGTACAAGACGATGTCAACAATACTATGATCTATCAGTGTTCCACTTCACGTAAACAGCCGCCAGCGATTGCTGCAAGTCTGCCCACATTTTGCGTTTGCGAAATGTTATCAAGCAAGCTCTGCGAACGGTTCCGCTGGTAGCGCTCTAAAACACAGTGCTGTAGACTGATATGTTACCTTCATGGATTCGATGGCCATGCCCCGCATGTCACTCTCGAGGAGCTGGAGCGCAGCTGAAACAAGTCCGACGCCGTTGCGCAGGCCAAGGGAGTACACGATTCTGTTGCGCTGGTCCAGAACCACTCGACTCTCAGGAACTCGGCTCTGAAGGTTGGAGCGGAGGCACATGAGGCAAAAAGGTGGATCCCTTTACAAAACGTTTTTTAGACGGCCTATAGACTGTTCGTAGACTTCTACGAAGACTATAGATTGCATGTAGAGAAATCCTAGATAATAGTCTATGGTTTATGGGAGTTTAACATCCCAAAACAACTCAGGCTATGAGGGACGCCGTAGTGAAGGGCTCCGGAAATTTCGACCACCTAGGGTTCTTTAACGCGCACTGACATCGCACAGTACGCGGGCCTCTAGAATTTCGCCTCCATCGTAATTCGACCGCCGCGGCCGGTATCGAACCCGCGTTTTTCGGGTCAGCAGCCGAGCGCCATAGCCACTGAGCCACCGCAGAGTCTTTAGAGAATAGTCGATAGGTAGTAGAAATCCTATAGTCACGTCTACAGACGATCTATAAATCCATGGCCATTCTAGTAGAATTTTGCTTGTAGACAGTCTATACATTATGAGCAAGGACAAGAATATATATATATATGTATATATATATATATGTATATATATATATATATATATATATATATATATATATATACCACTTTTAATAGGAAAGTAGGCGCCCTGTATGCAAAACAGCGCGGGTGACACATTCCTTTATCCCTTCCCTTACGGCGTGGTTCAGGTGTCCGCCGATATGTGAGACAGATATTGCGTTATCTCCTTTCCCCTAGAAACCAATTGTTAATTTCCTTATTTTAACATTACTCCGAGTTTTCGTGGGCCGCCACACGGCATGGACCGGATGGAGAGGCGCCAGAGCATACACGCTGATCCATTAAGAAAGGAGACAAATTATCTGCATTCAACCTATTATTTTGTTCGTGTTCTGTTGCATAGAAGCTTGCTCTCAACGAATAACCCCCATGAGATATTTCGAGCTTTGGTGCAGAAGTGACAGCTGAAACCATTCTTGTAAGTAAACTGACTGTTCCCTTTTTTCCTTTTATGTTGCAGCTACCTGTACATCACAAGCAAAAACAAAGTGCTCTTGTTAGGTTTTTTTGTTATGTGAGAAGTTCGATTCTTGAGGTTTCGGAATTGTAACCAGTGATCTTCCATGCCGCGAGAGAAAATTCGCTAGTTATATAGGCTTTGAAATCCGTATTTATTACTTTTTTTCCTGGATCATTTTGAAAAATCCCTCCATTTGTTTCACTACTCATCTTAAAGTAGCTTTTTTCATTAATCTTACAGTTAATTGAGATTGATTAAGGCCAAAGTGCACAAATTTGTTAACTACTACTCGTTGCGCATGTCTAGTTTTCCGTTCCTCTGTCCGCCAGGTAGTTAAGCAGATCTGTTAAGCAGATCTCGAGGCAACCTGTGGAAAAAGCTGGCCACCGTCACCACTTAAGAAAAACTTAAGTATCTATTTTAATGCTTTATTCAATCATATTGCCCCACAGGAAGCAAGCACACAAACGACTACCATGAACCCGTAGCTCGTACATGACTTTTACAACTCGGGTTAGTGGCAGCTAAACATGACCACCGTATTTACTCTCTAATTTGTTTTTCCGTCCTGTTAATCGACACCATAACTTCATGAAAAGGGAACAAATAAAGTTTAGGTTGAAACATAGGAAAGCTGGGTCGCCCTACAAAAGCTCTGAGTAGCGCCAAAATAAGAACAATGTACGAGGAACAGAGCATCGCATATCGCTGGTGCCGCGGAACTTTGAGAATGCACGCCACGAGAGAGAGCGCTGGATTTGCGCTCAGCGCAAACAGGAACATAACGCGATGCAATATAGAAGAACATGAGAGATTGCGAAATGGAACCACCATTTTCGTTCCCTTAACGTTAGGCAATGTAAACGTCCGCAGCGTCAACTCTGTCGCACATTAACCTTCCGGTATAGGAAGCAGCGGTAGTTGAACGCGCTGTCGGAGAGAAGCCGGCATGGTGGGGATAAACGCTGATCCCCGTACCAGCTTCATCTCCAAAGAGATTGCGTGTAAGCCTTCGCGCATTAGCAGAGGTTGCGACTGTCGCACTTTGAGAAGGCTGGAACGCGACCGTAAGAAAAGGCTTTCTATAGTGCAGTGTTCCGTCTTCTTTCATACCCAGCAAGTCTGCATAAATAGAACTTTGAACGGCAAATAGCTTATGAAGGTAATATATCACTATAACGATAAATATATGCGCAATCTCCCATCCTCAAGCTTGCATTTATTTCTCCCGTCAAAAGCAGTCCTCATTGGTTTTATATGGCAGTCTTAACTGCTCGATGCGAGCTATGGAAACAATTTAGAAGAAAGATTTTGCTACACATCGGAAGAGTGGGCCATTACCTTGAATGTTTTCCTGACACGACCTTAATATTCCAGTATTCAAAATTCGTGTGCATGAATGTTGGATGTTTAGAACAGTGCTTGCGCATTGCCAAAGCCGCGAGCTTTTGCTTTAGCGAAAAAACCTGCCGAATAAGTCCATCTCATTTGCCTGCAAATTCGTAGTCCCCGGAAATCCCGTGTAGACTCTCTTTTTCCATAAGACCCAATTTTGATGGAAAATTCGTGAAGAGGAGAAAATTAACCAAAAAGAACATCATAGATCTCATGCACGCGGTGTCGATAAACAACGCATTGATTTACGAAACCTCAGATTCTTCAGGATTCTCTGCTAGCGCTTTACAAAGAGAGAAAGCTGAACTGGGCCAAAGTAATGTGAAGGCTGTTCCACGTGTCTAGGCTGTTCAAGTATTTTGTGTGTTGCACATTTACGCAAGATGTTTACTTCCAGAGCTTCGTTACAAAATGAAGGAAACTCCCATGTGGATTCTGCCTTTGGTGAGTGAAGGTCGGGCTCGTCGTACACCCGTTAATGAGACAGTGGTGAATGTTTTGAGATAACCATTATTTGTTAATATTTTCATCTGTTAGATTTATCCTTCATGTAGCAGTCGTAGCCTTGAAGACTGTACTGATAGATATTATTCCTTACTAGAGCTCTTGCCAATGAGCAAACACTCTTGAGGGTTATTCTCTGCTTTTTCTGGCTTGATTTTGAAGCTGGACACTAAGAGGGCTTCGGAAGCCCCGCCCACAAATATTACCGGGGACACTTAAAAACTTGCGAGTAATGTGAAGGCAACGCAATTCCAATTTTGTACTAATTTTATTCGAATTCTATTTCAGTTTTATTCTATTTGCATTCTAATTCATATTCAATTCTGTTCTATTTATATATGAATTCTAGTCTATTCCTTTGTAGTTGGTGCAGTTGTAAATACCAGTACTGAAAATTACTGGCTAATATTTCGTATTTTCCCGCCTTTGATGACGTCAAACCATTTCGCCCAATAGCGAGTTTTCTAATACCGCCACTTTTTAGGCGACGCTGGGTTCTCGTGTCGTTAAGCCGCCTAATGCTTTCGCATTAATAACACGTCGGAATTGGAGGAGCATGTAACGACACCTGTTTATGATTGCATGCCTTACAAGGCGCTGCGGGCAGCTGTGAGAGATAGGCGCAGAAGTTTTTCTTTTAATTGCGACCGTGGCGATCGCGGGCTAATATTTCATAGTCCTATGAGTATTGCCTGTGCTGTTTCGGCCGCCTTATTTAGCAGGGCTCAGTCAGCTTCAGGGCAATGCGCCAGTGAACTAGGTACACAGAAAACGAAAGCACGCGCTTCCCCACTCTAGGAATGGCAGTGCAGTTCCAGCGCCTGTTTGCCTTGCTTGAAGGTAGACGCGATGACGTGCAAGTTTATGCGGGTCGTGGAAAAGTTGCGGCACAAGCTCGCCAGTTCCTGACACATTGTTGCGGGAGGGACTACTGGTGCCTTCTGATCTCCCGGTACAGACATTAGGCGGGGAAAAGGAATGATATATTTATTCGTGTCTCAAGAACTACTGCATCTTCAATTCTATAAACTGGGTAGATGAATCATTAGTAATGCAAAAATTTGGCTATTTACTCAGATCACCGTTAAACAATGTTTCATCCTGTGTCCACCCTATTTCATCCTGAGCAAGCAAGCTCTGCGAAAGGTTCCGCTGGCAGCGCTCTAAAACACAGTGCTGTAGACAGACATGTTACCTTCATGGATTCGATGGACATGCCCCACATGTAACTCTCCCCCTCCTCCTCCCCCTCACAATAATGAATAAAAAGCTCTGGTTAACAAAATTACCCTGCGTATTCGAGACAGGCTTTTGGCTATAGCATCCCACTCAATGAAAGCGGATCGCAACCGATCAGTTTAGATTGGAGCTGCTCGAAATTCATCCGCTTTCCGCATACACAGCATGCTTAATGTCCCTTTGGTGCGAAAACTTTGTTCTGTTTTCACCAGTATTCTAAATTTGTGTTTCGTTTTTGAAAAACTCTTGTACAAATAATGCTGCACTGTGCCAAGCTACTGTCGCAGTTCGAGTCTCTCGTACCTGAATAGCTTGAAGAGTGCGCTTTGGGTCGAACTTGGGCGCCTTCAGGATGGAAACGTTGTAGCCGGCACCGTAGCGGCGATGCAGGAAGGCGGTGCGGCCGTAGCACTTGAGAGCGCCGTAGCCCAGGATGGCGATTCTGTCGGCAAGCGACTCCACCTCTTCGACTTCGGGTGTGGTCATGATGATGCATGTGGTGGGCTTCAGCTTAAGTAGCACCTGCCACACGTTGACGCGAGAAGCCAGGTCCATGCCCCGCACGGGCTCGTCCAGAATCAAAACCTGCATGGCCAGCACCGTGGGGCTTCTTTGAAAAATGGTATACGGTGTCCATCCTTTCCTACACGAGTCACCAGGCTGTGCCGATGCGCTACACCGACCAGCCTTGTTTTCTTCAGTATTTTTAGCGATTGGCAACGCGATTGCCAGTTTCGAAGCGCACTCGACGCCAGTTTCAACGCGCACATAACAGTGCTCGACCGGTACGTTGTGGCGACAGCCAGCGAATCCTAACGGTGGCCGCTGGGTTACAGATACAATGCTTGACAGCACTGGTGTACACACACAGACAAGCTTGGCTGCTTCGATACCTGCTGGAGCAAACGCCTGCGCAGCACCTGCATCTTGCAGTTCCTGTTTGGCGGCGCAGTGATTTCGCTCCTTCGCTGGGTGAGGCGGACGCGCCAGTTTTGGAGTGAACCCGGGACAGTAATCTCGCTCCCGGCTCAGCCCCTGCCGTCGCGCTATTCCGAGCAATGACCCCGCTGTTTATCAGGTGCTCAGTCATTTCACCCCACCGTGTTTCATCCTTGCAATCGAATCGAACAATAAAAATGCAAGACTGGTTGGCTGACACATGAACTGAAGGTGGCGACTGAAACGAACCTCAGAGAGACGGCGATTATCTTTGTGCAATGCCGCACTCGACCAATGCTGTTTTGCTCTCCGGGAAAGCAAAATTGTTTTCCCAGATTACGGCCACTCGAAGCAGCAATGGGGATGCAGCGGAGCGAAATCTGCGCGTATGCGTTGAATCCCAGAGGTGGCTAAGCAACCAGGCTTGTCTGTGTGCGGACGCGCATGCCTACGAGCGCCTTATCTCGAATTCTGCAGTCACAGACTTCGGTGGCTGGCATGAATTGGCGGTGAAGCGCACCGCGTGGCATGCAGTGCACAGTATGTGTTATTTCTGTGTGCACAGAAAAAAAATCTTTCATTCCTCAATAGAATTCCACCGCTATAGTTGTCACACAGTGCTTTCGCAGGAAACAAATACACGGTTAGAGCAGTGTTAATGCTTCCGACAGTGGAATGAAGCCTCACCTGAAACTCGGAACTTAGATAACATGCAGGAATCAATCCCTTGTCTTGTACTGTACGAGTATTAATTGTTCTCGGGAGATTTCGCTACTACTTAATGGTTTATGCATATATACCGAAACAAAACCAATCGAACTTGATAGATCGTGGTCAACCAGAGCAAGTACTCAGATTCTCTTGCCGAGCCATGCAAAGGGGGCAGCACAGTGTAGTACGAGTAACTGTCTCGCTTCTGGGTGTACAGTTGGCGTCAATGTAAAGGGAGATAGCTTTTGTGCCGAGCGAAGGAAACAACTTTTTTGTGTGTGTGATAAGCCTATCCTTGCCTCCCCCCCCCCCCCCCCCCCACCCGAAAAAAAAAGTAGCAGTGAAGGTTACAAGGAAGAAGGAGCTAATATATTTCAGACAATCTCTTCGGTCTGCTTGTAGATATAAACTGCGGTAAAGCAATTCGTCCAAGTGGGCTTGAAGTGATCGCCTTCAAATTGACAAGGACTGTACGCAGGAACCGCACCGTGAGGCAACGAATGGAGGGGCAGTGAAATATTGGTTTGGTTTTATGGGGTTTAACGCCCCAAAGCGACTCAGGCTATGAGGGACGCCGTAGTGGAGGGTTCCGGTTAATTTCGACCACCTGGGGTTCTTTAACGTGCAATGATATCACACAGTACACGGGCCTCCATAATTTTGCCTCCATCGAAATTCGAACCCGCGTGCCCCGCCGCGGTGGCTCAGTGGTTATGGCGCTCGACTACTGATCCGGAGTTCCCGGGTCCGAACCCGACCGCGGGGGCTGCGTTTTTATGGAGGAAAAACGCTAAGGCGCCCATGTGCTGTGCGATGTCAGTGCACGTTAAAGATCCCCAGGTGGTCAAAATTATTTCGGAGCCCTCCATGGAGCTACGGCACCTCTTCTTCCTTTATTCTTTCACTACCTCCTTTATCCCTTCCCTTACGGCGCGGTTCAGGTGTCCAACGATATATGAGACAGATACTGCGCCATTTCTTTACCCCCCAAAGCCAAATATTATTATTATTTTTCGGGTCAGCAGCTGAGCATCACAAACCACTGAGCCACCGCGGCGTCAGTGAATGAAGGAAGAGAGAAAGAGGCATTATTGTGGAGGGCTTTGGTTAAATTTATACCATCTGGGGTTCTTTAGTGTAACTAGAAAAATACAACCTTTGTTGACAAAGTTTCGAGACTGATTTATTTTCTTCAGAAATGATTTTCCAAAACCAATGTTGGTTTGTATGTGTAGCGCCATCTCTTCGGGATAACCTGAGCTATTTAGGTTAATTGCTGTTGCTGCCACAAGATGGCGCTAGATGTAAAAAATATGTAACTAGTCGTCTGCGCATTTTACTGAGAGTGAATGTGGAGAGATAGACGTCCACCTCGAACAGCGTGTAAACATAAAATTCTGTGTGAAGCTTGTCAAGACTGCCACACAGACGTATGATCTCCTTCGTGACGCTTACGGCAACGAGACATTATCGCGGGCGCGAGTTTTCGAGTGGCACAAGAGGTTCGTTTCGGGGAGAACGTCGGCGGAAGACGACACAAGGCAGGGGCGCCCTTCAACCTCACGGAATGAAAACAACATGGCTCGGATCAGGGAAATCGTACAGCAAGACCGCACCATTACAGTCCGGATGCTATCAGATGCTCTCGTCGTTAGTAAGACAACACGCCATTAAAATTTGCGTGAGAACTTAGGGAAAAATGCTGAATGCCAGACTTGTGCCGCACTCCCTCACACAGGACAGAAGGACACGGGGGCATCAGTGAGCGCTGATTTGATCTCCGAGGCAGAGAAGTAAGCTGCATTCGTCGACAGCATCATTGCTGAAGACGAAACATAGTGTTTTCAACATGATCATCAAACAAAGAGGCAGGTCGCCGAATGGCGGTCCACAACGTCTCCGGCGTCAAGAAAGGTGCGGCAACCGAAGACCAAAACAAAGACTATGCTGATAGTTTTTTTCGATGCCGGCGCTCTCATACACCACGAGTTCTTCCCACAAGGGCAGACGGTGAATCAAGAGATTTATACCCGCGTGCTCCAACATATGCGTGATGCAGTGCGACACCGTCGCCCTGGCTTATGGGCATCTGAAAAATGGAGCATTTTCCACGATAACGCAAGGCCGAACACTGCTCTCAGCGCGACAAAATTTCTCGCCAAGCACAACATTACTGTACTTCCACATACGCCGTACTCGCCTGACCTCTCCCCATGCGATTCTTTCCTGTTTCCTCGTGTGAAGAGAGACCTAAAATGTCGCTGGATGGGGAGCGTGGAAGCCATTCAAGACGCCACGACAAAGCTGAGAGCCCTACCAAATGAAGCGTTTTCCAACTGTATCCAAGACCTCAAGAAGCGTCGGAAGCTGTGTATAGACTGCAAAGGAGACTATTTCGAAGGGGTGCTGCACAAATGATTGCAATCTTTAACAGTTTTTTTAATTGACTCAGTAAAGGAACTTTACGGACTGAGGTTGTATTCCAGTGGCTAGGTTCCTTCAACGTACACTGACATCGCGCAGCACGCGGGCGCCGTTCGCACTTCGCCTCCATCCAAACGCGACCACCGTGGCAAGCCTTTCATTCTGCGTCCTCGAACGGCGTAGAATATGCTGGCACCGCGATTGTGAAAAGGGCAGTAAATAACCTGGATTTCATCTCATGTCCTGGTGCTTAGGAGCCAAACACCGTAGAAGACGCTACGTACCACGGCGGTTGCGGTATGACTGCCCATTTATATTTGTGCTGGAGGGCTAAGGATCCCATGCCCGCCGCCAAAATGGCTGAAGATGCCTTCGTGGCGGGATTGTAAAAAGGCTTATCTAAGGAAAACTTGGCACGTTAAGATTTGACCTGTATTGATGCATTGCCGAATTCAAAAGAATGATCACCGGCGTAGAAGAAGTGAAAGGCTCTTTGTACCGTCACAGCTGAGATCATAACAGTAATCTCAGCAGGAAGCCTATGAACAGGAAAGGCGCCCTTTTGAAGACACTCAGCGTTATCCTATGACTATGCATTCCATCCGCTCGAACTTTTGGCGCTGAAAGCAGGACCTCGCACGTCGTTTTCTGATGAATTCATTTTGGAATGGCTTAAAGACGGATGTACCTTTGGGGGCACCACAAGAGCTATGGCGAGTGCCAGGCGACGCTTCTGAGATCCTTGCAGTGCGCTGCCGCGCACATCGGCCACGTCGCTGATGGAGAACATGTCCTCTAGCTCGACGCTGCGGTGTACCAGCGCGTCCCCGGAGAGACCGGCTATCATGCCGAAGAACGTGAGGTGCTCGGCGACGGTGAGGTCGTAGAACAGTACGTCCCGCTGCTGAACGACGGCCATATATTCACGAGCCTTCTTCGTCTGGATCGCCACGTCGTAGCCGTTCACGATAACCTGAGGAGCAAGTTGGTCGACGGAGGTAATGTTGCGTGTTATTTCATGTTATCAAAAAAAAAGAAATGTTATGTTGAGCTTAACGAGGCGAATCTGGAGGTGGGTTGTGAAAGACACGGTAGTGGAGAGCTCCGAAATATTTTAGTCCATTATAGGTATTTTGCCTGTACATATATAACACAGAACCCCAGTGTGTTGTCATATAGCTAGAATTCGAACTCGCGACCTTCCGACCGGTAGCAGAACGCCATAAACGTTAAATCACCGCGGCAGGTTACAGGGACATACAATACTAATAAACTGTTGAATACCTACTTCGGGCCTAAAGCGCTGTTGGAATTTTTTTTTCTGTGAAATAATGAGATCTGCGTTTTACTAAGTGCTAGTTAGAAAAAAATTATCCGTCATCAACAGTTCTACCAAATTCCATAGCTCAAATTAAAACATGTGCTGCTTTTTACACATTTAGCGCAGTGTAAAGTGCGAGCTTTTAGACACAGCTTCGCCCACTAATCACTTTTTTGAATCTGACGGATATAACTGCCTGTCAAGCTGCCTTCCTAATTCATCGACGTGCATGCCACATGCACTTGACACTAGACGAAAATTCTTACGGCTCACCTGTCCCCCGGTAGCCACCGCACTGCCGCTGATGATATTCATGAGCGCAGTCTTCCCAGCGCCACTTGGACCCAGAATCGCCAGGATCTCGCCCTGGTACGCCTTGAAGCTTGTATCTCGCAGGACATGCTTCTGTTTCTGCTCGTACTCAAGCCTGTTTCAAGGGTTCATTTGCGGTTGGGGCGTAAAAGAAAAAATAAAGCTCCTTGTGCATTTGCAGGCACATGCAACTTCTGAGTTGCAGTGCAAGCGATCGGTCCTAAATTATGGTGCAATGCAAGGGCTCCGCAACCCAATTCGCGCTTTATGCAGCTTAAGAATGGGATGGAATGCAATAGAGGAAGCCATTGTTTACTCTAGTGATCCATCCGGGTTATCAGGATGTGCGTTGCTAGCGTATGGAAGAGAGTGACATGTAGCTTCTTTCAGTTTATCCTTCGTTGGGCTCGTAATGGGATTAGTACAAAGAGCCAGTGTCATCGTTTATAGTCGTGCGTCGGGAAATCTATATTATTGCTTTGTATTAACTAATTAACCCAACTGTCAAATAACATTTTAATTGACAGTTTCGCCATTCAGATTTGTGGCAAGGTTTATGTTTTGATGAAGCAGGGCGGATGAACAAACGGACACAACGAACGAGGGCACACAGACGGAAGCGCTGACCGTATATTCTTTAGCGCCTTTAATCACAGTATGGAAGACCAACTAGACAACAGCAAGTGTTCCTCAAGGTTTAAGCCATTGGATGTTTGATTCAAAGAAATGTGGCCAAGCGAACACAGGTGAGTGCAAAGCGGAGAAAAAAATATAGTCGTGCCGTGAACGACAGCTTCATCGATGAATAAAAAAAATCATCATCTGCCGTTTTCGTCATCGTCGAGGAAACTCCATTTATTAGGATGCCTCTAAAAACGACTCCGGTGGTTCTGATTCTGAAGCTGTACATACCAGAAGTTTCTTTCGACCGATCCTTCCGGCGGATTAGCCTAGGCTCACAATATGACTACGCGTCAAAATTAGATTTCACTGATTTAAAAAAAAAAGTTAAATGCCGTACGCTAATGCCGCTTTTGCATGTCGGCAATGCGGGCAGGCGGACACAGATCGGGGTAATAATTGTCGCCGTAAAATCAGTAATTAACTAAAAACAATAATTAACTTTTTATTGACTGAAATTAGCGCGCATGTTTATATTGGGAACTTGGAGGCAGCTGCTTTTTTGGGCTATTCCATTTTGTACAATTTTAGTAACGCGCCTGTGGGTTGAGAGGCGCACGTCTAAAATTTCGTCCCAGTTCGTCTAATTACGCATGCCAGACGGCGGTTCTCAGCGTGAAGCACCTCCCTCGTGTGACGCAGCTGCTGCGTGAGGCACTCCGTCTTGCAAGAGTGGACAGCGAGCGGCATCGCGTCTTTCTACCGTCTGTAGATGCGATCGCTTAAAGAAATTACTGTCCCTTATCGCCGACTCAACAGTAGTTCATCAGTTTCGATCGCTAAGAAAGAAAACGCTGGTCCAGAACGAAAAGTCATCCGCATCGCCGCTCGCTGCATGCTCTTGTAAGGCGGAGTGCCATACGCAACAGCTGCGTCACGCGAGGGAGGTGCTTCACGCCGAGAGCCGCTGTCTCGCATGCGTAATTAGACGAACTGGGACGAAATTTTAGACGTGCGCATCTCAGGACACAGGCGCGTTACTAAAATTGGAGAAAATGGAATAGCCCTCAAAAGCAACTGCCTCCAAGTTCTCAATATAAACATGCACGCTAACTGCAGCCAATAAGAAGTTAATGAATGAATTTCAGTTAATTACTGAATTTACAATGACAATTATTACCTCAATTTGTGTCCGCCTGGCTGCATTACCAACGTGCAAAAGCGGCATTAGCGTATGGCGTTTTACATTTAAAAAAAATCAGTAAAGTCTAATTTTGAACACGCTGTATATGTCGCGGGAACTCACATGAATGAGTCGGCGTATCGAGACTTCACATAGGTCTTGGGAGAAGCGGCATGCACAGCACTGACCACTTGAGGGCCGCACTGCCTAGCATCCTAGCACACTGTACTAGACTAAATATTTTCTTCAATAACCACGTAGTTTGATCTACATTTATCTTATTCAGTGACTAAGCAGTTTGATGTCCAGATTTTACAATACTTATTATGGCGCAAGTTTATCCTTTCGAATGCAACACATTCTGTACGAACGAATATTTATTTTACCTAGCAGGCGTCCTAATTGATGTGGGGTCACATGTGCAAGACAATTCTGTAAATCTACAACGTACACAATCTTTAAAAAAATAGATTACGCAGTGGTCGCAGAGGCAGATTATCAAGGGACAACAATGCTTAGTAGTTAGCTTACTGACTCAGCCAAAGTTCACTGGCCTGTTTACGAAGACGACCTCTTCCTTGTCGACTGGGTACGGCTCGAAGTGGATGCCGTCTGGCTTGGAAGGTGGGACCTGCTGGAAAGATCCCTGCTGACCAGGGAACCAGTAGCTGTACGTGAACGGGAACCAGGGCACGTATGGCACGCCGATGTACCACGTCAGGACGTGGCTGAAGTACCACCCCAGAAAGATGTTCACCAGGCTGTCCACAAGCATCACATTCCAGATCTCGACCATGGTCACGTTGTCCAGCTCCAGCACGTAAGAGGCGGCCGAGGCGAACGTGTACTGCTCACCTGAGCGAGTGTGACATGTGAGCAGGTTTTATGCGCAAGCGCTGTTGCTCTGTTGCAGTGGCAGTGAAAACAGCAAAGTGAATATTTAGACAAGTGATTGACCCATTGGTGCTGAGGATTGTACCTTAACGTTTCACTACCCAGTGTCACGAGTTCGCGATGTTACATATCTACACCGTGTATGCATTTCAACGTGAGTTTGGCTAGAACGCTTAGCGCAGCATGCTCTCAGCAGCCATCGCTTTCCGGTCAAAATGTTTTCAATCGCTTCAGACAAGCAGTGTGAAGGTAAAGAGGGCGCGAATGTTAGACTTCAGCCAACGTGCAACCATTTCTCGTCTTTCTTTTTTTTTTGTGACAAATGTCGCGGCGTTTACAGGAAGGCATTTGTTGGATAAAAAGGAATTGTTTACTCTCTGTGGGGCTTGTAGTCGGTTTGAGACCTTCGATTTAGCCTTTCACACAATTCGGAATAGCTGAGCAACAGCTGAATAGCGGAATAGCTGCGCATACCTCTTTCTGAACATTTGGCCTCGCTTGCAAATTCTGATATTTGCTTTTGAATGTCGGTGCATTTTCTAGCACAATATGGAGAGAAGGATTTTTTCTTTGATTAATTTAAAATCTGGGCATTAAGGGGGGACACGGCAATTAAACTACTTTTGTTATTTTTTCATGAAATGTAACAAAATTTGCTACACATTATAAGCTGATTTCAAAACCCAAGAAGGAGACTAATCCTACTATTATTCGTTACGGAATTCTGGATGGATGAGTATAGCAATCACACATGAACTGAAACCCAGAGAAAATCAACTTTAAAATTAATTACTTCACTGACGCCATTTATCGCCCCGTATACTATTGGGTTTGGACAGAGGAATGCGGCATTAAAACCAGCGGAAGCTCGTATCTCTCCCCTTCATGGTGATGCTAAGATACCGCATATTTTGCTATATTTTTTTGTCATGAGACAGATGAAGACCTTCGAATTAGCAAAAAATAGAAAAACTGAAAATTGCAATAAATTGGTCGTTTAATCTGCCGCGTTCTGCCTTAAAGGATTCAATGTTTGGAGCCTGCGAACATCAAATACAGCAGGTTACATCAACGGTCGGCTTAGCCATTTCGTGTGATTCCACTGCCGCAATGAGTGCGTATATTTCAGTGAAATTGCAGCTATAAATTTACTCAGCTACCTATTGCCGAAAATCTGAGCCGAATAAACAGTTCCAACGATTCGAGTTCTCATCCTTTATATGATAACTCAGTTCTAATGCTGTTATAATGAAGTTATCAGGATGCCTCGTATCATAACTCCGTGTTTCGTTCCTCTTGCTCATTTTCAGTCATTAGCATAACTGCAGCCCAACTCTCCATTATTTGGAGCCCCCAAGAGACTATACGGATGACCTGCATGCTTATCTGGCAACAGCGCGTCTTTCTTTGATTCTGCTTCATCTGGGCTTGGCTGTTTTGTTCCCGCCAAAGCGCGAAATAGGCTGGGAATTCGTGGCGGGGTTTTCAGCGTATAGGCGCAGAGGAGAAAGAAGCACTTACCGACGGCATTGGCGCATCCAATGATGCGGAAGCACCAGTGCATGCCGACGCACGGCAGCGTAGTGGTGAGCAGCTTCGTCCACCGGTCCATGAGGATGTAGTGGGCGGCGCGACCCTGCATGTCTTCGAGCAGCACGCATGGCATGATGTAACTGATAGTCCAGTAAATCGTGCCGAACACTACGCCCAGAGTGGTGTCCCTGAAGAAGAGCCCCAGCAGCATGGCTCTGGAGATGTACTGAGCCGTGAACAGTGCGAAGCATATGAGTACCACAGTCTTGTTCGTGCCATCTAGGAACGTCTGAAAAGAGGCGTGGAGAAATCAGTGAGCTGTCGCCGCAAATTTACGTTCGCAAAAGACGCCCTCTGAGCGTCGCCACACATATTGCTCCTCGTGTTCCGTGTGCAAGTGCGGCTCAAACAAATTTTTACAAGTGTTAACAGTGTCCGAAAGATGCGCCTTTTCTCTCCTCTGGCTTGTACATACCATGAGGTAGGATATGGTGCGTTGCGGCACCATGGCTCTCCGGTCCAGTGGGTTTCATGCGTACACACGCTCGCGAGGGACAGTGTGAAACATACATCCTTCGGCGAAGTAGAGAGTCCAAGAGATTTGCCTCCAAGTCGCCCTCTGGGGCTCGTTATGAATCACCACCGTTCCACGTCCCTTGAAAGTGATGGTGCGTCGTTCTCATATTTTCGAAAGTTCCGACTTTCACGAAAGCTACTAGAATGCCACTTGGCGGCTTAGACTAGAAACCCTCTTCGGCTCTTTATTTTCGAGAAAGGCGGTGCGTGGACTACGTTCTCTTTCCCCTTAAGCGAGCTTTACACTTCTTTCATGACACAGATCAAGTGTTTACCCAGACTGGGGCAGTTAGCGTGTGTTTTCCTTGGTCACAACCTAACATAATCGTGACAATGCAAAACTCCATAGTCAAAAACTACTTCAAGAAAAACTACTCTGGTTTTTCTTCAAACAGTTAGACTCACGTCGAAGCACGTTACCATTAGTGCCGATTTACTGAAGTCTACGTGCGTTGAAAAAGGTCGATAATATTTCAAGCAAGTGCACAGCACTCTTGCAATCCTGCTAGTCAAAAAAGTTTAACATAAGTGAGTACAGTTTTGTTTCTAGCATTGGCTGTGCAAGCAAGAAACATCAAAAAATAAAACGGAATACGACAGCACACAGAACAAGCACGTATTTGTTAGTGCCACAAGAAGCACTTGCCTTCGCAGACAGGATTCATGAACTTTTTGATGGACGTGTCAGCAGCGCTGACATAGAGGCTGACCTTAGGTTTAGTCCTCTTTGTGACGCAGCCGTCAGTCGCATATAGTCCGCGTTGACGATCTAGCACTAACTCACCTGTGACCCGTACTCGCTTGTGTTTTCGACTCCCGTCATATAGGCCATCACCATGGCAACGCTGACGATGCCCGAGAAAAAACCGGACATCCAGTGACCCATGCGGTAGAAAGACGCGCGCAAGCCGACCAGACGGAGCTTCTCGCGCATGCCTTGCTGGGTCTCCTCCACCACTCGGGACAGGATGAGGCAGAAGGGAACCATGTACCCGATTCCAAGCCGGAGCAGCATTAGCCAGCGATGGGATGGCGCGTCTAAAGGGTACGGCCCTGCGATGCCATCGCGAAAGATCGATTTTGCTTCCTCTTTTCTACTAAGTATCGAAAATTTAGTCTGTTCCGTCCCTGGAAGCAGAACAAACGGTTGGGGGATCGAGTATTTATTGTGATCCGTTATACATGCCTAAAGTACGGTATTCTGGCATTAATTTCCTTGCCGATCTTCTCTCGAAGGGCCAAATGTCAACCGTAATCCTCTAAAACATGACTGCTAAACTTATTCATCTTCGGTAAAGAACCCTTGTTGGTTGCACATAAAAAAAAACAGCCTTTACGGAAATAAAACTGAGAACAATACCTTCCCAATGCCTATACTTCCAAAGATTCTCTTTGTTCCTCTGCACGTGCCACACTCTCAAGAAACAAAGAGTCTGTGCTCATGGCAGGGCGAAATGTTTCATGAATCGATCGGTAGTGCGGCACTATTAGAGCCGACCGGTACACGTTTGTAATCCTGCGTCAACTGGAGCTACACGCATTTCTTTCCCTTGGCTCAAGCAGCATTGACTTACCTTGTAAACACTCGTGCTTTAGCACGGTGAGCGTACAGGGTACGTCACTGTTAGCAGGAATACTGCAGAGCGTGGTTTTGTGGATGGCAACTGACGCGCTGTAAAGGTGCCTTTACTAGGTGCTCTCTATTCAGGCCCCCGAAGTCTTAGCCCTTCCACATGTGGTCACGCTAAGCTAGGCGCCCGCAGATGGCGCCGCGTAATATGCAGAACCAAGTGCACATGTCTTGCCGGTAAATGTGGTCTATCTGGACTGCACGTTTTACTAGACATACGAGCGGAAAAAGCGGAGTCAAGTATTTTAGTGGCAGCATCTCTCATCGCGTATCCGAAGGAACCGATGTGCGCTGTGTCGAAGCCGCATCCTGTTGAGCGAAGCTAGCATCGAAGCCAGCGTGTGCGGCCGTACATGAATGGGCTAAGTCGCGCGCACCAAGGTGAGGACTGCTACCAGCTGCTGACTTTTGGTTGTCTACAATTATCTGGTAACGACCGAGACATAGAAGTCTCAGGCGGGAGATTTCGACGGAAAAGTCCTACAATCAAAGCATCGCCTGAAAAAAAGGGAGTCATGTACAGCTAGCGGTGCCAATTTTTTGACACTCAGCGCACTTACGATGCGTTGTGGTCGTGTAGAATCTTGATCCTTCAACGCAAAGGGTATTACAATGCTGAAGTTGTTCACTGAATAATTTGGTAGCGCCTTTCTCTAGCCGTGTTCTGATCGGCGTCGTTTATACAAGCTCTCCATACGGAAACAAAGCAACCGTTAGATGGCAGTAATCTTGCTGAAAGACATGGAAAAACGTAATATGGGAAGGAATACCTAAAAGCCTTATGTTGTCACAACTGCAAGTACTGTTGGAAACTTGACGGCTGAACAAATCGCATACAGAGCCATACTCGTTTATCGGGTTCAGACCGGTACGCCAGGCAAAAATTGGCGGTGCTTTAGCTCTGGTTAAACCTGGAGTGACACGATAGCTACAGCTGGCCGAGTGGAACTTGCTCTGTTGAATTGAAAAATGCCGCCGGCAGCTGCAGCTGCACGACAGCGTGGCGGCGCAGCCACAGGGTGGCGACGTCGCCATCACCACGGCACCGCCACGGTGAAGGCTCGAAATGCTACCGTAATCTAGCTATTGCTAGAAAAGAGGATAAAGAAGCTGCATAGTACATCCGAGTCTTTTGCGATACTGCACAGGGAAAGGTGGCTGGTAGATCTTAAGCGAATGCCAGGGCATATGCAGGAGAGAAATCTAATTGACTCGGACGAAGAGAATAACGTGGATTGCACGCCGTTGCTTTCCTAGCCATAGCTGAACCGTTTCAAAATGTTTTCACAACTAGAGGGCAAGGACAGTATGAACTATATGAGCGCTGATCAATGACTGTTCCTCCACAAAGCAACTGTTGGCGCACAAGACAATAAGCAAAAACAAGAGCAAATACTTTATTAAGGAATATCTTAGTCCTCGAAAACAAAACACGTAAATAAACAGTATGTCACAATCATCATCATCATCATCTCAAGCCTAATTACGCCCACTGCAGGAAAAGCGCCTTTCAAACTCCCTAATATCAATCCGCCGACCTAACTCCTGGGCCTTGACACGTTTTCCTTGCCTTAGAATCCACTCCCTTACCCTAAGTGGCCTTCACTTATCTTCTCTTCGCATTACCTGCCCAGTCCTTGTCCATTTCTTTTTATCGATTTCTGTCAGGAAATCATGGAGCAATATGTAGCAGGCAGAGTTTACACATCCATACGCGCTGCAGTGCCTCCGCCAGCTGCAAAGTTGCGAAGTCTCACGTGCTGCGCAACCGTGCACGGACATTATGCGGAACTAACGCAAGGTCTGAGCACCTACCTTCGCTGAACCGGTTTGTGGCCAGCTCGTACAGCTTGCCTTCGTACTTCTTTTCTGCAGCCACGGCGGCAATGTGTGCCTCTCCCAGCGCCAGCTGTAGGCACGCAATACTCTCGCGCTGAGTCACCGGGTTGGGCAGCGGCTCGAAGAGCGGGTATCCGTTCAGCCGCTTCGACATGTACGAGAACTCGTCGTAAAAGCTCACGGTGAACTTGAGCCCGTGCGGCGAGCCGGTGTCCTTGTCCAGCGTGACGGCCACAACGCGCTGCTCGGGGCCGCGCTGTGGCTTGGGCGAGATCTTGTGGAAGACCGCCAGCATGCGCTCCACCGTATCGAAGCCGGTGACGCGAACACTGGGGTTGTCCTTGAAGGCCGCCGTGAACACCTTGTCGCCCAGCTTGCTAGGAGCGAACAGCACCTGCGACGACGCGTGTGCAACTAGGAAAGGCACTTCCAGGAAAGGCAGTGCTCCAAAGAGAGCCATAAGCGTCACCGAACTATGACAACAATTTGCTTGCTTTGAAAGTATTCTCACGTGCTACCCAGGTATGGAAGCAAGGTTTGGAAGCAAGCACACACAAAAAGCAGCCTTTCGTGCCACCCAGAAGCGGAAACTAGTTCCAAGTAGTGACAATGAACAATAAATAGAATGCACTTGCCCTGTCTAGTAAGGAATTTGTGAAAAAAAAAACAGTTTGCTCAATAGCCAACGAGGGCATGAATTGTGGCAGTGCTGATGCCAAAAGTAGCATAAGAGGGTTCTCGCACATCTTCCGCCCTCACCGTTCGATTACGTTTCCATGTGAAGCTCGCGGTAATACACGACTTACTAACGTCCGGCGCTATGAATGAGGGTGGCGCTGGAGAGCACTCTCAGGGTTTGGTCACACAACACATAAATACCCCCGAAAGCTAAAGGCTGGACAACCGCCGCCGTAGCTCAGTTCGTAGAGCACCGGATGCGAAATTCGGAGCCCAACCAGCTGCATGCTGTTTCTTCTTCTTTCTAATCAATTATTCTAAAAAAGAATTACACACTTGATTTCTCCTTGATGAACACCACAAAAATATAAAAAAGAAGCCACCCTACGATGCGTTGTTTCGGTGACTGTTGGCTTCCGTCATGTTTGTCATAACGAGTCCCTCGTTTCCCTTCCCTTGTCAGCTCAGTTTTTTTTGCGAAGTGTGACGGAAGCCTATGGGGTTTCCATATATAGAAATGCGCATCTTTTCTCGTTAGTGGCTCTGACAGCGCTTTGAACTTCCGCTGCAGCACTAATAGAGACGAGCATAGTGTTTCTTCCTCCTGAAGAGGTGCTTCAGTTTCGATTAAAACTGACACATATTGTATTTGACAAGTGTATTGTGCAGGGCTTCGCTTCACTGGCGTTGATTTGTCAAAGAACAAGATATGATACGTCGTCTTCGCTTAGCCTACACGAAAAATGGAAAATTTTGCAGCTAAATACATACTGAGGAGAACTTTACATCAATTCTGTTGTCAGCAAAAATCGGTTATATATGTCTTTTCGGT